>NC_137455.1:165006812-165572051 GCF_964235325.1 Thermobia domestica | reverse complement strand
AGATGATGAAACTTCTAGTTCCACGATTCATAAATATTATTTGTCCTAGAATTACTGTTCAGAGTGGCTTGGTGAACATTCCAAGTGTCTGGGGGACATAGAGGGGGCGCATTACGTAAACGAATATTCCGAGACCGAGTTTTAACACGACGATACGTGCCGGACACGTAATAGTCCAGAATTTCCAGCTCTTCCTTCGAAACCTCTTGTATTAATCTGCTATGGGAAGAAATACCAATCCGTTCATTTTCTCGCAAATAGACGAAAATGTTCATTGCTTTTGTACCGTTCTGTGAATCCAAGCTCTTGGACCTTCCTCTACACTGAGAAAAAAAAATGTAGGTGGCATACTTAAAAACGTAGGTTACATTCGTAATTCCTGTAGTTTCTGGACTTAACGTACAACCGTATATAGCATCCTGCAGCAAACGTATAGCTGAAAAAGTATGTATTATACGTACTGTCTACATAAGTGCAATGACGTCATTCGTGTGACGTCATCTACAGTAACAAGTATATACGGAGGTAATATCTAGCTTTGTGACGTCAGGATCGTATGTAGCATGTGGGTTAATAATGACGACACTCACTGACTATCAGGACGGATCGTAATTTCAAGAAGTATGCAATATACGTTCTGTACGTGTGTTTCTTGCGTTCAACCCCGAGACAGCATCTATATTGTACTTGTGCCCCGTACGTACGACTAGATACAGTGTACGTATTGTACCTATGTATTATACAGATTTTCCTTATGTCGCACACAGCTTGTCCCGATACAGCATACAGAATATCCGTATGCACCATACAGAGTGCACATATGCAGCTTACAGACTGTCTGCATGCGGCATATAGATTACACGTATGTCGCGTACAGGCTGGCCATATGTAATGTATGGATTGGATGTATGTAGCTTATAGATTGTCCATATGAAATATACGGATTTTACCTGTATCGCATACGTATTGCCTTGTTGTAATATATGAATTGGACATATTCAGGATCTAGATTGTACGTATAGTGCACCATTATTGAAGTGCTGCAACATACTGAGAAATGCATGATACATTCTTACTGTAATGTTGCCACATATTGTTTTTCTCTGTATGGAAACAAAAATAGCTTAAAATATGGTTGATCTCCTTTGTGCCAATAATAATAAAATTAAAAATACTACATTTTTCAATCTTAGTTTGGAGCAGTGAAACTGTCCAGAGAAATGTATTTATCTGCAGGGTGTAAGCTTGGACTTCCTGCTAATTCTTTGGAAAGCTACTGCAAAGCCAAGTGTTGAAAAGTGGCACAAGAGTTAATTTTAAAATTATTGGCACAAAGGAGGGTAACCATATGTTAAACTATTTTAGTTTTCATACAGAGTAAATCAATATGTAACAACATTACTGTAAGAATTTATCATACCTTTTGCAATAACTTAGTTGCAGCACTTCAATAATAATGCAAAATGCACAGCCATGTACAATCCTATGTTCAAACTCAAAAAAGACTTACGTACAGTCATTTATTAAGCCGTTATCATCCATTGCTTGTACAGTCACGAAAGAAAATATTCTTCAGTTGACAAAATTTGTTTTCCTAAAAACTCAACAATAAATTAACCTATCAGAGTACCGACTTTGGCAGGTTGTCAAGTTATAACTATTCGAAGAATAACAACAAAAAGATCCAAATTAATTAATTTGTTGCCGACCTATTGGCAAAAGAAAATTTGTCAACTGTCAAATACTTTCTTTTCCGTGTGTACTATATAAAGACGACTTTACCTCATTCTTTTCCTTAATAATATCCTCTTCCAAAATGCAGAAGTTGTTACCACAAGAGGCGTGAATAGGATTTTCCAGAAATAACTTCTCTGCACATTTTAATTAACAGATAAGTTATTTTTTAAATGACGCTATAATTAAAAACATGGTGTCAGCTGAAAAAGTTTTCCCTCACAAGATGATTCCTAAACAGTACTCGCCATTAAAAATGCAACTTCAAGGAGACAGGGTAGCTACGCCAAATTTCCCAAGCCGATATCTAATAGTAAGTGGGGTACCAAGCGGGGTACTCTAGGGACCCCAGAGAGTGATATTTGGTGATACTGCCGCAATTATAAGAATCAATTTATTCTCGATTTTTATATGTATCCTGCAACCCTTTGAGATATCAATTACATGATTAGATCAACGATGCGTTTCTTTAAAAAATACAAAAAAAAACACTTCAAAATGTAAAAACTCCATTGTTAAACCTGTGTTTCAGATTTACGAACACAAAAGTATGAAATTGTATGAAGAACTGAATAGTGTTCAAATATACATAATATTTGACGTCAACAATGTTCATTTAACTTAAGTATGCTTCTAGACATCCAAAAAATAATAGTTGGAGTAACCCTCTACAATACTATGTTGAGAAATTAAAATAATACTTGGGGTCCCCAGAAGACTCCAGCTTGGTAAACAACTTTGACGACTTAGGCTTGGTACGTTAAGGGTTAAACTTACCGCTGTATTCGCTGTGTGACAACGTGGTGATAGCAGAGCAGAACTGACCCAACATTGACAACCAGAACGACTTTAACACAGCGAGACATCGAGAGGATGTTCTCTTCTAGCATGGTAAGCCATGCGTCTTACGATCCAGTGCCACAGCTCATCAACTGTAGCTGGCGGAGTTCACAGGTATGAGAAGCTGTGCAGCCATCGACCAAACATATTTATCCTTCCCTGCTCTATACATTCTGCAAATTTGGACTTTCCTGGATGTATCCTCCTTAGTTCAACATTTTAAGTAACGAGCAGTGTAATAGTCTCATACATTATTTAAAGAAAGAGCGATGATTCTCAGAATTACTCGGAAGTTTCTAGTTTACAATTATATACATATATAGATAGATAGATAGATAGATATAGATATAGCTATATAGATAGATAGATGTACAATAATTTAAAACGGTTATATAAAAGTTTGCATTCAGAGCACAAAAAGAAGTATATCTCTCGGAACATTGATTTTAGCCAGATAATACCACTAGTAAACTCAACCACACTCAGTACCGTTAGTTGCTTGGTATTGTCTATGAGGCAAAGATCATCGTATCTCATTGCGTGTAGATTTTGGTATTTGTTTAACACTAAAAATTGTTTGTCGCTAATCGAACCCAGTAACATATATATACCGACAGGACGTACGTTAGTCACAAGGTTACATGAGTGAAACACTAAATTATTCGATTGACACTTGCGGCCTTGTCAACACTAGAGAAAGGTACAAAGTGATTAAATAAATACGAAACATAGTACATACAAAATATAGCGATGTATGAAGTCTCCTTTTCATACGATTTGGAGAAAGGATACATCTGTAGAGAGCAACATAAATGATATCTCTGGATAATTTGGATTAGTCCAGAATTCGAACAAAAATAATTTTGAAATTCGTTAAGTCCAACATTTTTTCTTTCTTTCTTCGGATTCTCAATAAAGTTGACTACTGAAAAGCTGAGTTACAGATTTTATGTTAAAACATATTCACTATACCATTGCCTTATTCACAGAACAATACATTAGTTATTAATGTATGACTGAAATAATAGTGCTTCGTGCAGATTTACTTTATCCAATCGGAATTGCACAATGATAAAAAAAATGTTGCAAGGTATAATGCTCTTATTTACAGAGAAAAAGAGTTGAAAGGACTTAACGCTAACAAACATTTTCTTTAAACAGACATACATTTATTCTAATTTATGGAAGAAAGAAATAATTTGCGGAGCAGTATTTATTAAGGTTACATATTTGTACAAAAGAATGTAAATACAATCGGGTCTGTCTTCAGAAAGGACGTGCTTTTAGCCACAAATTACACTGCTTCTTTTCGCTGTCTTTCATGCAGAATCCTGGTTTTGTTTTGATGCATGAAATACCTGAAACAAAAATCCAAAAATATTTAAAATGTTACATTTTAAAATATTTAACATTTTTTAGATTAAATGGACAAAATCTGTTCGGTCAGGTATGGACTTTTGGGTTTCATGTAGAAAAATGATGAATTTAAAAAAAAAGTGTTTGTTGATACTGAACAACTCGAAATGTATTACTATGCAAAAGTAAGTGGGTACCCACTGGCGTTCGAGGTACCATGGGGTACCTAATATAACTGCATTTTTAGATATGTGGAAATATATGTCTCTAAAATGTAAAGAACTGATATCTGTTTAGTACAGAAAACCGCAACTCGGTAAGCCTTATGGATACCGAGGTATGGGAAAATAAAGGACAACACCATAGAAGTGTGAGTTTTGCGTACTAGATTGTGCAGTTTCGAAAACGTAATTACTGAGGGCTAACAACAACCTCAAAAGTAGTTTCAATTCAATACACTTCACACACGTCCTTATGGGGGTTTTCGGGTACTATGGCATTCGCAGACCTCCCATTTCTAAACATTCTAAAATATATCTTAATAAACTTATAAAGAACGTTACAGGTGTGTGTTTACCGAAACCGCAAGTCGGTACGTTTAACAGTTACCGAAATATGGTGAAATAAATAGGAACACCATAGGTATGTGGGGCTTCCATACTTGACAGTAGTTTAGAAAATTAATGAAAATATGACTAATGGCTATCAAGATATTGTCAAATAAAGGGAGGACCTACACAGTTATGGGGTTTTCGTGTTAGGTGGTAAAATTTCCGAAACCGATCATGAAATCTGAATAAGCACCAGTAGCAATTTCATCCTAAAGTAACTGGGTATTTCCATGGGGTTTTAGAACATCATGGGTCTAAAAAGATTAAGTTTTAAAAGCTTTGGAAAATATAATTTGACATTTGTAAAGAGTATTAGAAAAGAGAATAGAGTTACCCAAAACTTCCAGCCAGTACATCTTACAGCTAGAGAGACACCGTGAAATAAAAGAGTATTAGATCTTGAAATTTCATAAAACAACTTTTGGTCTTAATAAAAGTTAAATAAGATGGTACTTATATGGATTAAGTGAGTACCTCACACTCGTCAGGGCAATTCCGATCGAAAGATTAATTCAGCTCGAAGTTTTCTTCGGGTAAATCCAAGCGTGATAATTCCTAGCGTACAAAAAGAATGAAAATTCTTTGTCAATATCTAATATAGCAACCGAGATATAAATAATTATGTATTTTACGACGTCGTAAAAATGGAGACCCACATGGATTTGTACTGTTGAGTCTTTGCTGTAAGAAGAAGAAATTTCAGAAAACTACCGTATATACCTTAATAGACAATTAAATGGGTGGAGGCACGGTGGCTTAGTGGTAGAGTGCGTACCTTTGGTGTATTGGGTCCCTGGTTTGATCCGTGTCCAAGTCAGTTTGTAGTCGACATTGTATTCGTGGGTATTCTCGGGGTACTCCCGTTTCCTCCCACCTTTACACTCCATCAATTCTATCATCAACATTCACTTGCCTTAATTTCATTTTAAGATTAAATCGGCAGTTAAGTGTGATCGTATCTCTGTGGATTAAGAGAATACTCCAGTGTAGTTTCTGCAAAACATACTAGGTACACACCCCACCACTAAGTTACTGTGTCCTCACTGATTTAATTGTATATTAAGGTATATACAGTAGGTTTTTGAATTTCTTTCTTATAGCAAAGACCCAGAAGTACAAATCCTTAAAGATCTCTATTTTTACGTCATAAAATAAATGACTCGTTATATTTTGGTTACTATATTAGATATTCACAGGGAATTTTCACTCTTTTACACAGCTCGATGAACCTTTGGAACTGCCTGAAGAAAACCTAGAACTAATCTTTCCATCGAAATTGTACTGAGGTACTCACTTAACCCATAGAAATACCATCTTATTTAATTTTGTTGGGACCAATAATTTTTCCGAAGTTTCAACATCTCATACTCTTTTATTTCACGGTGTTTCTCTATATGTTAGATGTACTAGCTGCAAGTTTTAGGTAAATACATATTTCTAATACTCTTTACAAATGTCAAGTTATATTTTCAAAAGCTTTTAAAATTTAATCTTGGTAGACTGTAAGATGTTCTAACACCCCATGGAAATATCTAATTACTTGAAGATGGAATTGCTACTGGTGTTTATTAACTTTCCATGACCGGTTTCGGAAATTTTATCATCTAATACGAAAATCCCATACCTGTATTGGTCCTCTATTTATTTGACAATATCTTGATAGCCGTTATATTTGAATTCATTTTCCAAATTGTACCTTCAAGTATGCAAGCCCCACATACATATCGTGTCGCTCTTTATTTTCCCATATCTCGGTATCCGTAAGGCTTACCGAGTTGCAGTTTTCGGTAAACAAATATCAGTTCTTTACATTTTAGACACATGTATTTCCATATATCTAAAATGCAGAAATTAGGTACCGCATAGTACCCCTCTACCCCATTGGGGTACCCACTTACTTTTGCATACCAGGGCAAAAACACCAGTGGTCGTTACTTTAAGGTTGAAAACATACTCTTTTGTCTCTTCTGTGAGCACCGTGAATCGGTCGGAGCTGTACCATAGTTGGAAAGAGACACTGATCCTTCCTATATATGACCATGTAGTCAGAATTCAAAATCGAATAGCCGTTGAAGGAAAAACAATATTTTAAAATCCCTTGTATTGCACCGGTAGTAGTCATCTCAAAATCGAAATGTTCCAGTGGTAGTTAGGGTTTTGTACCAGTGTTCGTCACTCAAATAACTTGACATAATTTATTCAGAAACGCACTGTTTATCAGTTTAAAATTAAGAATAGAGTATAAAGTACTAATCTTAATAACTGTGCATCACTTTTGGCACTCAAGAAAGAAAATAAAAAAGTTTTTACATACTTTTTAAAGCAATTTCAGTAAGAAAAATGTTAACTGAATTCAAAAGTTAACTGTATATTATTTTAACGTTAAGAGTACAATATTAATTACTATGTTTAATAACTATAGTGACTTTAAGCACTCAAGAATGAAAATAAACATGTTTGTACATACATTTTTAATACAATTTGAGAAACAAAATAAGTTAACCGAATTCAAAACTTAATTATATATCACCTTAAGATTAAGAATGGACTATAAAATACTGAGGTTAATAATAATGCATTACTGAAGAATGAAAACAAAAATGTTTTTAACTACCTATATTGTATTTGCATGTTGTTATTTCTCATTAACATGCTTTTTGATAACGCACGATATGGGCTAGGGGTACGCACGAGAAATGATTTGAGACTGTCACCTCTCGCAAAGGTGTCGCGAAAGTTGTCTCGTCTCGAAAACTGTATCTGTTTCTATTGGAAGAGCTATGTCTCGTCTCGAATTTCGTAACAAAAATTCGTTACACATGCAGTTTTGTGTAAAAAGTGAAATGTATAAATACAGGAGAGAAAACATTGCAAACAAACATTATGTTAGTGTGTTGAACATACTTTTTTGTATGTGGTGCAAAATATCTTCATCTATGGGGTTACTTTGCACCAAAGTTTATATGAAATGAAATCTTTGAGTTTTACGTTCCACGATTTTGCCGGGTATGCTAAAGGAGACTATAATCATGAGAATGAATGAAATAGTAGAATGAAAACTGTGAGAGAAAACGGGAAAACCCCGAGAAAACCACACACAGTGTTTGTCCAACACAAAGCCCATTTGGCACGTGCTGGGATCGATCCAGGAACTCCACGCAGGAGAGGTGAACGCTCCATCACTGAGCTACCACGTCCCCAAAAACACAACCTCAGAATATACTTCATATAGAGTAGAAATGAAATGAAATCTTTGAGTTTTACGTCCCACGTTTATGCCGGTTAGGCTAAAGGAGATGGTGATGATGAGTAATGAATGAAATGGTGGAATGAAGAAAGTGGGAGGAAACGGGACAACCCCGAGAAAACCCACGCACACGGTGTTTGTCCACCACAAAGTTCACTTGGCGGGGACTGGGATCGAACCCAGGACCCCAAGCACCAGAGGTGAACGCTCCACCACTGAGCCACCGCGACCCCTCATATAGAGTAGAAGTAACAAGATGTAAAAAAAAAAAATGGCCCGTCTGGAGGACATGTAAGCTAAACACCAATACAATTGTTACAGATTTATTTACTTGCACTGTTTAGGCTGAACATCGCAACACCAATATCATTATGTCACATCCTTTCAAAAACTATGCTAACTGCAACGTAGACCTGCTTTGCTTCGTAATGTCCAAATAGTTGATTACTGTGCTCGAAAGCAGGCAAGTAGCATACAAATTTATGATGTTGAAGGCGTTATTTTTCACAGTTATGGAGAAAAGACATGAAAACGAAAAATAAAAAGAAATCTTTGTTTTACGTCCTACGGTTATGCTATGTATGCTGACAGTCACAAATGAGTATTGAAAATTGATGATCTTGGAATACGATTTGGTGGAATAATGAGGGGGGGGGGGGATAGACATTGATTAAATATAAAATTGAAAAGAAATAAGGGCCTGACGCTCAAATATTTATCTATCTGGCAGCCATGTTGATCCCTCTAAAATATCATGAAGTACTTGATTGATTCTAAACCCAATAATAGTAATAGTAATTATAACAATAAACACAGAATATACCTAGATATAATTTACGCACCTTGAAGTGTAGAAATTAATGATTGCAATCCTCAGCATTCCAATAGTTCTTTGGTTTCTCCAAATGAAGATTCGGACATCGGTTTTCTTCTCAAGCAATAATGGGGTGCAATAATCAGTTGCAGTCCAAAGCCAAGTCACTAAGCATGAATATAAAAGATTTTGTGTTAAATATTTCAATGTAAATTTCATGAAATAGAATTCATTAGTTAATTACATATAAACTCTTACGCATGTAAGTCAGAATCTACTTGTAATAACTTGTAAATTTAAACAAACTAAATTATACTACAGTTATAGGGACATCAAACATATATTCCATAAGATATATAGGGTGTCTCAAAAGTCCCCTGACATAAAGTAACTCGATTATTATCAGAGTTACAACAAAATGTAATTGGGAAACCGTCTCCAAATATGATGTTTCCAATGTAAGTTGAAGGAATTTTCAAAATCGGATGAGCCGTTTGGCTGTACACTCTTTATGCGTCCAATGTTAAATGAAAATGCGACGTTGCCATTTACCTGAACCCACAACATAAGTGAATGAAGTTACTGATTTTTACGCTAACATGTCGATGGCTAGCCCCCATTTCAAACAGTAACTTCATTCACATATGTTGTGGGTCCAGGTAAATGGTAACATTGCATTTTCATTCCACATTGGGCGCATAAAGAGTACAGCCCAAACGGCTCCTCCGATTTAAAAACTGTTCACTTTAGATTGAAAACAACATATTTAGAAATGGTTTTTCCTCTTACGTTTTGTTGTAACTCTGTCAGAAGACTTTCGAAACACCCTGTATACATCATACGAAGTTCCTTTCTAAATTCTACACGGGTGTAGTTTAATTGAATGTGAGATGGGTGATACACATTAGGCCGTTTGGGAATACTCTCACAGACGGCCGCCATTTTGGATTAAATTTGTTTGTTATAAACTGGTGGGTAATGTGATATATATATATGGCCACGGGCTAGAATTTTCTCAGTATGTCAAATATGCAATCAGATTCCATGGAGCTTAATTTGGTGAAAAGTTATTGCCAATTGAACGTTGTATTTACCTCTTTCTTCTAGATGTAGAACCATACCGTTAGCACGTGAGGAATGCATCGAAATATTCAAACTGTGGAGCGGGAGGAGTGCCTGTACAGTGGTTACCGATTGCAAACAGAATCATCCACAATGTGACTGTGTTACATGTTGCACTGTCACAGTAATTAACTAAATTTGAGGAGACGGGCACATTCGTGGACATACGTCGTAGCGGACGATCGTAGACAGCTACAGATGAAGCAACGCCTACGGCAGTGCTGACTTCTTTCTCGATGTGGCCCCAGAGGAGCACACGTCATTTATTAATGCAATGTGGGTTGAGTCATAGGGTCTGCGCGTGTATAAGTGCATCCGTACAAGGTGCAAATGAAGCAACATCTCCACGAGAACGATGTTGATCGCCAAGTGCAGTGAGTAATTATGGTTAACATTTTTATGCAAATACTCTTTTCAGATGAAGCTGACCTCTACGTAAATGGGGAGGTTAATAGGCAGAACATGCACAATTGGTCACCTGACAACCCCGCGTGCAAGACCCCTCCAACATGACCAGCGCAAAGAAAATTAATTATGGTGTTGGCAGACAAATGAGGAATACGTCTAATCAGTCACTTTTTCATTCCATAAAATTAACTGCGGAATAATACCTCACGCTCGTACAGGGATAGATATTGCGAGCTGCGATGCACGAGGATGGTACATTCTCGCAGTTTTTTCAACACCATGGTGCTTTCTTCATTATGGATTCGTATTGCGTCACTACTTGAACAATTCTCTAGAACATGGGTTGATCGACGAGAGGCAGTTGAATGGCTGCTCGATCACCGGACCTAACGCTGTTCAATTTCTAGCTAAGTGGAAAAGTTAAGGCTATGGTTTGTGCAGTAAATATTCATAATTTTTATCATCTAGAACAAAGTATCGCCATCGTCTGTGCACAAATTTGACCCTATATCCTACTTTGTGTCCACAGCAATTGGAAGAAGCTTGTGCAAATGTTTATTGCTCAGTAGGAACATGTGGAACATATACTATAACCAGGGGTAAAAGTGGACCTGAAAAGGTGGGGGGACGGTAGGTAGCGGCATCACTCCACGCCGTTCCTCCTGCCTATCTCTGCCCATTGTACCAATTAGGATCTGGGGGACGCCCTACATATTTTTCGAGGTGGGGAACTGCGTCCCTCGCGTTCCCCCTCGCTTTTACCCCTGACTATAACAGGGAAATGTGTTCGAAGTGGGAAAAATCAGAGGCGGTGTGTTTTATTACGATTTTGACTCGATATATCGGCTATCTAAATGTTCAAATGCAGTGAGGCGTGAAGCCTACAAGATTGCATTTCTATTTACATAATGTCTGAAAACCACTGGAAAGCTTCTTTTAGTTACGGAGAAAAAACGGAGAGGCTGATCCATCCATCGTGAACAACTTTCTGGAAAAAAATAAATAAAAATAGCCCTTACCTTGTATCAGAGAATTATACACGAAAGTGCTCAAAAACCGACTTTTAATATTAACAATTTCCAGCGGGAAAACTCCTGGACCACACACTCGAATGAGGGGTATTTCAAACTCCCGTAAGATCTGCCCCCACAGCAATCCCCTAAATCCGCCCATGCTCAAAACACGACGCTTATAAGAATTCAGACAAGACGACACATACATACATACGAAAGAAACAATTCAATACGGCACATCAAAATATAAACTAGATGAACTTCTTTGAAAACACCTCATTTTACAAACAAAAGGTAGAAAAAGGTAAAAATGTCAGTATTGTCAACTTAGAATCTACATAAGAAATAAAATCTTTTTATGTGCAAAGCTATTCGTCAATACGTATAAAAAATGGATTTATTAATGGTATTTAGCATTTATTCTTCCGTGAAGGTATATCTTGATCACTAAAAAACCAGAAACGGTATATGTCTATCACTGGAAAAAAAAACAGAAGGGTATGACATACCACTACATATAGTCTCACTTGGTTCACTGCCAATAACATTTCACCAGAATAAGTTACATGATATCTGATTGCATATTTGACATCCTCAGAACATTTTAGTGCATGGCCATGTATCACACTACCCACTTATCGTCCGTATTACAATTTCGAATCTAAGATGGCGACCGTCCGCGTGATGTAATCCGAAAGTATCCCTCTGGGCCTAATGTGTATCTCTTATCTCGCAATCAATGAAACTACATCCCTGTAGTTTTCAGAAAGGATGACAAGGGATTTCTGATGCATCCTGTATATAATAGTTGTATCAATAATGACGGGTATACCGGCTAGGCTAAAGGAGACGCTGATGATGATATAATGAATGAAATGGTGGAATGAAGAAAGTGGGAGGAAACGGGAGAACCCCGAGAAAACCCACTCACACGGTGTTTGTCCACCACAAAGTTTACTTGGCGCGAGCTGGGATCAAACCAAAGACCCCAAACACCAGAGGTGAACGCTCTACCACTGAGCCATCGAGGCCCGACAGGAATATTTGTTGAAGTCTACTGTCTTCTTCAGTACCAAGGTTACACAAAAATGAGCCTATGGTTTTGATGGAATTCGAACCAACATTATATGTATACTCTCTCAGCGAGAATCAAAGCTGGCACCAAGTTTACATATGCGCGCGCATTGTATTTTACTTATATAGCTCACAGAGCTATGGGCGAGCAAGCAAGGCACGTGCCCCGGGCGTGTGGTTGGAGGGGCTACTAAAAGAGAGGTTATATATTAGTACTTTTCCATTTTGGTGTTTAATACTTTTCATCAGAGTGCGAAATCATGAAATCAAAGTGGGGGAGACTGAAGGACTGAAGAGAGCGAGAGAGAGGGGAAAAAAAAGCTGCGCAGTCTTACACTTCAAAGAATTGTAGTGAAATGAGAAGGTCAGAATTCAAGATGACATTCGGATGCTTGGCACGAAGAAAAATATTGCAAGCAATTAAAAAAAAACTTAAATAATGTGATATATTTTGTAGGCTTTGGATATGTATGTTTTAGTTGGCATCAACAATTATTGGTGTGTTTTGTCACAATTGACAGTTTAGCGAGAGACTAGGCTAACTGACAATTTTAACTTTCTGAAAGATACGAGATACTTTGTATCGTTTAATAATTACCTGTACCTTGGGCAGAAAGTGCTCATACTCAAGTACTATACTTGATATAATGTTAATTTAAAATAACAAGAGAAGAATGTTTTTAATATATGTAAAGAAATATATATTATTGTCTTGTTGGTTGCTATGTCGTTGTTTATATATACTTACTTAACATGTTTGATTGCAAGACAGTTTGTGTGAATATACGTTAAAAGGTAATCAAAGAATAAATTATTTAATATTTATCATAAACTTGTTATTTCGTTAAAAGGTGATCATCTTAGTGAATATAACATCAGAAGATATTTTTAGGTATAAATGAGTATTGCCACTAGAGATATACTTATATTAACTGGACCAGGGTTAACGGCTACCTTTGGTGAGTCGTTGTAGAATTTTTGGTTTACCTCACCCGGGAACTTTGTAAATTCATATCCTGAAGTACAAAGTAAGGGGGAATTTACTTCAGTAATAAGGTTCATGACTACGAACTTTACTATACTTAGAAGTGGTAAAATAATCACAAGAAAAATGATGATCGGTGAGGTAATGGAGAAAGAAACTGGTGACAGTGGTAACGAAGAACAAAGTACATCTCCTGTTGTACCTGAAGTGTTGACCTTTGAAGACAAAATCTTAATGGCTCTACAGCGACAAGAACAAAATCTGGCTCAGATGTCCAATGAACTAAAACAGACGATGGAGCGGAAATCCGAAGAATCCAGCAAACAGTATGAGGAATTAAAACAGACGGTGGAACGAAAATCCGAGGAATCCGGCAAACAGTATCAGGAATTAAGTAAACGATTGGAGCAGACATCCGAAGAGACGAAACAATCTATTATCCAGGCGATGAGTGACATCACCTCACAGTTCGATGAAAAGCTTAGAAGGGTATCTGAAGATTGCCAGGATAATTACAACCATGTTATTCAAGAGGTCAATGGTGTAAAAAAGGATTTGGAATTAATAGAATCTTCTGTACGGCAACAAAAGATTCAGGTCACGGATAATTCTACCAAAATACGTGCGAATAATCAGTTGATATCTGCATTACAAGAGGAAACCAGGATGCTACAGATTAAGGACAACGCATACCACAACAACATGGTTAATGATCATTTGGAGTTCCCTTGTTCACAGGAGATGACCTCGCATTCACCCGTAGCAGATCAATGTGGATCTCACATTATCTCATCTTCTAGTAATCCATCCGATGAGGACATTATTTTGGAAGGAATCCATCCAAGGAATACAGATGGGCGGAAAAGAGACGGTGGAACTACACATCACGCAGTAGGTAGGAATTGTCACTCAACACGAACACGGAAAGATGAAAGAAAGGTAAAGTTAAGTGTAAAGATGAGTGAAATACGTGCTATGAGTAAGTTTAGTGGTAAATGTAACGAAAATGCTACTTCTTTCCTAGAAAAATTTCAGGATGAGTGCAATATAATGTGTATAGATAAATCGCAATATATGAAACTAATCCCTCATTTATTACTCCCACCATGTTCTTTATGGTTTAAAGCAGTACGAGATCACGTCAATACATATGAGGAATTTAAAGCTGCGCTGATTGCAAATTACGAAAATGACTTTTTGCTTGCAAACAGAGATGCCACGATTAGAAATCAACCTTTCAATCCTCGTTTGCACAAATCTGTTGTTGATTTTGTTGTAAATACATATAACGAATTAAAAGTCGTAAATCCGTTGCAATCGGAATCTAGAGTAATTGCATCAATTCGAAATTTGCTACCGTTTAAACTACAACAGATCCTGTTTTCTACCCAGTGTATGAGTTTCCATCACCTATTATTGCTTGTCCAATGTTATGAAACTCAATACCATGCTCACAACCATCAAGCGGGATTAGGCAAAATTAAAAACAATTCAGATCACCTTGTACCTGTTCGGAATCTAAATATCCGTAATGTGAACGATACGAAACACAACCTAAATCGAGTGAATTTAAGCAATCAAAACGAGCAAAATAGGCAAAGATATGTTGGGAATCAACCTAACCTAACCAATCGTGACAACAATTATGTCAGATCACTTAATCGAAGTAGATTTAAAAATAGACGAAATACATGGCGAAATTCAAGGAATACAGTAAACTACATGGATAGACGTAGTCATAATTCAAGAGATGGCACTTCGCATCAAAATCAAAGTCATGACGCAATTCATGTACAAAATAATGTGGGACATAATAACGATTGTGCAGTACAATGTACTTTATTAGAATCATATGCAAGTACGAATTTAAGCTGACTGCAGTTGATGAAGTAAGAGTTAAACCCATATCAGCTACTGATTCTTATGAATATGTTTGTGTAAAAATAGATTTATTTTCTTCCTTTTGTTCGTCTGAACGTAGGTTACGTTTAATTTTTGATTTTTACTTAATTTAATTTTCTTTAATTCTCATAACCCATTGATAATTTTCAAATGATTTTAATTCTCTCTTGTTAATGTGAAGAATTATAATTCGATTTATAATTGATTAAAGGCAAAGGTTATTTATATTATAGGTATTTGTGTTGAGAATTTGTTGTCAAAGATTATGTTAAGAATAAGGTTCATTCTATTAAGCTATTTATTCGACGACTGTCTTTATGCGCTACTTTATATGTTACCCGAATAAGATTCTTCTATATTCTGATGCCTTATGGATACAATGTATATTATGAAACGTCATCTAACGTAGTTATTATATAATGCGCCCTGGAGAGATAAAATATTATTTCCATAACATAACCGTTTTAATAATGATTGAAACTGCTAATCATTGTGACTTATGTTTTTAAAAAGTAATTTGCCTCTTACGATTTTGACTTCGCACCCTTCATTAATTATATTATTAAGCGACGACGTTTTTTTGTAATAAAAGATAAATGAGAATGGAATAAAAGATTTATTATAAATGTATTTATATATATGAAGCTTAATGAAGATATATATGAGGGGCGATCAAAATGTAAAGGACATAAGTCATGTAACATCATTATTGTAAACGGACCAGTGGTTCTTAAATATAAAAGCCAAGCTCGCTTGTAACTTTTATATTCAGTCCCATCGTCGGGCGACATTTTTATACAACGAGATACTTTGTATCGTTTAATAATTACCTGTACCTTGGGCAGAAAGTGCTCATACTCAAGTACTATACTTGATATAATGTTAATTTAAAATAACAAGAGAAGAATGTTTTTAATATATGTAAAGAAATATATATTATTGTCTTGTTGGTTGCTATGTCGTTTTTTATATATACTTACTTAACATGTTTGATTGCAAGACAGTTTGTGTGAATATACGTTAAAAGGTAATCAAAGAATAAATTATTTAATATTTATCATGAACTTGTAATTTCGTTAAAAGGTGATCATCTTAGTGAATATAACATCAGAAGATATTTTTAGGTATAAATGAGTATTGCCACTAGAGATATACTTATATTAACTGGACCAGGGTTAACGGCTACCTTTGGTGAGTCGTTGTAAAGAAAAGGAAACAAATGAAAACAGCACGTTACAAAGGATACGACTGATATTCATAGTTTGGCTTAGTATACAACAGGGGTGGATCCAGGATGGACTACTGGGGGGCGGTGGGTTGTAATGCCACTACTTACAAGATAGAGCTACTTTTAAGAGATTCAACTCTGGGTGGGTTTTATTTTATATTAAAATACACAAAGTTTCCTCTTCTTGGGGGAGATAGACCCTCCCTGGATCCGCCCCTGTCTCAGGACAAGCCACACAGACAAGTGGTTGAGGCAAAGGTCAATTAATGACATTAGTATACTGTTCCGTCAAAATCTCAATCTTGACCTGGATGTAAGTTAGCCTGGTCTCTCGCTGAACCCCTCAATTGAATGTTTAATATGTAAATTAGGCACTTCTACATCACAAACAGTAAATATAACCTATCTTATTCTACGTTTTTAAATGCATTTCTACAACTGATTGTAACTTTAAAGGTTCTCGTGAAGATTAGCTGGCGGAGGTTACCTAACATAGCCATGAGTTATCAAATTAACAGTTGTGCTTCGTGGGTGATGATAATGATCCTGAGGTTAGATGTTAAATTGGACTCGAGAGCGGAACAAGGGCTGATCTTATTCGTATCTCAGAAGGGGCATGGAATGGAACGAATATGAAAATAAGGTTGCTGTAATAGTTTTTCATAGGGTTTGTAAGATTTTCGAAACACATGGCAATTTTTTTTTATCAAGACTTGACATTTTTTTAAGAAAAAAATCAAGACTTGGCAATTTCAAGTTTCATCCCCCTCCCAATCTTGTAATACTCGCTACGCCGCTGTAAGCAATACATATTTTCGACAATATTCGTTGTTCATCTGTTTCCGCTGGGTTCCAACGTGGTGAGCTGCATATGGGACTTTTAATAGTGTTATTATAATGAGAAAGAATTGCAAATTATGTTGATGTTCCTAAAAGAGGGAAATTGAAAGAGAAATTAAATTAAAAATAAATAAGGTAAAGAAAAGTAATTACTTGAAAATAAAAATAAAGTCTTTGAGTTTAATGTCCCACGATTATGCTGTTAGGCTAAGGGAGACGGTGATTAAAGCAAGTTAATGGTTATGGAATATTTGGTGGAATGAGAAAGTGGGAGGAAACCAAGTCCCCGAGAAAACCTACAAGCACGTATATGAAAATGAAGTAAAACATACACTGGACTATGCTTTCTTTGTCTAGCAGAGTCATAGTTTGGAATCGAAAATGTGTTTTGAATCCTTGTATTTAGAGATTGAGAGTGTAAGTAACGAAATCACTTAATACATCCATTAAGATTTCGGAAAGCGAAATCTAAATTTAGGTAAGCTAACTCCATGTACTAACTGCTTGCATCCGCTTCGTACATTGTTCGAAGGGTCACGAAACAAATCACCTCATTTAGTCTACACATACCTAGTACTAGCGTTAATTACCTGCTTCGTTGGGTGAAAATAAGAAAACCAGTAATATGTTACGTTAGTCAGTCACTTTTTTTGCTATTACGAAACGCTCTCTCATATCGGTTATTTTCGATCATTTGTAAGATCCGTCTCCCCGCTTTCCCTCCCCAAGTTGCTTGGCTGAATTTTGATTTAAATAGTATCGGAAGTGTCACTGTCCATTTCTGCGCCCCCAAAAACAATGGATTTAGATTAGGATTAGTTCACTTAACTTAGTAAGCCTACACAGCTTTGGCGCGGCTCGACTTGTTGGAAAGCAATCCAAAATCTAAACAAATATATCGATGTCATTGGGGTTTAGTAAAGTGTATCGTAAGTCAAGAAGATTGAGAATCACTGCCTCGATTATTCCCTTCAATTAATCATCAAACTCCTTTAACCTGAAGTACATAATCGTGGAATGTTTAATTAAAATTATAATTTTATGGCATGTAGAAAATGCACATAATATCGTACATTACGTTACATTACCATTCAATCGCAATAGGTTATTACAGACGTGTGGTTGGCTTGAAGCTTAGCGTCCTATTCAGCGCCAAGACTGTGTACTACCTACACCTACAGCATAATATGGAATCCTACTCGCATGATCTTCGATCAAGATTTGAATCAACGGGAGGATGAAGATTTTCCCTCTCGTCAAGTAATTTCCCCAACTCGCCAAAGAATTTCTCCCTTGCCGGGAAAATATTTTCCCTCATTTCATATTTTACATATTATATACTATATATTATATCTTGCATCACTGAGAAATAAAATGCTTGGATTGTATATCTGAAAAGTCGCCCCCTCCCCGCAGGCACGTAGCCACGATTTCGCAATACGGGAGGTCCGTGACGAAATACTGTGGTTATGACACCAGGGGTTCGATCAATCTAAACTATTTTACTGACAACATATCCATATTGATTTGTTAGGACAATAAAATGAGGATATGTTAGTAAGTATTTTAATTAAAGAATTATAAAGAAATCTTGCGTAAAAGAATAGAAAAAAGTATTGACAAAGACATAGTCTTCCGAGGTCATTCGAACTCGGTTCTTCTCGTCTTCTTTCTATTTCTCTTATCTTAGTTCAATGCCGTCAAGGATAGCAACGAGATCTCTTTCGGGAATAAAGACATCCTATAAAATGGATTAGTGTTGCCGCGAAATTCAAAATGGTATATATTATTGGTAATTCTGGGCATTGCTTAAGTTCTAACTGACAGGCTATCTGAAAGAACCGGTTTATCGATCGTCATTTGTAGTCCATAGGGTTACTGGCGCAAATCCCGGGGGGATGAGGACGTCCCCTCCACTCTTAGAACTGGGGGTGACTTTCCCCTCAATAATCCGATTTGAAATGCGTTTTTTGGAGAGAAATGTGATGATTTGTGTCCGATTGCCACAAAGGAAAGTAAGATGAAATTGATGTCCCCACCCCAGAATAAGCCTTAAATCTGCCCGCCTCACAATTTTGAAGACAACTCTGCTCCCCCGATCCTCCGCAGCATTGTTTTTCAACTTCATAAATATTTTGAACATCCTTTAAAAAAATTATGAGAACTGTCTTACCCGTCCCTCCCAATGTTGAAGACAGATTTGCGCCGCTGCATACGGTTAACATGGAGCTAGATGGAATTCGGAATGTTCCGTTACAATAATATCCAATTTCAACTTGATCCGCTCCCCCCCTCCCGTTTCCCCCACACAAAGCTCCTCGTAAGAAAGAGTAACCAAAACGCTTATTGTAGCTTTATATTTTTGAGGCTGATTCATCTGTTTCTTTCTGTTTCATCTTTCCTTAATATTTTTCATGTCTGGATCCGAAGGAGGGGGGGGTCTGAACCCACCCCTTGGCTACGTGCCTGCTTCCCGTAAAAAGCTTCATTCGAACCCTGAATCAAACAACTCCATCTGTAAAGCAGTGCTGAGTTGATTTTAATATCCTTTTCTGCAACGAGGCTGTATGAGACGTGAACTTACTGATTAACATGGACTCCGAACCACTCCCGCCGGGAATCGAACGCGGGTCTCCCACACCAAAGGCGCGTACGCTAACCGCTTAGCCATGAAGGAGCTCATATCTAAAGCAGTGTAAGCAACAACAACAACAACAAAAAGAAACACACACACATACTAGAAGTTTGCGCAATTGGGGATCAAAACATTCTCAATGAAGTATGAGAAATAGTAAACGTCAATCAAAGTGGGCTTCTGCTTATTCTTTACTTCGTTAATACTTAATTCCTTCTAGAAATAGTGAAACAATACTATGAAGACACAGTACTTAAACATAATCGAAAGAATAAGACAAGGAAACAGAGTAATTTCCGACTAATTAAACTAGTCATATATACTATACCTAACTATTACATTATATTTCTTACCATATTACGAAAGCGATATAACTTTTTTACCAGCCATAGAAGCTGGACGCAATCCAATACTGCAATTTAGACGCTGTAACGAAAGCTGCAAGTCAAACGCCTGACACTCCTAACTCTTCAAACTGTGTAATAGCTGTTTCAAGCGGCCTACAACTTATGACCTTGAAACTATGTGCTAGTAACCAAATTAATGCCAAGGTACGATACAAACACCCCAACTTGCCACAATGACGTCAACACAAGGAAAAAAAGAAAAACATCTAATTTTTGGTTCGAAAATTATGAAACAATAATAATAATAATGTAATTCTCAGAAACTCAAACATTAGTTAACTAGAGAACATAACAAGCAAAACAAAACAAAACAAAACAAAAAGATCCTTAATCGTGAGCTCTCCCTGACTGCTGTTTTTAAATTTCAGTGAGGCTGTAAAATATGTTTTGTTTTATTGTTAAAAAACAAAAAGAAAAAGAAAATAAAGAAAGAAAGGAAATAAATTTTGTTGCAAATATCCTAGTAAAAATAGGTTTCCTAGACACAAGTGGCTCCGCGTAGCGTAGTTGCTAACGCTCTCGCCTTCGGTACGAGCGGACCCAGGTTCGATTCCGGTAGGGGCACTCGGTCGAAAAAGTATCAAAAGCTTTTAAGTCCAGACATCCTGAATGAGGCTTTCTTGGGTTTTCCTCATTTCACACCAGGCAAATGCCGGGTGGTACCCAACATATAGGTCCCAGGCCGTTTGCTTCCTTCCCTTTCCCCGGATAGTGTGCTCACCGAGGGACGTCATAACTCACATGTGACGGGCTAACAAGGTCATTGGTGCCGAAAGCCCAGAAATCTAAAGCCTAAATCTTCACTACACAAGAAAATGTTCGCGCTGAAAACGGTTTCTTAGCAATTATGTTAAGCAGTCCTGTAGTAAATCTCCATCAAGTAATAAACCGTCACATATAAAAAGGAAAGAATAAACACATAACATTCATTTTGCGTACCTTGAAATGTAAAAAGTTACAAAACATTAATATTCAAAGATTTCTCAAAATTCAGATTAACCCATTTCTTTCTCCTCAACCATTAACGAGTTACAATAGTAAGAATTGTAGTCATAAATAACATTACTTGTTTAGTACTATATTAAAGCAAGTTATACTAAAGGAATATATAATTAATGGAATATTTAACTAAAGTGATAATTTACTATTGCACTTACCCAGGCTTTTGTTTCCTTCCGCTCTTCTTTTCCGTTTGTAAACAACCTCGTTTATAAACCAGCTCGCAAGCATACGACAGTTGTTTCATGACGTCATCTATGGTGCAAGAAAGAGGTGTCTATAGGCGGTCAGGACCTCACACACAGATGGACGTATATAACATATAGCTGAAGTATTTAACATACGTATACGTATATAAAATACGGAAGATTGTTAGATGTCAGACATCCTGCAGCGACATGATATAACATCCAAGCGCGTTAAAGGCAGTAGCTGTGTAGCATATGGATAAAGTACGCTCCGTACAGATTTCCTTAGTAAACATAACGAATCCTTGTATTTGTACAATACCGCTGTCCGGATAATGGATTTTTCTCAGTGTACCTTGACTGGGTCACGTGAAAAAAAGCAACGCTGTACTCGAGTTGAATTTCCAAAAGTTGCTTTTACAGCTTGCATTTCCGCTATCTCGAAATCCATAACCACAGTTACAGGGTCCGGATATTCATTAAATTCACTGCACTGATGAACCACTGCACGAAACAGTTCTTCATATGAATTTTATGTCTTGCTCTGCATTAGGGTGTACACCTAGTAAAAGATGTCTCACCTCAAATAACATTTTTTTTAGAAGCCATTGTAAAATTTCCACCCACCATCCATGTTTCACTTCTCAGTAGCTCCATAAGGCTATATTTAAAGGAAACTTCCAGAAATATACGTTTTTCTTCCTTTATATAAATTTGTTTTCTTCACATATATCCAATAACAATTTGCCAATGTTTACTCACAGTTGAAATACAATATTCTTCTTTCAATAGCTCCTACAAAAGGTCACTCTTTTCACATGACTCAATTAACGTGGAGGAAAATCCAAAGTGTTTTGGTCATTTGCTTTGCCTCTATTTAGTTCACTAAAGGTGAAAAACTAACCGTGACAAAATTTCCTATATGATAATATTTCGGTGATAGAATTACTGGAAACTTTTGTCTTGTCTCAAATACAATATCTAAAATATGTAACACTTTATTTAATAATAATAATAATAATAATAATAATAATAATAATAATAATAATAATAATAATAATAATAATTCGTTTTTGCTGCATAGTTTTGCGTTGCCTCAGTTGAAGATTAAAGAAAGCAATTTCAAAATCTTTTTCGAGTTCATTTACTGTACTTGTATTATGTTTTAAAAGGCGGCGGTGATGAAATTGTCGTGACAAAATTTTCGGTGACAAAATTACCTATATGGTAATATTTTGGTGACAAAATTACCGGTGACGAAATTACCGTGACGAATTTACCGGTGACGAAGTTTCCGGTGACAAAATTTCCGCCGCCCGCTGACGACAGCTATTTTATATTTTTATCCAAGTCTTGGCACCTTGTGCATTGTTTGACAAAATTATGTAATAAAAAATTAACTTTATTTTTTAAAAAAGATCTGACAGGGACATCATACCGAGATTCATTACCTTTAACACATAATATCAATATCGAGCTCCTATGGCTGACCTGTTTCTTCCTTTTTCTCTTATACTTGGAATTAAAGAAACCAAATAAACTTGTTTTGTAGATAAAACGTCGACTTTTAATATCAAGGTCCTAGAGAAGGTCCATGATATGCTTGTAAACATGTGTTGATCTAATGTCAATAAATTTTGAATAAAAATTTAAATTAATAACGTATGAAATAGTTAGAAGTATCAACAATTATGAACTAAATTAATGCATCTCAAAAATGGTACTCTTATAAGGGCAGTAAAAGAAAGAAATTGGACATGTTCATATTTAGAATTGTATGATCTAAAACTATAAATTAAGTTAAATTAAATCTACAGGGTTTGTATGATAAGTAATGAGACCAGGTCTGGAAACATTGTTTTATTGATCTGATCTGTACAGGGACTTAAAAAGCTTTCGAAGTACTCTCCTCTTGCGTCGATGCACTTCTGCAATCGATGTTTCCACGCTGCAAACGCCCCCTGGAAGTCAGCAGCCGGCATGTCCTTTAGAAATGTGGTCACGACTGCTTGGATGGCTGTGACGTCTGCAAAACGGGTTCCTTTCAAGCGTGGCTTCAGCTTCGGGAAGAGGAAGAAGTCGGCCGGGCTCACATCTGGGCTGTAGGGTGGTTGTGGAAGGACTTCCACCCCAATCCGGGTCAAAAAGGAGGTCACTAAGAAGGCGGTGTGGGCAGGGGCATTGTCGTGATGCAACTTCCACCGGCTAGCGATCGCCGGTCTTTTCCGCTTGACGCTCCTGTGCAGTCTCTCAAGGACTTGTTTGTAGAAGGCGGCGTTGACGGCTTGTCCTTGGGGTACAAACTCCTTGTGGACCACCCCCACATTGTCAAAAAAAACAATCAACATTGTTTTCACCTTTGACTTCGACATTCTGGCCTTCTTGGGGCGCGGGGACGCAGGAGTGTGCCACTCCGCGCTTTGACGTTTCGTTTCAGGGTCGTACTGGAACACCCACGACTCGTCACCTGTTATGACGTCATCTTCAAAGTTAGGGTCACTGTTCATGAGGTTCAACAGTTCCTGACAACAATCAACACGTCGTTGCTTTTGTTCGTCAGTCAACACTCGCGGCACCAGTTTCGCACAGATTTTTCTCATTCCCAATTGTTCCGTCACAATCTTGTGCACTGTTGTGTGGTTCATATCGAGTTCATCAGCAATCAATCTCAACGATAATCGACGGTCTGAGTTCAGGAGATCCCTCACTTTTGCCACAGTTTCGTCCGTAGTCACTGTTGTCGGGCGTCCAGCCCTCTCCAGATCCTCAACGCTTTCCCGGCCGTTCCGGAACGCACTGTGCCAACGAAACACCTGGGCTTTGGATAGGGCTTCCTCTTTGTAGGCCTCCGTGATGAGAGAAAGCGTCTGAGTAGCCGTTTTCCCCAGGCGAACGCAAAATTTGATCGCATAACGCTGTTCGATGGAACCCTCCATGTTTGTTGATTTTCCGCCGTGACAAGAATGTTCACAAGGGCTTTGTCCAAGGCTTGTCCGCGCTCCACTAAGGCTCGGAGCCAACTGACGCGCGGTGCGTTGCTTTGCTCGGACCCCCCCCCCCTACATCCTCCATCACCGACAAACCCGCTCCAGCGACACGCGCGCCGCGGCGCGGCGAGTCTCATTACTTATCATACAGACCTTGTATATTATAAAATTGAAAATGACTGTGTTTGTGACTCTTAATCTCTTGAACCGCCCGACCGATCACGATCAAATTTTTGACGTAGATGCGGTTCTGGCCTGGAAGTGCTTTTAGCTATTTACTTTGACGGTACAACTTAGGGGAAGGGGAGGAGGGGGACATAGAAAAAATAAAACTTAATAACTCCTGAACCACCCGACCGATCTTGATCAAATTTTCAATGTAGATACGGTTCGAGCCTGGGATGTTTTCTTCATTTCACTTTGACGGAGCAACGTAGGGAAGGGAATGGAGGGGGAGATATACAAAATTCAATAAATATAAAAATACAAGTGACTATGTTCGTGAATTAATTACTTTTGAACCACCCGATCGATCTCAATCAAATTTTCAACATAGATGAGGTTTGGGCCTGGGATGTTTTCTTCATTTCATTTTTACAATGCAACGAAGGGGAAGGGTAGGGGGAGATATATGTCAAAAAAAAGTAAAAATAAAAGTGACTGGACCTTGTTTGTGACTTCATCACGTTTAAACCACCCGACCGATCTTAACCAAATTTTCAACATAGATGAGGTTCAGATATGACGTGGTTCTTATCGTATCATTTAACTGTAGAACTTAGAGGAGGGGGATGGGAGGGGAGAAATCTATAAAAATAAATAAAACTTAATAAATCTTGAACCACCCAACAGATCTTGATCAAATTTTCAATGTAGATACGGTTCGAGCCTGGGATGTTTTCTTCATTTCACTTTGACGGAGCAACGTAGGGAAGGGAATGGAGGGGGAGATATACAAAATTCAATAAATATAAAAATACAAGTGACTATGTTCGTGAATTAATTACTTTTGAACCACCCGATCGATCTCAATCAAATTTTCAACATAGATGAGGTTTGGGCCTGGGATGCTTTCTTCATTTCATTTTTACAATGCAATGAAGGGGAAGGGTAGGGGGAGATATATGTAAAAAAAAAGTAAAAATAAAAATGACTGTCTTTGTGACTTCACTCTTGAACCACTTGACAGATCTCGATCAAATTTTCAACATAGATGAGGTTCGGGCCTCGGATGGTATTTATTTATTCACTTTGACGATAGAACTTAGGGGAGGAGGTAGGAGGGGGAGATATATAAAAATAAATAAAACTTAATAACTCTTTAACCACCGGACAGATAGCGACCAAATTTTCAACCTAGATTAAGTTCGAATATAAGATGATTTTTGTCATATCACTTTGACTATGTAACTTAAAGGAGGGGAAAGACATTTACAAATGATCGAAAATGACTGATATTAGTGTCGAGTCTATAGTTTTTGAGGTCGCTGAGATGAACAATGACAATTCTGATGTCATTTAAATCTAAATTGAGCCCCACAAAAATTGTGGGAGGGGATATATATATATATATATATATATATATATATATATATATATATATATATATATATATATATATATAATCAAAATTACCAATATCAGTGTCGAATATCACTTTTCGGGATGCCTGAGATGAACAATGACACTTTCGATGCCGTGGCAGGCAACATGGGGAGGAGAGGGGATATATAAAAACCATCGAAAATGACCAATATCAAGAAGCGCTTTAGTAACAGTAAAAAGTGACTGACTAACGAAACATATTACTATTTTTTCTTAATTTAATCCAGCGAAGCGGGTAATTGATGCTAGTTAAAGATATTATAGAGTGGTAAAGTTTAGATGAGTAGAATTTATTAGCTACAGATATAAACCAACTAACTCTATGGTCTATGGAATCCGAAGGTTCAATGTGGCATTCACAAAAGACTCTCCATTGACTTCTGTCGTTAGCCAACTGAATCCAGTTTCTACTTTGTATTCCTATTTCTGCAAGATTTATCTTAATATTGTCCTTCAATCTGCTTCTAGGCCTTACATTTTTTTCTTCAATTGAAATCCTAATTAAAATTTTGAAAGCGTTCCTTCTATTCTGGCTAAGTCCCCTACACTGTATGACTAACAATATAGGTAAATTGTGTAAATTGTACTTCCTCGTTATGAAGTTTCCGCCATTCCCCATTCCTTCTTCGGTGTTCTCCCTCAAACAAGCAACCTTACTGTTTCGTAACTATACAGTACAACGGACATAATCGAAGATTTTGGTGCAAGAAGGGGACAACTCCAATTTTACATTTGGTTCAGGACTCAAGCAAAATATTGTTACAAATCAATATATTGTTACTTTCGCCTTCAAACTTTTTGTAAAGAAATGTTTTTCGCCTGTAATAATACCTTTCTGTACAAAACGTTTGTAGGCTAAAGTAAAATAAATTGATTTTTAACAATGTTTTGCTTCAGTCTTGAATCAAGGGTAAAATTGGAGCTGTCCTCTTCTTGTACCGAAGCCTTCAATTATCGCTTTGTGCAGTTTCAGCTTCAATTCTTTGATAAAATTCTCGAAAATAAAATAGTTTGACCTGAATCATAACACGAATTTCCTGCTTTGAGGGTACATTTAATTTCTACGTCGATATGGTTTAAATCTGTTAACTTGATCCTAGATATTTGACAGTATCCACTTTGTCGAAAGTATTTATTTGATATTTTAATGTATTCATAGTTTTTTAGATACAGATACATTTAATTATTTTTATTTAAATTATTAAATATTCGGTTTTATTAATAATGTTACTGATTGTTACGGGTAAGATTCGATATTGTAAAATTTAAAGAAGTACAGAGTAGTTTATTTTGAAGATTGACGTAACTATAATTTTAAACTTACACTCACTAGGTAGGGATAGTTGAAATTTGTTATATTTACATTGAACGTTTTATGGATATGAGCATGACTCGAAATTTTAGACTTAGAACTTACTAAAATGGGGTATAGCCTGATTCAGTGGGTTACATTTTATCATATCTTTCAATCTTGAATAAGAGAGCAAAAAGTCTTCCCTGTGCTCATCCAACCGAGAAATGTCGTTGGAAGATATCAAATAAGAAATTTTGCAGGTGTCCACACAGCCGTGGACTCAGCACCTCTCGTTATCTTTCGTTCAGCGTTTTTCTTCCAAGATCAGTATAAACATTCTCCAACGAAGTGATTCTTTGCCACGCTTTAAACATAACAGGAAATAACTACCTATTCCATTTTTAAAATACTGTTTCCGTTTCACAGGTACGAGGTGTATGAAGGTACAATTATGTATGAATCTCCAAAATTCACTGCTGTTCCAGTTAAACTTGTCTAGTATGTGTATCAAATAAGTTTTCTTGCTTTGAATTTCTTGTTGCTGATTATTGGAAATAGTTTATACATGTGTAGAAATGTATAACCGTTCAAGTTAGGGCTTTACGTTGATCGGTATAGAACAAAAACTATAATATATAGCGACAAGTTGTATTTTTAGAATTAAATCAGATTCTCGAGAAAATATATCATCTCTACTCTTATCATTCTACTAAAACCGAACGTAGTTGAAATTTAGTAGTACTACTGGTTTCAACGTTGATTTCCATTAAACGACAAGAGAAGCGATTTTCAGGAATCGATTAAACGTCCCGACAACACATGCCATCTACTCCGTTAACCCTCTATTCAAACCGAGAGTGATTAAAACAACAATTTCATAGTACTGATATACATATAAATAAATTCTATAGTTCCATTTGGACAAACGGCTTTTCTTAATAGGTTCAGCATTTCGAGGAATCATCCATTTGCACTCGTAACACTTTACAAAAACGGAAGTGTTTAATATTTTTCTAATTCTTCCGGTTTAAAATTTAATCACCATAGATAATAAACGGCGAAATATAACGAGTAATGGTTTTCTAATACAGGGCCGTCATTTGGAAAGGGAAGGGGAGCAATTGTTCCGACTTAAGTTTGAGAAATACATGTTTTTTTTTTATTTTTTAAAAAAGATTGTAGCCTATACTAATACATAACAAAAAACCTCAAACTCTTGTCGGAGTACAATCTTGCTTATCTAGTAAACCTGTCGCATCTTGTACACGACAATAGAACCGCGGGGGTCCACTACAGCTGGTAGTCTGTGTACATCATTGTCAGAGGGGCCACCCCAGCCCTGGGTAGGTCCCTAGGGGAGGTAGATTTATTACCTGGGCAATAAAAGGGGATGAGATGGTTTGGGAAAGTGGAATGACCTCTTTTCTTATTGAAACATGATCCTACACGATTCGTTAATCGAAATTTTAAAAATTATAATCAAATTAATATTAAAAATATGTTTCAGATTATTAGAACTTCAGTATATGGTTTAAAACGCGATCCTAGCTCCCACAAGCTTTTTTCCCATTAATTTAATTATGATCTTACTTTTAAAGCTCGTAACTAATCGAACACATTGTGTGCACTAGAAAATTATGATTAAATTAAAAATAATGAATATGATTATACCATTGAAGGACTCCCTGAAATATTACCCTTCAAGCTCCTGCATTAACAATGAATTTCCAATGTTTAGCAATGGTTTTTAATGGTGGCTTGTTTTACTATGTAAAGTCTTAAGATGGGCTACAGTAAATTTGAAAATAAGGAACGGGAAGGAAAGGGAATGAATATATATTTATTTATTTTTCATTTATTTTTCCTTGCGAAGTGCAGTCCGTTTTCGTTCTAGCTTGCTTCTGAAATGAGAAAGTCCCCCGCTCCAACCAAAGATACGGAGATTTACGCGTTTTCTAGCCTTGTACCTCCCATTTGAAATGAGACGATTCTAAGTCTTCCACTTACTCCGCTACACAAACATCCTTGCGATTTGATTGATAACCGAAATTCTTTTAAACACACCTTTTACTGTTTAACCAGGGGAGATAGTTAGCTGTCAATCATTTCCTTTAGTTTTGAGTGAATGGAAGATTTCTTTTTCTCCCTTCCTTTTGCTCCATTAATGTTCAGCGTTTCTTGTTTGAACAAGTGAACACTCCTTTCCTCCGCAATGATTGACAAGCCATATTGTTCTTTACCACTGAATAAGCACACATTTCTTGTGACGAAAGAATGATTGCTTCTTTTTTTTCCCCAACTCTTTGACCACTTCTGCTGTCTGGTCCCAGGTCCTCTCTCCCTTCCCTCCTTTCTTTTACGTTGGGTGACGAACAGCCTGCATAGGCTACTTTCACCGCTTACCCCCTCGATTGAATGCCAATAACCTGATGGATAAACGCTTGGGTTCTTGTATTTGTTTTCGGATGTCTGGCGTTCATAACTGGTCTTGCAGACAACATTAACCCTTCTTGATTGGTTTATAGGTTTCTGTGTATTTAGAGACAAAATGGATGGTGTTTTTTTCGGCAAAAATACAAGTTATTGAAACGGTTGTTGAAATGATGGCCATATATTTTAATTGTATAAAGCTGGCATCGGGTTTCATTCCTTCGTTTAAATGTATGTATCATTAAAATCACATTTCTATGAAAATTGTTGGTTGAGCCCAGCTTAACGAATTTTTTAGTTCTTTCTACTTAGTTTGACTGTCTGGTAACGCGCCGTATGTTATTAAAATACAGCAATCAGACGCCTTGTAAGAGAGGAAAGCCGTTATGAATGTAGAGATACTGACGATCTCTAAACTTTAGACATAGTATGAAATTCTCTGATAACCGTTATTACTCTGAAGAAATTTATTAACCATTTACCTCTATAGAAAAGAAAGAAATGTATTCTTTGATCTGAGAAGATGCCTGCAAGCGAAATATTCCTTTCTTTTCCTCTTTTGTAGACTGAACCCAAGCAGTATTACAAAGGAAAATTCATTTACCTTATTTTTCCTCTATCCCACTCCCTCTTATGTTATTAAATAAATAAAAAATATAATATATATAAATGCAGTACATAATCATTTGTAAAGATAGTTTACTGTTGTGATGTGGTTAAGTTCTGTTTTTCTTTAACGTGTTTAATTCTGCATATTTTTGTCTGTGTTTCTTTTTCGGATATTTTTGTGTGTTGTCAAAAGAAGATATCATATTCAAGTAAGTTTAAATATTATTATTATTGATTTGGTATATTTGTATTGAGAGTGGAGGGGACACCCTAGAAAACTCACGCGCACGGTGTCTGCCCATCACAATTTATTCAAAACACTTGTTTTTATCATGAGAATGCAACTTGTAATTGATTTGCATAAGGATCGAAGGGGAACCCTCCCTAGAAAATTGATACATATTGTCTTTCTTATGAAAATAATTAACATGGTGTAGAAACGAACCAAGAATTTCCACCAATACCGGAGAAAACTACCACTGAGCCAATATGTTTTAAACCGGGGAAAACTAAGCATGAGCCATAGCGCCCTCCGTGCTTCTCAAACCTGGAAAAAAATCCTTGAACGGTCGCCCCACGAACAAGCGAGATATTTGCTTTTGAAAAAAGATTAGTTGAGGGTGCTAGCGCCCCTTTAGGTGAGGGTGCTAGTACCCCTGAATTGTTTTACGATTAATTAAATTCTTGTTTGAACACTGTTTTACTTTCGTCGCGTCTCGTCTCATGGTGAACTTAAGCAGCAAACCGGTGTTTGAAGACTACGTTTTAGTCTTGTTTCATTTCATAGGCAGTCCAAACTTTGTATTGTTTGAACAGTACATGTTTGCGGCGTTTGTGGACAACTTAACCAAGAAAGGACTGAAGGATGAAACTATTATTATAACTAGGAATATGTGGTGATCTAAAACTTTACAACGACACTTTTTTTTAACAAAGTAGTGTCTTATTTACACGGAAAATATCTTGGTAGTGTTAATCTTTTTAGAAAAAAATGGTTGGTGACCTCCCTTAAGACCCACCATTGACGGAGTTTATAGTTTACTGCAGAAATTAAGTCTAGATTAGTTGGTCTTTTTAGAAATGTTTGGTGAAGTGACTTAAGAGCCACCACTGATGGAGTTTATAGTTTACGGCAGAAATCAAGTGTGCAATTTGTTTGAATCTTTATAACTGAAAGCGTGATTGAACAGAATAGCGTACTGTCCAATATTTTTGATTGTAGATACTATATTGTTTAAATATATTGTAGGTACTATGTAAATACATTGTGTCTGAATGATTTGTCGAGAATCTGTAATCATATTGGGAAGTCTTTCCGGAAAATGGGCAATTTACACATAAAGAACACTTTTGGAACCGATAGATAAATATATTTCTCAACATCATCTGTAGTAAATATTGTTTTATTTATCGTAGTGTAAAATAATTTTCAACAGAAAGATAGACTTTTGTCTTGCTTGTATAACAAGAATAAATGCAAAGAAAAATTATAATAGAGATATATTCCCTAGTATTTAAAAATTTACTCAGTATTAAGTGTTCAGAAGTATTCAAAAAGTGTTTTAATGTATTCCCATACTGAAAAAATGTAGATATAAAGAGTTCTTAGTTGCAGTGGAGCAGTTTCCCGAGATAAATACGATTATTGAAATTTTTACGTTGCTTTTGCGATTTTTTATTACTTCATTTTGATGGCAGAACTTAGGTGAGGGGAGGAGAGTAAATATATGAAAATGAATAAAACTTAATAACTCTTGAACCACCCGACCGATTTCGATCAAACTTTCAACATAGATAAGGTTCGGACCTGGGATGTTGTCATCATTTCACTTTGATGGCATAATGTAGGGGGAAGGGAGCATATATGTAAAAAAAAAAAATAATAACAGTGACTGTCTTTGTGACTTCACGCTTAAACCACTGAACCAATCTTAATCAAAATATTAAAATACATGAGGTTTGGATCTGGGGTAATTTTTATCAATTCTTTTTACGGTAGAATTTAGGATAGGAGAAGGGGAGGGTATATATATATATATACAGTGGCGAAGGGTCGTAAGAGACCCTGAGGCCCGGCCTACCCATTTATTTTCAGAAAATTATAGTTTATAATTAATCCATTTCCTTTGTACAGAATGTATGATAGTTTTCTAAGTTGAAAAAAAATATTGTTTGATAAAGGATTCGTGGTTAGCATCACTGCTAGGAGGCTCACCGAGCAGTGTCTCAGGCAGCAGTATAACTACCACGAAGCTACTCAGAAAATCCCGCGAGAAAATGTGTTGGTAATAACCTGCGAAAGAGACCAGCCTCAGCGCTTATCGACTTTCGTTTCTACATAAAGCGTTTCTCTCGAGACCTTCGATTTCGATTCGATATGTCAAACAAATAAAGAGCAAGGGAATGTAGGGCCCCATTCTGTACCAAATTTGCTTAATTTTGCGGACTCTAACGAAACGCAAAAGCTGGAGCAAGCTATTCTAAAGGTGCTACGCCTATTATCGCAAACTAATGCCTCTTTATTCCGTTACGTTGGCGCAAGCCTGTACGAAATCAGACTCGTTGAGTTCATTAGAATTGAGTAGAGAGTGTGCGTTTTCGAGATATTGAGAGTGACATTTTTTCTTACATTCGCAAAAGTGAATGAGAGAAAATGTCAGTAAGTGGAGAATATGAACATAATATAATTCCTATTAAAGAATCTTCTATATCAGTGGTCTTTGAACATTCATGTGTTAAGGCGGATTTTCATGTGTCCTTTACCTCCGTGAGTTGCGAGCGATTGTGCTAAACAGCCAATGAAATCACGCATCGGAGATGGCGCGCTACACTCGCGTCAGAGTAGAAATTTGTTCAATTCTGACGGAAGTAGCGCGCGTACACTATTGTATTCACTGACTAACATGGCGGAAGTCGCAAACTTTCTATTTTACGCATGCGCATTAGCTAGGGAGTAGTAATTTGGCGCAATACACGCACGGATGTATGAAAACGAAAATAATTTACGGTGAATACGCTACATGTGATGCTTCCGTTCTAACGCGGGCATGAAAATCCGCCTTTATTAAGGAACGAAGACTAATGCCTGTTTTGATAATAAAACAAACAGAGGGCAAGTGATTTCAGCATACATTGGTACAAAAATATTTGGGGTTGTGGACCTATAAAGAGCAAGGTATGAAAAAATATTTAAGTATGATTCTGCTTTTGAAGGGGAATTAAGTGACACAAAATGACTTGATTGAATGCTTGTCATGTGTTTTGAAGAATATAATTAACGACGAAATTTTACAAGCAGGGTTTGTTTCAGTCATAGACTAAACAACATGGGCCTTATGCAGGATAGTTTAGAGGAATGATTTGCGTCATACTAAAAGCCTGACTACTGCAGGAAACATATGTTAGCGGAGCTCTTTACTATGGCATTAATCGCGTGTCAGAACGACTCTGAATAAGGACCCATATGTTTCTTGTAACGCGCAAATAATGTGATAATTCACCTTCCCCACCCGATCACGCCCAATTAAAACAAGCTGCATTACAGCGAATTAAGATAAGCTATGAGTCACATACATGAATTTCATTATGAAAATTGAGATCCGGATCGAATAAGTGCTGTCGATGGACTACAATTACGTTAAATTTATGTGAATTTGTTTTTTTGTGTTTCTGTAGTAAAATATTTGTTTAATCTGTTTCACTTTATTATTATTATTATTATTATTATTATTATTATTATTATTAGTAGTAGTAGTAGTAGTAGTAGTAGTAGTAGTAGTAGTAGTAGTAGTAGCAGTAGTAGAAGTAATAGAACCTTGGGCCTACCCTCTTGAAACTATCACCCTTCGCCACTGTATATATATATATATATATATATATATATATATATATATATATATATATATATATATATATATATATAATTTAATAACTCTTGAACTATCTGACTGATCTCGATCAAATTTTCAACATAGATGACGTTCAAGCCTGGGAAGTTTTTTTTTTTTTTTTTTTTAATATTATCACTTTGACGATAGAACCTAGGGGAGGGAGAAGTGAAGGTGAGATTAATATATAAAAATAAATACATGACAGCTATAAATATTTTTAATATTGTATCATATTCAATCATTCAGACAACAATAGTGTCCGGCGCTTGCTTAGGACGTGCAAGTTTGCTAGTTTTATTTAATCTGTTCTACATTTCCATTTGAACAATGTATTTACACTCTTATTCTTTAAGTTCGTGTTTTATAGGTGTTGTATTTAAATCTGATCTCTACACTTCCATTTCAATAATGAAAATTAAAAGTATATACGTATATTCAAACGGAAGTTATGTAACAGCTCCCCTAAGCCATCTCTTGGAATCGAGAAACAGTAGTGAGAAAAATCTGCCACGTACTCATATAATATTTAATTTATTAATTGATTGTAGAGTTAATGGACACATCATTATTGATGCATTTGTTTCACGTTACGATAATTTGATTTTGAATGATTATTTATGTACGCACCAAATCCTACGGATATAATTACAGAAAAATGTTAACCCAGGAAATACAAACTTGAGTAGTGGTTCAGATTCCATTTATGTTCCGTCTCGCATATCAAAGAAGGAATATTTATTTATCATATATATTTGACAATTTGAATCGAAATAGCAACTAGAGCTTCTGTTGCTTGTCTTTTTAAGATTAAAAAAGAACTCATATAAACGAATTGTATATAAATCTCACTGCGCATTTTTTTGTTGCTGTTGTTGTTTTAAATATCTAATTTATAATTCAATTTTCGAGATATAATTGTGCCTTCATACACCTCACTACCAATGAAATAGAATCAGTATTTTAAAAATGGACTAGTTAGTTTTACCTGTTATTTTTAAAGCGTGGCAAAGAGTCACTTCCTTGGAGAATGTTTATAGTGATCTCGGAAGAAAAACGCTGATCGAAAAATAACGAGAGGTGCTGGGTCCACGGTTGTGTAGACAACTGCAAAATTTCTTATCTGATTACTTCCAAAGACATTTCTCGGTTGGATGAGCACAGAGAAGACTTTTAGCTCTTTTATTGAAGATTGAAAGATATGATAAAATAGCCCACTGAATCAGGATATACCACTAAAATGTTTTTGGCATATATGGTGCTTTTTTGTTTGTTTTTTTTATTTTTATTATTTTTATTTTTATTATTTTACATGTGTTATTTTAGCGACTAAAACTTGTAACTTTTGTGTCTTTAATGAGTTTGACGAGATACTAGAATTGTGAAGAATGAAAAACAAAGAAAGGAAGAATCATTATTTATTTTTAATTATAATTAACTCTGTTACACAAACCTCGAGATTTTAGGAAAGTCTAAAATGTGTAAGAAAATATTGACAAATCATGCCTCTTAGAGTTAATGAAAGTAATGATAGTTCTTTTTTATTGTCAGCCCATGAAAAATTATCGCAGCCAATTGACATGCTCTAAATGTCCTTAATTTTAATTTTCTTAAGCCACAGTCTTATATGAGGTAGGTCGTTAACTTCCATATGATCTCAGCCAAAATCTGTGCTTTCACTTGTAATTAATCAAGCCTTCCCCCTTAAAGGAAAGCGCGCTAATCCCTGTAGTACATGCAAGTGTAATAATAATAATAATAATAATAATAATAATAATAATAATAATAATAATAATAATAATAATAATAATAATAATAATTTGTTTCCAGGAACTTTCAGCAACGGAATCGATATAAACAGTGAATCTGGAAGGAAATATAAGCTAACGGAAACAAAGCAACATCGACATCAGAGAAATATTCCAGCCGTTTTCTCGTTCGAAAGAATTGTAGCGAATTCAACTACGCCTTGTTCCTGTGAAAGATTTGTTTGCACATGCACTATAATACCAGTAAACTTCACGGAGACAAGTAACTACAAAACATTTTACATATTATATAGTATATCCTTTATTTGTTTTCTATTTCAGAATTTTGTGTAGGCTAATACAAATGACTGATACTAGACTTAAATCCGAAATTACTTTATGAATATACAGGGTTATGACAAATGATTGACCCAATTTCATAAACTCTCTGTAGCTTTATTATTAGACGTATTGCCACAGAACTTTGCAGATGTATTGAAAAACTCAAAAAGTTTTATTGTGTTGCAGGTTTGCTTCTCATTTCTGTCACAAGAGCGCAGCAGTGAGCATTTATTTAAGATGGCGGCAGGCGCAGAGAAAGCTTAGGTTGTATTCGAGTTTCATTCACCTTAGTCTTTCCTAACAATGCAGCGACAATTCGGAACCAAGTTTAACAAAGATCCACCAGCTGCCAAGTCTATTCGGTGATGGTATGCACAGTTTAGAGCTTTAGATTACCTCTGTAAGGGTAAATCAAATGATCGGCCTACAGTGATTGAAGAAACGCTCGTTGCAGGGTTGATGATCAACAATTCGTCATGGCCTTCACACTCTCCAGACCAAACTCCATGCGATTTTTTGTATGTCAATGGACTTGACAGTTAGTAGATCTTTGTTAACCTTCATTTGGAAGTGTCGCTGCACTGTTAGGAGAAACTGATCTAAATGAAATTCGAGCCATCCTAAGCTTTCTCTACGTCTGTCGCCATCTTGAATAAATTCTCACTGCTGCGCTCTCGTGGCAGAAATCAGAAGCAAACCTGCAACACAATAATACTTTTTGAGTTTTTTAATACATCTGCAAAGTTCTGTGGCAATATGTCTAATAATAAAGCTACAGAGAATTTATGAAATTGGATCAATCATTTGTAATAAACCTGTACTTTATGTATGTATAACAATCTGAAATTTTCAGACAGAAAAGAAATAACCACAGATTATAACTTTCTTCTCAAAAACCTTCAAACATGATGAAGTTGCAAGTACCGTAAATTACTTTTAACGAGAAATTAGAAATTTTACATGAATAAATTTATATTGTATTTTTTTGTTCTTTTACAGTTGGTATGCAGTTCGAGCGCTCTGCAAATATCATTAATGTTTATGTAACAGTGAACAACAATCCTCAGACAAATACGAGTTTCATTGGTAAGCTAAACGAGAAATGCAGATTGGCCATTTTTCTTAAATGATATTATGCAGGGTTCTAATACCGTATTTCCTTTTCTCAACTTTGCCGCTTATTCAAAATGTGCGATCTCTCAATTAAAACTTTTCACCAGTTCACATTCAGCATTCTAATCAACATGGGAAGTCTTTCTGATCTGAGCCTTTTGCAACTCCAACCTAAAAATAATTAATCTAGATTTCTTTAACCCTGGGTCTCCATAATTTTGTTCTCGGTCAACTTCTACCTTTTTATGGACAATTCTGCTTCCCAAACATACGAGGCGGTCCAGAAAGTAACGTTTCAACGCGTTTTATAACTAAGAAACTGTATGTTGCGCGAAGCAACTGCGTGTACGTGAAAGAGTAATGTCTTAGCATAGCGCATGCGCCAGCGGAACTTCCCTAGTGCTCTCAGTGTCTCAGTAGCATCGTGCCAGTGGTTGAAGATGGACGTTTCTATTCCAGCTCCCGCCGCAAAATATAATGACAGGAAGAGAAGTGCGGACAGTGATAAAGTTTCTGAAATTTGAATGCACATGGCATACCACGATTGAAATCCATCGCCAGTTGTGCCAGGTCTATGGGCCTAACGTCATAAACAAGCAGATGGTGCGTTGCTGGTGTAGACAATATGCAGCAGGATGCCAAAATGTACATGATGAAGAGCACAGTTAGGCCAACCTTGTGGAAGAAGACCTTGTGGACAGGCACGTAGCCAGGATTTCGTGAAGGCGGGGGGGGGGGGCGTGACATGAAATACTGTGGTCATCATACCAGGGGCTCGATCATTCTAAACTATTTTACTGGAATATATATTGGTTCGTTTAGCCAGGATTTCGTAACGGGAAGGGGGGGGGCGTGACATGTAATTCTGAAGGCCCAGGAGCTCGATTAATCTAAACTACTTTACTATCAACTTATATTGGTTTGTTAGGACAATAAAATAAGGATATGTTGGTAAGTATTTCAATAACAAACTATGAAGAAATCTCGAGTAAAATAATAAAAAAGTATTGAAAAAGATTATACAATATTTACGTCCTTCCTCTGTTTATTCAAATATAACAATTTTCCTTTCATTATGACCTCAACTATTATAAAAAGTACACATTCACTATTATAAAAAGTACATACTCAATAATGTCTTGTAAAATATTTTACAATATCTGCGTTTCTTTCTCTGTTGAATCAAATGTTAACACAACTTTCTTTCCACATAAATTTTTGTTTTTATTATTCCGTCAACTACTGTCTGTTCCAAATGACAGGTTAAAGGAGCAGTAGAAAATTGTTTTTGAAATAACATGTTTGATACTGCAAGGATGCAATGACGAAAAATTATATTAAAAATGTCCGCACTGTTGCAGAACGACACTATGCTTACCGAAGCTTGAAATCTCCCTGACTAGAAATTCTGAAAAATCCGTAACTTTTCTAGAAATTTTAAATTCCCTGACTCTTCCAGGATAACTCGCTCACTTCGCCACCTGTATTGCAAGTAATACAAATCTCCTCATAGAAAGAGTCAGGGAATTTCTGTAGTTTATTTTTAACGCTGATCCTTACTTTTCTCATTTCATTTTGTTTCATCCTTTCTTATTTTTTTCATTTCTGGTCTCGAAGGAGGCAATGTCCGGACCCTCCGGACCGCCCCCTTGGCTACGTGCCTGTTGTGGACCTTTTTCAGGATCGCATCGTGCAGAATCATCGCTTCACAATAACGGAACTCAGCGGTTAGTTCCCGCAGATTTACACTCCTTATTGCACACCATTGTCACGGAGTGCCTGTTCAAGAAGTTGTGTACCAGATGAGTGCCGAATAAACCGACTCCAGAACACAAAACGGCTCATGGGGTTAGCATTGACATTTTTGCAATGATACAGCTGACGATGGATTTCAATCGGTGTGAGCAAGTGGAATATTGTACCATTCCGCGTGCAGTGCATCGCTCAGTTCCATGAGAGATGATGGAGGCTGAAATCGTTTCACCCCTGATTGATGTCTCCAAAAAGGGCCACAGATGTTCAATTATGTTCAGGTCAGTCTAAGAGAGATGTTCAACCTCATCTCGTTTCTCAAACCACGCCACAAGAGCTCCAGCTGTGGTAATGAGCAAATGATCAACCTGGAATATGGCAACATTGCCCGGAAACGATATTTGGACGATAGGATGCACATGGGTTCCCTAAAATGTTCACCGGTAAGCATCAGCACAGGATCCAATGAAAACCCGTAGGGATGCGCACGAGACAAGATTTAAGACTGTCTCGTCTCGAAAATGTGTTGTAAAAGCGATGTCTCGACTCGAAAAATATATATGTCTCTATTGGAAGATCTGTGTCTCGACTCGAATTTTGTCAGGAAAATTCTGTCTCGACTCGTCTCGTGCGCATCCCTAAAAACCCAGATATTGCGGTCCATACCATCCCAGAGACGCCGCCATATTTCATGGTTGAGCGAAGACAATACGAATCATACGTTTCTTTGGATGTCCACCACACATAAATATTGCCATGCCCGTAATTTGGAATAAGGTGAGCGATGATTCATCCGATGACACGTTTCCAATCATCAGCGATCCATGTTGCATGTTCACGATACCATTGGTGTGTTGGTGGTCCTTTACCAGAAGAATCGCCCGTGCAATCTGACCCTGTATGTCAATGTCATGTACGGTAACTCGTGATGGATTGTCATTGTCAACACAAGCTGTGAGGGGTTCTGCTTGATTTTCTCCGTCGCTTGTATTGCAGTCACACAACGGTTCTGACTTCTGAGTGATAATGCTTTAATGCTCAGCTGGACTCGCAACTGATTTTTTTCCGATCCCTGTTCCTCTTCGTCAGTGTTGTTTTTCAGAGAGTTTTGATTTGTAGGTTATCATCACCTTGGGCAGCCATTGTGACAAGGGATATAATGGGACGAATGCGAGAATATATAACATATACCCACCTAATATTTTTATAGTCCACCGTATAGTCACCTTAAACTTACGAAGGAACAAGCATATGTGACTATGGGTATACACAGTGGCGGATCCAAGAGAGGATATATCCCCCCTTGACGCTCAGGTATACACTGGATAAAATGGGCTTCAATCCTGCTTTTCACTGGATAAAACGGCAAAATATGGTTTAGCCTCTCCCTTGATCATATCCTGGATGCGCTCCTGGGTATACACTATACTTTTTGAAAACTGTCGAACGCATACGTATAAAAAATTCTAGCACTACATCAGTGCTTGCGATACACTCAACACATTTGCCAGTTTTGTCAGACACATCATATAACCGAGCGCCAACAATTTGTCTTCTTTGGAAATGAGAGATGCCCATTGTTACATAATATTGTTACATGAGAGATGCCCATGTAACAATATTATCTGTTCAGTTCATTGTACATTGTCGTTCTACGCTCCTCATGTAGTACGGAGTTTTTCATAATAAAACCACTAACAACCCAGCGCTTCGGTCTCAGCCTTACCGTTGCAAACTCAGACATTTGACATGTTTCCAACTCCAGGGGTTTCCATTAAACTGATAAGTATAGCCTATGTAGTCGTTAAGTCAGGAGGTAAAGTAGAGGTTTAGTTTCATTCCAAGGGTGTGTAAATAAGTTGAACTACCGACTAGCACATTCGAGTATTTTTGGCATTTATAATTTGGCATGATACTAATCCAGTAGTTTGTACTCTTGTATTGATGTTAATCTTATGATTTTTGCATATGTACTCTCTAGTTTATAAGAAGTAATTTGACGTCATATTGTAACCCAAAGAAACTATGAAACTAGGTAATTTTTCCTTAAGCCTTTTCATATTTTTTCTCCTGACTTTCGAAGAGTCTCAATTTAATTATAATATGATTCAATTTTTTGGTTTACTAGTTGTGTCTCCCGAGCTTGATTCAACAGCATTGCCAGGATATAAAATTATCTTCCAACAATTTTGTTTTTAAAAAAAAATTCAAGCTTGCAAACTAAAGCAAATCACAGTCGATTAAAGAAAATAATCATCAAAATATAAGGCCAGGAAGAGAGAGTGGGTAAAAACCGCTAGTATGAATTCTGTTACTGTTTACTAGTTCTCAGCGTAATACTGTGGTTAGTGTGCTAAACTTTCACGTCGCAGATAAGGGTTCGAATATTAACCCATCCACTTCCTTTCTTGTGATTGGTTTTATTACTCGTGAAAAACATTATTGAAGAACAGTATAAACGTTATACATATGTGACATATCACCAAATGCACACATCAAACGAATATTTTCAAAATAATGACTTTACAAAAGTATTATATAAGTAACAGTTTCACTGAAAACTGCTACAGCCTTGTCAGTTTAAAGAAGTCTGAAAAAAACTATCCCATTTTTAAGTACAAAATATGCTGACTGACGAAACAGTATTATTATATTTCAGTAATTTTGTACAGAATATTTCGATCAAGAATAAAGGTCGAAGCAATGTGTCTCTCCCAGGGTTAGTATTAAAGTTTGCAGCACTGCTACGTTTAGACATATTCTGTTCGCCGTAATCTTCCGAATGTATCTATCAAAGGCTCAATATTCATTCAATTAAAAAGAAAACTGTTCGTATTACACCTGGAGAGCTAACCAAGGCATTACGGAATACTTCATTCCATTTGTGTTAAGGGAAAGCATACAAATGTCTCCTTCTGAAATTATGAACTGGACAATAGAATGAAGTTCAGGAAGAAAATCTAACAAAAGACTTCAATATACTAAAATTCTCTGAAGGTTCCAGTGCTACCATACAGCTATCAGATGTGATAACATGTTACATGGACAAAATCTCGCAGCTGAAACCTTGTTGACAAACTCTCGCGAGGCCAAAACCTCGCCTAGTCAGAATCTTGCGTGGTCAAAACCTCATTACCCAAAACTTCGCGGGATAAAATCTTGTCATAACAATTTACTTAATGAGTTTCTGTGGTCCAAATACGTTTAACAATAATAATAGGGAGAAAAAGAAGATGGATCTAAGTAACATGGGCCCAGAAATGCTAACTTTAGACAATGGAAGAATAAAAAGTTCGACAGGTTCAAATCGGATGTATGTGATCATAAAATAAACCCAATTGAAGAAAATCTTATCCATCGTATTTATTTTCGCCCTTCATTTCATTTTTTCCTGAGAAAGCAAGGACACAATGCACTATGTCATACAATTTCAGCCAAACACATCCGATATGGATCAAAGTTGATATGATGCTATAGAAGAGTATAAAATATTATGTTGTGCACGCTTATGGTTTCCGAGTTGTGGGCGGTCAATGTTTGCGTCATATATTAAAAGAAAAGAAAAACATCTAACTCATTCGATCGGGATTAAGCTTGGCATAGGTATAGACCTTATCCGATTATTAGAGTGTGAAATATAACGTTGTGCAGGCTCTAAGTTCCCGAATTATACACAATCACATTTCTAACTCATCGGACATTAAAATAAAATAAAATAAAATAAATACCGTTTAAATACCACAGGTCAGTCTTAGGAAGAAAAAACAGAAGTTTAATGAATGACTATTTTTTTTCTTACGACTATGCGTATTTCACTTGTAATCTAATTATGTATTACTTTTTAAATATACATATAGCCATATACGAGAACTCACTGCAGAAATCGTTGCAAGGCTTTCTACTAATGGACTTCTTTCCTAGGTGAGATATGTCCCGTAAGGTTCTGGTCAGGCAAGATTCTGTTTCACGAGATTTTGGACGGCGAGGTTTTGTCCGGGCGAGATTTTAGGTGGCAAGGTTTCGGCCACGAAGTTTTGTACTCAAACCATCAAATGAGGGTTTTAATGCGATGTCAAATATATGCGATGTCAAGTGCATTACCGACTACGATCTCATTAAATAAATTCCATTGAAACATCTTTCTTTAGAAAAAGGACATTTACATTACAAGATACCAACTTATGAAAAAAATACTGTTGCTTTGGTTTACATCCAATTTGCTGCTTTCCAGACACTTATCCATGTGAATCCAGGCTTCAACTTGGTGAATTGCTTCATTATTTACCATCTTAAGAATGTACTGCGTAACGTTTATAGATACTATTCACTTCGTCATTTGAACATTACTGTGTTGTTCATATCGTGAGAACGTACTTTGTTTTGTACCTTGTTTAGCAGCTACACACACATTATACTTTGACTTGTATTACAAGGTTGGAAAGTTATTACTTTAACACTGTTTGTTTGATCTAACAAGGAGAAGGCAGACTTTGGTAAATAAACTTCGGGGAATTTTTTTGCAAAGTGGTAGTGCACTTTAAGGGGATGTCTACCCACTTGCAAATGTTTCAGGATCCCTATAAGATAACACGTAGATATTTCTATGTGAATATTTAACAAGATATTGCACTTACCGTCTCAAAATTTTCCATGATATTTTCCAACAGCAATACCTATATGTTCATGGTTTCTGTTTTTGATTTAATGCCCCAGATCAATTTAGATTAATTATAATGTATACTTCCGTTTACACTTGGCAACGTAGAGGATAGAATTTCTCCAGGAATTGAGAGCTCTCTGCTGAACCTCTAGCCCTAATAGTCTTCGCGTCACGTGGTAGTGATTTATGAGCGCTTCTGGCTAAAAACAAATGTTGTCTCTGTTTCTTACTTTTTTTTTTTTTTTTTTGTCAAAAACTTGTTTTGGGCAGCTTTGTCCTCAGTTTTGTCCACTGCCTCTATCGAGATAGCAGTTATACAATGGAGATCGTATGCAGATCTCATAGCAGATAATGTAACATTCTTTGAAGAAACTCGAAGACTGACATACGAACCGCGTGACAATTTGGGTAGGGAATCTGGAGCGTTGCAATTTTATGTTCTGAAGTCCGCCTTATCACACAAGACGAAATGACCATAAACAAGAGACTTGTGAAGGAAGAAGGAAAATGTTCTTAGTAATTGTATCCAATTGTTTCCACATTTTTCACCTTTCCCCCCGAAAGATCCCTTCGAAAAGGGAAAGAGGGGAGGGTGATTTTGTGACCCTTGAGTTTTAGAATAGTCTTGAAACGAACTGCAAAGTGCACTTACTGGAAATTCTACTGTCGTTGTGCTATAATATCTGTGTTGCAAGAAGTGTGACAAAATGAAGGAATCAAAGAGGAAAAGAATTTGGTACTCTCTCCTTCCAAAAAAGAAGTCTCGCCAAGCTAATTCATATGTGTGGTCGATCTCAGAGTATGGAGTTCAGAGACTGGATAGTTAATATTTACCATTCAGGATTATCTTACAACCAATTAAATTCCATTTTCACCTGGCTTGGGCTGGGTTTGGGCAACTCCCTCTTGTGCAGTCGCCTGGACCCAGATCAGGCTCGTATTTATGGACATGTGTCTATTTCCGGATCACTTCGGAATTGATCCTTCGTTAATAACCATTCAAGTTCATTACTATATTTCCTGAATTATCCAGTAATCCTTTCTCCTCCAATCCTTTATCTTTCTTCATTCTTTCTCTTTTTCTTTTCTTCTCTGCCTCCCTCTGCTACTCTTCTTTCTCACTCTTCTTTTTCCTAACACTAACAAAACTGAAAAACGGTGTCGTGACGGGGAGTAGTCGCTATCAGCACGGTCAATAAGTTGTTTCGATAGTTTTTTTTTTTCTTCGGGAGTCCGATATGGAATGATTAACTCGAAAATGAACATATAGAGAAAGAATAATAATAATAAAATTTATTCATGATTTCAATTATCAGATAGGAGAGTATTGTATTTCTTCCTTACTTCGGGCGACTCCTCCTTCCACCCACGAATAAAATTACCCGTATACATGACAATAGGAAGGTATTTCGTTGAAAAATACGCTTTTTGTAGGATCATTTTAATTTCAGGCATATAGTCATTCTACTCCTTTTCATAATGTAATTAATATAGATGTATGCATAGTATAAATGTAATGTGTTAGAGATGTAATAAACTATTTCGTTGATAATTGTTTTTGGTAGAATCATTTGAATTTCAAGCATAACGTCATACTAAGGGGTTCCATAGTCTTGTGGTTAGAACTTTTGACTCCTGTTCGCGTGATTCTAGGTTCGATTCCCTACTAGAATACTCAAATCATTGGCGTTTGCTCATCGTTGTGAGCCAAGCTGGGGAGCCACGTGATTAAAAGACGTGACAGTCTATAGAATTAATATAAATGTATACACAGTACAAATGTTGTTTGACAGTAGTAAGGTATTTCGTTGATATGTATATACTATTTCTAGGATGTATACATTTCTTTGTATACGACTTTTATAATGTATAATGTATTCTTATAATCAAGAACGAAATTTTAAAATTCTTATTATTATTATTATTATTATTATTATTAAGTATTCTGCCTTTTGGCCGGTCCTGGGACTGATGAGATTTTTTTCGTTTCTTCTTAATTTTCAGTTTGGACCTTGAAATATTTCTTCCATGTTTCTCGATTTTCAGCTTCTTCTTAATAATAATTAATTATTAATGCTTAATAATAATTAGGCATAACAATGTTAGAAAACTGAAATATTTTAACAGAGCAGTTGATTTCCACGAATGTCTAATAACAAATTTTACCACCCAAGTGAGATTTATACCACTTGACACTATGGTTCGGAACTCATGACTATCATATTTGTGTTACAAGGTCATTTTCTAAAGACAGCTGTTTATTAGTCTAAAATCTAAACTCAGCAATACAGCCCATAGGGGCCTGGACATGCCAGCTGGTAAACATTCACAACCTAAAAGATCGTGATCAGTGCAATGACATCAAACAATCCTTTCGTCTTTCTTGGCCAGAGATCGCTACCACTTTATTCGGATAGTCCTCCATTTCTTTCACGATGTTGACTTAACTTCGGAAGTTGAAAGCTTACACTGGCAATCGAATCCTATTCTACGTACAGTGGAGACACAATATAACGAGATTCAGCTAAGGAAAAACTCCTAAATAGTCATTAGTAGGAAAAGAAGCTGAGTACTATTCAGGAATGAATTTTTGATCATCTCTTAGGGGGAGGATATTTTCGAGAAAATGTACGCATGGAAAATAATAATAATAATAATAATAATAATAATAATAATAATAATAATAATAATAATAATAATAATAATAATAATAATAATAATAATAATAATAACACAGCTACACAAAAAGAATAAAAGTTCTGTGCACCAGACCCCAGGGTATGGATTCAAAATATTTTGGTACCCAGAATCCAAATTTCGAAACCCCAGGACGATTGACCGTGATATTTTTTTAAATGGGCGATAAACATAAGCAAACGTAAAACAGCACTTACGTTCTTCGCCCATAAAACAAAGTTGACACGGTCAAATCGTCCTGGAGTTTCGAAATTTGGGTTCTGGGTACCAAAATACATCGAATCAATACCCTGGGGTCCAGTGCACAGAACTTTTATTTATTTTGTGTGGTGTGTAATAATAATAATACTGTATAAGGAAAAGGAATGAAGACGTACTAAAGGAAGCTAATGAAGGACGACAGATCATGAAGATAATAGGGAAAAAAAAAGAAACAGCATGCTTGGGCATCTTATTCGGCACTCCGATTGGATCACCGTGTTGATAGGGGAAAAGGCAGAAGAAAAACCAGGAAGTGGAAGATCAAGGATAGAAAAATCTATAAGTTTTACGTCCCACAGTTATGCCTGGTAGGTTAAAGGAGCTAGTGATGTTGTGAAAAGAAGGAAATGCTGGAATGCAGAAAGTGGAAGGAAACGGGAGAACCCCGAGAAACCCCCCACACATGGTGTTTGTCCTCCACAAAGTTCACTTGGTGCGAGCTGAGATCGAACTAAGGACGCCATGCATTAAAGGTGAACGCTCTACCACTGACCCACCGCGACCCGACCAGGGATAGATGCAGTTACGAAGAAGAGACCTTATCAAATTATAAAACAGCTCTCCCAGGGGAGAGAAAAGTTTTAAAATTTCCTTCTTGCGCATCAACCTATGATTGAAGTGAGAAAGATTATTATTATTATTATTATTATTATTATTATTATTATTATTATTATTATTATTATTATTATTATTATTATTATTATTATTATTATTATTATTATTATTATTATATCGAGAATGTACTTCTGGGTTTCCTCCTTAAAAAATACACACACTATTTCCAATTATGGTTATCCTACTTTTTACAAATTTGTCTTTTTTTTCCTCTGTCTTTCATTCCCATCATGCGATGGGTGGGCCATAGAAGGTGACGCCTTTTCTGTGGCCAGAGTGATCAAATTTGTCTAATTCAATATTGGTTTAAATAGTATTAGTTTTCAAGCTACATATATGAGTTCTTTGACTAACTGAATAGTGCACGCTCCTTCTGGCTCACTCGCCACTATTTAACATTAAATTTCAGATGCCTCGATATACTTGCATAAGTTTATTATTTCTAAAATAAACATTACGTAAAAGGTTATTCAAATTGATATCAAGTTTTTCTGACATTTGTATATTACGCATATCTTTCTTAATTTGCATTACTCACATTACCCCAGAGAACGAACAAATTTTAGAGTTCTGGTTTGAACTTCTCTTACAATAATAAGCAAATATACGAGGAACAAATTTACCATTATTGACGATGCGGAGGGGAGGAGATTTTCTGGACTAGGAAGAAATGTGTGCGGGTGCAGAGCAGAGGTCTGCACGGGCCGGAATTTTCAGCCCGGGCCCGGCCCGTGAATTTACAATGTGAGGCCCGACCCGAGTCCAAACATTTAGCATTTAGGCCCTAGCCCGGACTGAGCTCTGTGATAATCAAATAAGCCCGAATTGCAGAAACTTAATTATTAATGCAAAATTGTATTTTTATTTACAGCAATTCGAGGTTTGATTTTGCAGTTGTGTTTTAAAAGTCCTCCAGAAAGAACGGTGCAATTTGTATCGTTTTACACTATATTTACAAAGTTAGGCCCGAAAAAGTCCGAGAAATATGGTTGTATATTTAAAAATTCACAGCCCGAACCCAGGGGCGTCATTTAGGAGGACAGGGAGAGGCATTTGCCCCCCTCCCGAGTTTGAGATTTATATAATTTTATCAATAGCATAGTAGTAAATCAGTGAAAAACGCGAAATTTTACATATATCAAGGGGTCTTGGCCCCCCAAGCCAAATCTGAAATGACGCTACTGCCCGAACCCCTCCCGGGCCCGAAGTGATACATTCTTTGTAGGCCCGAGCACGTGCAGACCTCTAGTGCAGAGGCGTTTCAAGTGGTGGGCGACTGCCCACGGCCTTGCATCTTGAGGGACCTCGCAAAGACCAACGAGCCTAAATCGATTTAGCACTCACTTTTGTCGATGCAACAATAGAAACAAATATGAATTCGGACTTAATTACAGAAAAACAATACACTTCAAACTAACTTTTCATCTATTCGTATATATTAGATCGCTAGCATACGCGACAGGCGGCGAGTTTATTTTAAAATTGCAATAATGAATGTGTATAAGTCTTTATCATTGAGATGAATTGTTTTCGATAAATTTTATTATAATTAGCAATTTTTAAAAAAGGGGGCAGGAAGGACTCGTAAACCTTATTCGCCTTCTGTGCAGATGGTATGGTAAAAATCAATACTGGATAATGAAAGTGTAAGTGTAAAGGCTAATATGGAACAGAGAAACAAAAGAGAATTTCTTCAGAAGGGAATTGGGAGGGGAGGGGATGAGAGTACAATGCTGTGACACTTAAAATGCGTCTTGATTTGTATACTTCAACAAACTTTTCTTATTAGATTACGCAATTTCTAGTTTCTTACTCCGATTATTCAAAGTATTCAAATGTTCTCGGAGGGAGTGACCGCCCCTCCCTTTAATCCGTCCGTGGTGTCATTCAGTTTGGCTTTTCGCTACTAATTCAAAGTGCTTTCCGAAACAAGTTGTCTTCTTGTGATAGCAGGGGGTGGAAGAAACAAACAAACCGTGAAAGGAAGAAAGAAGAGGTTTTGGGCTCTTCCAGTCCAGACCATTCTAACCACTGAGAAGTGAGAATCACAACGTGATTTTTCTGGTAAGAGCGTCCTTTTAAAAGCAGCTAACAAGCAAACAGATGGTCAGCCCTCTCCCCTCTGCAGCATACTTTTTATTCTCTGTTGCCAAACTTACTGAAGAATATATTGCAATTAATCTAACGCATGTAACGTAAATTGGAGACCGTGGTTGGATTTATATGGGTCTTGTGTATTTGTATTAAAAATTTCAAGTTATTACCTGCAATACTTTGTTAGAAATTACCATATTAAATTTTACATGTTATCAAATGGAGAGTTAGAAACCTAAGCGGAGATGGTAGAAGATCCCCTTAAAGAGTTAATATTACAAACTGGAGGAGCGCAATGGCCAACAATAACGGAGAAAAACCGTCTTAAAGTTTTCTACTCATCGCATATATCGTACAACGAGCACACTTACCAAGTGACGGCGTGGAAGATTAGGAGAATCTGCGACTCATGTGCAAAGGGTCCTGAATTCGACTCCCGTTCAAGTCAAACTTTTCTTTGTTCATTGTTTCAACCAATAAAGTAGCCATTTGTAACTATAAGTAAAATATTAATTCACCGTATGTTTATAATGAACAAAACATAGAAATTTTCAATTCACTTGAAAAATCTTTCAATGTTGTATGTTAAGTAGGAACAAAATTTAATCTATTCCGTAAATATTATTGTTACCGCCGTCGTTGTGTGAAAAAATGTTCTTGACGCTTCGTGTCTACATCTGTTGACAATACGCGAATTACAAGGGGAATGAGGGGGAAATCTCGTTTGGTTATAGCAACATCCAGTATTAGCAAAGGGGATTTTCCCCTCAACTCCTTTGGAATTCGCACACTGTCAACAGATATAAACACGAAGCGTCAAGAACATTTATTACACAACTGTCGTAACCATAATATAATTCGTGATATCAGTATATTTACGAAATAGAATAAGTTTTGTTGCTAGTTAACATGGAACATTGAAAGATTTTACAAGTGAATTGAAAATATCTGTTTTATTCATTATAAGCATATGGTGGATTAATGTTTTACTTATAGTTACAAATGGCTACTTAGTTACAAATAGCTTATTGAAGAAAAAAGTTTGACTCGAACGGGAATCGAACCCGGGACCCTTTGCACATGAGTCGCAGATTTTCCTTACTCTGCCACGACGTCACTCGATAAATATGCGCGTTGTACGATATATGCGACGAGTAGAAAACTTTAAGACGGATTTTCTCCGTTATTTTTGGCCATTGCGCTCTCCCAGTTTGTAATATTAACTCTTTAAATGTGCACTACCACCTCGCAAAAAATGGCCCCGAAGTTCATTTATCAAAGTCTGCCCTCTTCTTGTAAGTATATTACGACATATCGTGTGTGTATGATATTTCATATTATTATCCATTAACACTATTGTTTATTGACAATATTGAACACACAAACAACTTTAAAAGAAATAATAATTGGACTAGGCAAGATTCGGACACTAAATTGCCGTGTGTCTATTGGTACATTAACAACAACATTACGGCAAGAACTGATAAATATAACCCATATTAGAGATTTTCACTTCTCTCTCTCTCTCTCCTTCTCTCTCTTTCTGGTCTAATTCTTTTGTTTAATTCATTGTGATATGTTTGGTTTGTAATTTTGAAATATTTTGATACGAAAAATGTGTTGTATTAATTTGGAAACTGTTCTGTTCGGAATATTTTTTTACAAAATTATTGGAAGATAATTTTATATTTTGACAATACATTTGGGCCAGTGTACTGTACATATTTTTGTATGATATTAAGATAACTAGTTCTCTTTGAAAATACTTATATCGGAAAGCTTTATCCTTCCCAATGTATTTCACAAGACATATTTAGACATATATTTACCATTAGCCAATCATCCTATATACATAATACGTAGTTTGGCGTAGTGATGAGCAAAACGATTCAGCTTTCAGATTCGCCGCTCAGTAGTTCGCTCATTAAAATGAGTCGGTCCATTTGAACGGGTCAGTGACTCACTTATATTTTTACAACTGGGAGAGGGGGAGGTTAAAACATAAAATCGTACTATCACATTAAATACAATTAACAGATGTAATGTACGAAAAAGTGTAATTCAAACGCAAAATCATAAACTATTGGGATTAAATGAAATTTATAAAAATAAATCTAAAAATACAACACGAATGTAATATACTGTATTTTTCTATATAGAATAGGGGCCGCTTATTTTCAGTGAAGAGTTTACATTCCGAGTTTCATATTTCTAATTTGACAGCATCGCGAGAATCTATTTTTTTAAAATGACCACCGCTCCCCCCAATATGAAAAAAAAAACGAATTCGAGGTAGGTGATAATTATATCTAAAATTTCATTTAAACGGTTCACCTGTTTTCCCGTGATGCGAGCACAGACAAGATTCTTGTCATTTTTATATAGAATATACTTATTGTGTCAATAATATAATATTGCGGGTTAAGAATTGTTTAAATACACAGTCTTAATATGGGCGTCGGCCCCAACCATCCCAACCCTGTGTAGGTCTAGTTCCATAAAATTAAGAGATGTTCAGATACAACTTAGAGGAATTACGTTTTAAATTTTGTGCATCACAGCCTTAAGAATTTCCATAAAATGCCCTTAAACAGACCTTCATTATTTAGGCTGAAATTACGTTCTGCAAAGAAAATAATGAACTAAGTCGTAATCGGAATTGATTCTCTCTTATTATAAAATAATTAAAATTTACTGCAATTATTAAGAATTTATTTAAATTATATATTCTCATTCTAATATTCATTCCCCCTAAGAACTGTTATGTTTTTGAGCAATTGATGTACAAACAAACGAAGAACGCGTAATCAGTTCTTACCACTACTGCAGATACACTCGGCACATTTATGTCCTCAATGTTTAATTTCTCGAAGCAGATTCAGGGAAAAGAAAAGAACCAGCTCTTAAGGGCTTTTACGTACTTAACCTACTGCCCCAGTGCTTAAATTTGATTTTAATTAATAGTGACAAGTTTACGAATTAGTTTCGCGCTTTATATGTGAAATAATAATGTAAGTCCGATTGCTGCATTAAAGTGCAAAACATTTAGCCTACCTGTTGGTATTATTTTTAATTTATTCATACCAAAGTTACACAAACATGTACATGCATTAACATTTACGGCAACACACACTTACTGAACTAGACTGAAGAGCCGCGCACTTCAGTGAAACCAGCGAAACCACCTCTCCCAACCAACAAGATCGTGAAGTAAGAGAGCGATTCGCGAGTGAGCCACGTACGCTCCTCAAACATTGGTACTCCCAAAGAACCGTGGCTCCCAGAGAACAGTGTTCCAAAACAACCACGACTCTTGAAGAACTACGACTCTTGAAGAACGACGACTCCCGAAGAATCACGACTCCGAAAGAATCATGGCTCCTAAAGAGTTGTTGCTCATTTTTAGTGAGTCATGACTCACCCAATCATCCAAAAGAGTCGGTCAGAAGAGCCGGCTCACTTGCGAGTGACACACCACTAGTTTGGCGTAGTGCCATTTAAAAATGAAAAATATTCGTACATACCGAGTTCGCAATAATCCACTGCTTACGTATTGATAATGACGCGTTTGGGAAGCCTCTATAGTTTGTATCACGTTACAAGTCACCTAAGTACACTTGAAGATATTTGAATTTATCTTTAAATTTTCTGATTGTCTCTATTTAATCGGATCTTTATTGACCATTGTAGCTACAACTTTGGAATATGTTACATCTTCGGATCGGCTATCTAAATCAGTTTGCAGATTGTTTAAAATCCATCCTACAGCTGAGAAATATTTCTGGCAAGACTTTTTTTTTTTTTTTTTTTTTTACAATCTAACGTCCCACTATTATGCTCCGAGGCTAATGAAAAAACTGATGATGAAATGGATGATAACAGTGAAACGAAAAAAGTAGGAGTAAACAGGAAACACAGAGACAATATGCTCATGGTGTTTGTCTCTCACAAGTCACTTGGCGCGAGCTGAAATCGAACCAGGGATCTTATGCACCAAAGATAAACTTAGCTTGAAGGTCCAGTACATCTTCCAGCAGGATAACGCACGTCCCCATATCGCCAGGACAACTCAACTTGACATCGCATTCTTATCTGTGAATCTACACTCTATCAAGCACGTATGTGGGGCATGGTAGAACAGCGACTAACTGCCAGTCAATCTTCGACAACGAACTCAATTACGCCAAGATGTACAGTGAGTGTGGAATACCATATCCTAGATAGGCATTCTATATCCGTACGACTGTCTATCTGTTTGTGTGCCTGCTCGGGATAATTAACACGTACTATTAAGGTGAGCACAGTATGTCTTTGAACATCCTGTATATCATGTTCAGGACATTATATGGTGTTTGGATCATTACCACTGCTGTCACCTTCCTATTTTGCATTACCTTTGGACCAAATCCTACTTGGACTTTTGAGTTCCTTTTAAAAAAAAAAAAAAAAATAAATAAATAAAAAGGTTTCCACAAATACACATTCCTCGTTTTAATTGACGAAAAGGAGCCAATCCGATCATCCAACGCTAAATCTGCAGCAGTTAATTTTGAACAAATACATTACGAAAAAGAGAGGAATAATACAGACGTGCACTTGAACCATACGTCACTAACCACACTAACCAATTTATCTGTGTAAAATACCTCTTATACTGTAAATAGGCACCATAATGCAGTAAATTCAGCATTTTTGCTTTAAAATCAGGACTTTCACACTAAATCGGCTGCTCCAGATGTTGTCCGTTCCAAAATCCGTTAAATCAAGACCCATAAAACTGAAAGATGATAGTACTGTACATCCTTAATGTATTGCTGCATTTTGGACCAGCTTATTTTATCAATTTGGCCTTCGGTTCGACCAATATTATTTGGTCTAGGAATTAATTCGTGCGGTTGGTACGCACACATTGAAGCTGTAGTACAAACACAAAATACATAAATACCTTAAGAAAAATATTGTCCATCGCTAGCCACCACTTTCGCCCATCTGTCAGGCAATGTACGGATTCCGTGGCGAAAGAAGTCCTCATCCTTGGAAGCGATCCAGTCAGAGACCCATGTTTCGATATCTTCTGAAGAAGTAAACCGCTGTCCAATCAAATCGTTGTTCATGCAATCGAACAAGTAGTAGTCCGAAGGAGCAACGTCTGGTGAATACGGCGGGTGGGGTAAAACTTCCCATCCGACATTTTCTAAATAGGTTTTGACCGGTTTTGCGACATGTGGGCGAGCGTTATCATGTTGAACAATAAGTTTATCATGTCTGTTCTCCCATTCTGGTCGTGTTCTGGCCAGAGCTTGCTTCAAACGCATTAATTGTCGTCGATAACGTTCTCCATTCATAGTTTCACCCGGTTACAGCAGCTCATAGTACACCACACCTTTCATATCCCACCATATGCACAGCATAACCTTTGCACAGTGAATATCTCGTTTTGGTTGTGATGGACCTGGTTCACCTGGTTTCACCCAGGCCTTTTTTCGTTTAGGGTTCTCGTAATGGATCCACTTCTCATCACCCGTAATAATTCGATGCAGAAACCCCTTTCTGCTCTGTCGTTGAAGCAGCAATTCGCAAATGGTTTTTCGTCTTTCAACGTCTCTGTCTTTCAATTCATGTGGAACCCAATGTGACATCTTTTGAATCATTCCCATGGCTTTCAAGCGTTTGGAGACTGTTGTTTGATCAACGCCTAATGCTGCTGCAAGTTGTTCCTGCGTTTGACACGAATCCTGCTCGAGCAATGCTGTCAATTCTTCGTCTTGAAATTTTTTTGGCTGTCCAGCTCGCTCTTGGTCTGCCAAGCCGAAATCACCACTTCTAAACCGTGCAAACCACTTCTGACACGTTCGCTCAGCTAGAGCATGGTCACCATACACTTCCACCAAAATACGATGACTTTCAGTCGCACTTTTTTGCATGTTAAAGTAATGCAGCAGGACACCCCGCAAAAACACTTTATCAGGCACAAATTGCGCCATGTTCACTTAACTACAAACTGGTGTTGTTGACGCTTTAATCCACTGCCCTATACTACGAACGATACGCGATGACAGGGGTTTGCAACACATGTGTGGATACACGGAACTGTGGGACGCTCCGTTCGTTGCGCCATCTCTTGTCCACCCGCACGAATTAATTCCTAGACCAAATAGATAATACTACTATTCTTCCTTTTTTTCTCACTTATTTTCCCATTAAATACTGATTTTAATTCGTTTGTTTCTTTTGTAGTTGAAGATGACACCCCTAAAGCAAAATGCATTGCTATGTCAATTGGAACATTATGCTTTCAATTTGATAACGTTACAATCGTGCGTTCTACCTTTTCTGGGTGTCTCACTGTAAGTTTTATGAATATAGCTAATCGTATTGAAAATAGGACGCTTGACTGTCTTAGTATGGGAGATGAAGGATCGGCGACTTATTCTTACGAAATGTGGAAGAAAATGCAAGATGAAAGCGTTTTTTCTGACAACGCTCAACTCAAAATAATTGGTGCTGATGATGTGGATAGTGGACCAGATTTTGTTGAAGATGATGATGATGATGATGACGCTTATATATCATGGAAATAAAATTTGTATTTAGTTTTCATTTACTTGTAATAAATATATTTCTGATCAGGCGAATTGAGTATATTACTTTTTTTTATCTATCTTTGGTTTATGAACTGTGAACACAAATTTAACTGAATTCTTCAGCATCTTGGACAGGTGTTTTAAGGTTTGTAGCAAGAGCAAGTGACTACCAGGTAATATAACTGTAGATGTTGAGTGGTCATCTTCAGCGTTAAGCATTGAAAACATCGGAGGTCTTGCCGGTCGTATGATCTACTGCAAGAAGTTTCTTGCATGCTTGTAGCTAGGACTTGAGTGTAGGGGCATTGCTCCCTCTTTTCGGTTGGTTCGTGACATAGCATTAAAAAATGAGACCCTCGGTTATTGACCAACAGCATGTTGTAATAAACTCCTCAGGAACAGGGTGGAAGCGGATTCTCGGAAACGTTTTCGTACAATTCAGACGACCATACCATTGCCATTCGCCGGCTCCGTGCAATCGGTAAGGTTAGAGTTAGTTTCATGAATGTCAAATGAATTGATACCAGGCAACAAAAATCACCGTCTGGAGGTGCGCAGTTCTCTGAATGTACGGAATAACCGTGAAGTTTCCTAGATCGGATTCTCACTTCTCATGGAAAATGGGTCTACGATAATCGTAAACGATCACGACAATGGTTGGACCAAACCTAGGACGGTTTTCAAAACCACTTATTCATCCTAGGTGTTGCTGCTGAATGATAGAAATGATCCATCATGCCTTTCTCCGTCGAGGCGAAACCATCACTGCAAATCATTACAGTGCTGAACTCCATGAAATGCACCAGAAATTTTTCGCAAGCAAATGGTTCCTACAATGTACGCCAACTTTCAGTCAAAGAACAATGCAGTCTCTCCATGAGTTACAGTATGAAACCCTTCTTCACCTACCTTATTCTCCTGATGTCTCTCCCGCTGACTACCACTTCTTGCGGTTTCTCGATGACTCTTTGGAGGAAGAAAATACGAATGGGAGGGGTTGCACTGGAACACTACCTTGGTAGATTAGCAACTGTAATTTGATTTTTCTTAGCTCCAGGAGTAAGGCCGTTGGCCAACTCTTTTGGGAAAGCGGGGAAGGGAAAGAGGGGACAAGTATCTCTAGAAGAAACATTGGCCATGAGACTGCACCTTTGGCTTAATAATATGATAATTTAAATTTAGAATTATTAAAACTTAATACTTCATTTCCACATAGTATGTATGAAAAAATATTTTTAAGATGCTGGAAGAAAAGAATTCGATTGCTGGATCGGTACAGAAATAGATCCAGATCTTCCACTTCTCTCTAGTCAGATGATCAGCTCTTGTTTATACAGGGTATTTCAAAACAACACCAACGACGTTTGGGAGGTGATTCCTGACAACAAGATAAGACGAAAAGTATAGACCAACCTGGGTGATCAAATGTTTCCTTTCGGAGTTGCTGGGTGATCAAATGTCCATAGCAGCAATACTATGGGACCTACGGTAGTCAGGTCAAGACGTCACTCAGAAACTAGTATGTGCCCTATCCAAACATCCATGTTTCAGAATCCTGCGGTACTTCTGCAACAATTTTTCTATAAGTAGTTGGTGAGTACTTCAACTTATATGCGCATAGCCAAACTCCCTCTATAAAAATTGCTTCGTGAGAACCGTAGGATTCTGAAACATGTATTTTTGAATAGCGCACATATTAGTTCCTAAGTGAAGGTCTTGACCCGACTACGGTATTGAAGCTATGGACCTTTACAGTTCATTTTTTCATGTTTTCGGCAGCCTATAACTCAGAAATGATGGATTTCTGCACCCATGTTGGTCTATACTTTCTGTCTTATCTTCATGTCAGGAATCATCTCCCAGACGTTGTCGATGTTGTTTTGAAACACCCTATAACAGTGCTATATTTGGTATGAACGTCACTAGAAGTATAACAGCTATGTTTATAAAAGTAAATTAAAATTGAAGTGCGCCTACACAGAAACGAAATACCTAAGTTCAAATTAACCCTTGTTTATGTAAGGAAATGGACAATTTTAAGCAAGGCAGCAGAAAATAAAATCAACTCATTATTGAAGACAGTTTCAACTTCATTCAAATCTTCCTCTTTACAAACAACTTCACAACAATCACATTCAAATATGACATACATACAGAGAACTAATATACATGATTACTGTACAAAATAACATTTAGGTTGCAACAATGTTAATAAGAACAAATAATTGGCACAGCGCGAAATCTGCAAACGACTGTACATCAGTTCCATTACAAACTATTGGTCTGCTTTTATTCCAATGTGGATTATGTTGAACGCAGTTATCTCTGACGTTCATAAATTTGTACTTAAATAAAACACAAAGAATACTTCGATCATAGGAGTCTGATAATTGGAAAGTGATGATGTCCTGAGAAATCAAATTCTGGTGGAATGGTTGAGTCCTTTTTGTGACCTCCAGCCAAAAGCTTCAATACCACAAAATTAGTCTTCGCAACCTTCAACAGATCATTAATCTGATTGGGAACAAGAAAGAAAGAAAAAAATCGATAAGCTACGTAAGTACACTCAAGTAGTAGCAATCCAAAATCATACACAATACTTCACTAAATTATATTTATCATAAAATGTATCGTATTGATTTGAATATAGTACGATATTTTTAGCACAGAACCAACCGAAAAAACAAACTCGTACTATAATCCCAGCTTAACCTTTATATATGAAAGAAAGAAAAAAGTTTATTTAAAGTGACTCAGTGGATATCTGCAGTATGAACAGGATTAGAAGTGAGTCTACTAGTAATGGTTTAAAAAATATGCTGTTTCTAACTATGGATGAAAATGAAGACGGCATTTTATGGGATAATAATGATTCTGATTAAGAATCCAGTTCCACTTCAGAAGATGATGATGATAAAATCTTGGGGGTGCTAATCAGCAAAAGATACAATAAAGATTGGATTCGTGACGGGGAGAAATAGCCACGCAGCTGACGTCCCCATTCAATTATATTCATTCATTTATTACAATAAAGACTAAGCTTTAAATCTGACAAAGAGCTTTAAATTGATATATAATATTATCAAAGTATGTGTAATGTTTTATGTTGATATTTTAATTTTGCATTAAAATCATCTCAAAAACCGGGGTCGTATCATATTTAAGGTCGTATAATATTGAAGCCAATACGGTAATACGAGACGCGTCCAAACAGTACGTTTTCCTAGGGCGGTAAACACAAAGAAGACACAGTGCCCTTGAAATGTCTATTGCAACAAATACAGCATGGGTGACACTACTTTCCAACACATTTCACCACCAGAATTCAGACACTTGTCATGCTCTGGGATCAACTTTTGCTTTCCAGTGTTGTAAGTCAGCCGTCTGAGAGTGGATCCGAAGTATGGCAGTCGTTTGCAATTGTTAACCACTATCAAAATGCTTACCGAACAGGAATTTCTTGAAGTGTAAAAAGGAATGAAAATCGTTCGAAGCAAGATCTAGGCAATATGGTGGGTGGTCCAACACGTCCAAGTGGAACGACTGTAGAAGATTGGTTGTCACCTGTCGCAAAAGCCGGATCTTGTTCCGAGTGATTTTCATAGCTTCTCATGCTTCAAGAAATTCCTCTTCGGTAAGCATTTTGATAGTGATGAATAATTGCAGACGGCTGTCATACTTTAGTTCCACTCCCAGATGGCTGACTTTCAGAACACCGGAATACAAAAGTTGATCACACGGCATGACAAGTGTCTGAATTCTGATAGTGAATATGTTGAAAAGTGGTATCACCTAGGTGCTATATCTTTGCAATAGATATTTCATGGTCATTGTGTCTTCTTTGTGCTTACCGCACTTTTTTGGATGCGCCTCGTATAACGTAACTTCAATTAATGTAAAACAAACATTAACCTTTCAGTCTTCATTTACAATCACAAATTTTCGTTTTCGTTGTCTGTTGCCTTTTGAACAACTTCCTAAACTAGTAAAAATGGTGTAAGGAAAGGAAAAAAACATAACATAACACATAAAATGTAAAGTGCTTACAAGTAGAAGGAAAAACTACGGAAATTGTTAATAGATTTCTCATGTTCTGATTTGATGTCAATAATTGTGTATTTATATATTAACTCTCTTTGTAATTTATTTCCAGAATATATTCTTTTCACGTGATGCTCAATAAAAAGGAACATAAATTATGAAGAGAACGTGAATCCGCACTTGATTTAGATTTTCTAGCTGTAATAAAGAATGTTTAAGCACTATTGTGTTGCGGGTCTACCGTATACACTTGGATAAACTTCGAAGGAGATAACATAGTTTGGAATCCGTAATAACTTTCTTCACTCTAATGTGTAATATTGCATTTTGACGTACCAAATTACTTTCTTCGCACCTGAGCAGATACCAGAATTCGTAAAATAGCTCTATAATTAATCTATTTTTCTCGAAACTTCTTGAAAGTCAGAAAGTTGATTCAAAATTGTCAATAGTCAAGACAATTACCTACATTTTCGGGTTCGTTCAGGATATAGCAGGACACACTCCCATTTTTGACTTGGAACATTTTTCTGTTTATTACTAGAACCGCCTACGTTCATACATAGCTCTATTTACTTTAATTATTTTCTCAAGGTACCAAGTCTATACCCCTATTTTTCGCCATTGTAAACAAGAATAAAATTTCCCAATTAAACACTTTCTATTGAAACACAAATTATAATAATGCAAAGAAATTTAATCAAATGTTCAATTTGGATTTTTAAAAAATAAAATGGGAAGATATAAAATACAAGTTTTCGAAATACCTTAGTATGAAACCTATTGTTTCCTCTATTGCAAGGCCCAAAAAGTTAAGATGGTTGCTTTTCACCTTCACGATAACCTTAATATTTGGGTCAAGGGATTCTATCTCGGGTAGTGTAAATTATTTTGAGTCTTTAAACAGAAAAAGAATATAACCCTAGAGCGTTAGTAGTTACAAATAACACTATGGTTTTTATATATAAACTGTTGGCTTCAAAGAATTGTAGAATTTATTGGCCAAAAAGGATAAAAACGAACTTGCTAATCCACCTTCCTGAAAATAAACAATGACCTCACAAAAGTCGCTGACAATTTGAATAATTAAACATAATCTGAGTAGTGATCCAAAACTTCATCCATAAGCAAACTGAAAGAAATTACTTTTTAAATATATTTCTGGTAAAGTTAAAATTTTACCGGTATCAAAGATAGATTCATCATGTTTCAGCATTAACTGTATGTATTTCAGAGCCGTATATCTGTTAGGTCCATTTTTAAGGAATTAGCATTGATCACAGAAACCATTTCCTCCTCATACTGTATGTTGCTCACTACTCAATGAACGAAATTGGTATTGAAAGCTGTAAGAAATATTACTAACAATTTAAACAATAAATATCTTGGGTGGTTCTTATGTAATATAACAGATCTTAAAGCTGCATGTTTTCATGAATCTTTGGCGAACCTATGTTATTGGTAAGAAACGGGAGTAATTCTAGTTATTTCTTAGGTACTACTTGGTATTTGAGAACATTCTATTATTCTTTGAGTATCCCTAATTATTTTCGATAATTATTTCTTTGATACTCCTCATATTTCTAACCTATTTAACTACTTTGTCGGTCTACATCCTTTGCAATAAGCATACAGGTAAACTTTTAACCAAGATTGGTTCCTTTATCAGCTCTATCGCAAATCATAAAAAGTATTAGAATATTCTGAAGAGTCGTAGAAAAGAAAAGACGTATTATAGTACCATAAAAGTAGTATCTAAAAAAAAAACAGAAGAAAGTAGAACAATCTATGAATACGGCAGTGACCAGAAAGATAGGTAGATGTTCTCTTGTCTCCTTGATGAACCGAAAATAAAGAATTATGTTTTTCGTCGTAAACTTGAAATCAGTTTTCCGACCTCCAAAGAATTTCGACAAAGATTAGATCACGTATAGTGGCACTTTATTGAACCTAGTATCATCTCATGGACAAAGATAAATGCGTTAGTTTAACGATACGCAATATACGTATTACAATGAAGGAGGGCATTACAAATTCCAAAAAATGTAGTCTCCACTCAGATTCACGCAAGTATTAAGGAAGCCCAACACAGTAATTTATAGTTTTTGAAACAATCTTTGCTAAGACTAAAAAATCTAAATCAAATCAGGATATAAAAACTTAGCAATAATTTCCCTCAATTCTTTAAATAATTTTTTTTTTTTTTTTCGTTATGTTATCTTTCCTTACATCATTTTCGTTACTGAAGTAGTTCTTCGAGCAAAAATGAAAACTTGTGATCGAATACAAAGATTGGGTCACAAATAACAATAACTTACTATTAGTATTTACTGAAAGACTGAAATTTACGCATTTTTAATCAAATTATTGAAAATGATAAGTGGAAATATTAATTCCGTTGATTGTCTCTCTTAAAATTTTTACTGAATGATTTTGCGTCAAGTTGTACCCTTGTTCAGTTTAGGTTGTTCAGGTTAAATTATTATCAAGAAAACCGAATCACTTTATAAACACATTTTGCACTTTTAATGCAAGGATTCGACGTTGGAACCATGCCTCTAGTAAAACTGGTTGTTTATGTAGAAAAATATATATATATATATATATATATATATATATATATATATATACGGCTATTTCTTTATGAAAGAAGAGACAATTTAACACTAACATTGTCAAAAAGGTAGGCTTACAATCGGGTAAATACGATATATATGTAGTTTACATACATTTTCTTTTATAAATCACTGTACAATATTAATTCATATATAACATGTTTAATATATATCTGTGTTTCTCCTGTTGCCAGCTCAAAACAAATAGTTTAATATATAAAGAAACAACTATTTCATCAATATCTAACTCCGATTCTGCTTTTTTAGTACAATATTGAACGCATAAAAAAATATGGAGTTAAACGGCTATCACAAGGCATGTTAAAAACGAGGTAAAAAGAACTAAGTTGTTAATAAATATATAAATTAATTAATTTTAGAAACTTACCTCTTGATCCGGATTAGAGATCATTTCCAACAAAGATTTTGCCTGGTGAAAATATTTACAGCCAGCCAAATATAAATTAACACTTGATGATGGCTGATCATATCGCATTAGCGATGTCATATCTCTAAATTCTGCATACTGCATAGGTGGTGGTGTCAGAAGACTTGCAAAAGGAGCAAATCGATGTTCATACCTCACTTTTTCATTATCAAATTCTGGATGTGGTAATTTTATTTTTCCATCTAGACGAAAACCTGCCATTGCCTATCATTCAAAAGAAAAGAAGAACAGTAGCATCACTACCACATACATATACCGGTATATATTCCTTTGTCGGAAAAAAAATGAAGCTTATGAAGACTTTCTTAACCTGGCTAAGTGACAAATATGTGCCAAAGTATGAGACGAAAGGAGCTATTTTGGTATATTAACAAAAGGAAAGTCACTGGCTACAAGAACAAACATTTAACGATAAAGAGCTATCTCGTTTCCATCTCGATTACCTGCATATCGGGGGTTCGATTTCCGCTAAATCCGGATTTCATGTCTCATATATTCATTGCGCTTAAGTTCCAAATTAAAAAAGAAAATTTAATGACAAAATTTATACCTAAAACAACGAATAGATGTTAGAAATATTCAGAAGATTTCTAGAATTACAGAATGAAATAATGCTATAGAGTATGAGAGAATGTCATCCTGAACTAATTGCATAATACTTTCCATATTATTTTGTCAATAGCGTGTGTGCACTCTAATACAGAGCACATTTTCTCTAGTTTTATATGCTATAAAAAAAGAAGTTAATTCTATTTATTAAGTTGCAAATATTTTTCAAGAACGCCGACTGCCATAACGGTAACTCAAAGGAACTTTTTTCCTTTCTTCCAGGGTAAACATATTTCAATTAGACTACACATACCTGAATATCATTTAATCTGCCTATAAGTTATCGTTACAGACAGCTGTTCGGCTTATATCCAACCAATTCGGCAATGCTGCTGTTACCTGTGTTATTGCACCAGAAACATGAAATTCGTGTCGTTATCAGCGTGAAGCCGGGTGTGGAGTATCGTCTTAGCTTGCAGGTAACGAAGTCTACAACTCGACCCTTACTTATGAAAGAATCTGCAGGGAGAATGGACTTGAATTCCTATGCTTAAGCTCCACAATAGTTTGTTGCAGTGGAAAGTATGGTGTTAGGCGATAGTCCATAATGCTAGTGGCCCGACAGAACATAACCTGTGTGGCGGCATATCTTTTCATTGGGTGAGTACATTTTGAAAATTGGTTGGATATAACTCGATCAATCTTCTGTATTTAACCCACTGTTACAAACACAAATGTTATCGAACAATGATAATAACTATAATTGATATGTTCATTAAAAAAAAATATATATAAGATCTGATTGATCAAGTTGGAGATAAAAGAACTCTGTAAGGCACATCTTGGACTGGGTGTCATGGAACAGCTAAGCTTCCTATGATGTCAACGACAACTGAGATGCTTGCTGCAATAACGAGTTAGCTACAAATTCGGCGTTTGTGGCATTTAGCTATTTTTCTTCCAAAAAGAACTTCGATTGGTGCAAAAAGGAGTTTTTATTAGTTATCGAAATATCCGCTATAGCGCTTTTCAAATGATAAGTTACACAGGTTAAAAGACACCAAATCTGGTTTTAGCTTAAGGTAGTATTGTATTAGTTGTATGCATATATTTATAAGTAAATACGTTTAATGCAATTGATATTTATTTACAACTCCATCCTCTTATTTCATCTAGACAGATAACGAGTTTTCCTTATAGGCTGCTCAACTGCTTTGAACTATGGTTTGTGAACTCGTTTGATATGAAACCAATTTAAATGCAACCAATGTCATATGGAAATTCTCCAACTGGGAGAACGAAAAGTGTCTGTAACGTCATGATCACAAAGGCCAGATTTTAGTGCATACGGAATCGTGACAGATTAAGGAGCTGGAATTTGAAGGCTAGATGGAAACTGGCAGCCTGAAAGCTGCTAGTCACCTCGTGATGTGGAATCGATCCAGACATAACTAGATTTGTTTTGTGCAGTCGAAATGATGGCTGTGCTTTGAAGATAGGTTGTCCCCATAGTTAGGAGGTTGGATGTTTTTCTTTTTCTTTCTTTTGAAATGCTCTTTACCGACAGATTTTTGAAATTTGAAATAAATTCTAACCCTACTCTTTCGGGTGGAAAGATAGTGGGTGTTGTGAATTACAATTAGAGTTTTAAGATCTGTAATGATCTTGTTGTTAGGGAATTTAGAGTGTGTTTAATTTGAAGTGTGGCTGTGGTCGGGCACTCTGACAGAGTTTGATTATTCGTTTCTCTCTAAAGGGAGAGAGGAGACGCATTAATTACCTTACCTAAAAACCCTGTTCTCAGTGACGAAGTCTCATAAAGCCTCCTGTTGAGATTTCTGTTTATCCTACGTAACTAACTTATCCTTGATGATTCATTTAGACAGACATCCTTTTTTGTATACATGTATTTAATTTTAAGACTATGCATACGTAGGATATTAGGCAAGCAACCTCGTAGGTAATGACGGTGGTTTCAGAGAATTTTGGACATTGAAGGATAGGTTGGAAAAGAACGCTTCCTAATTCTCGTCAAAGTAATTAAGAGTTAACCTTAGAAATTATAGAGTTTAACTGAATTTAATTGAATGGCATAAGACAGACCCATAATTTCAGACTAAGGAAATTTCAGACTCTATGATTTGGACCTGCTGCCCGTTGCAGCTCGAAGGTTTAAGGTTTGTTGGTTAAGGACGACTCTGCCCATAGCAGTTGGATCTAAAGGAACCTCTTGCCCGTAGCAGCTCAAAAATAGAGTTTGTATCTTCTATCCGCTGCAGCACGGAAATGGGGAAGGAACCTCATGAATACCATTAAGCATACCTGAGATGCACTTAGCAGATGCATTGTGGCTCGAAAGAAACTTCTAAAATCTATCCAGAGTTACGAATGGTCCTACTTAAGAAATTAGGAGCAGAAATCACGGCGAAATTAAAACACCGCTAATTTTACAGTAATTATGTGATTACCTTCAAATAGGTAAAAGATAATCGAAAAATGGAACAAGAGCTTGCTAGACAATATTATTTTACATGAGACAAATTTATCATGACTCACTTATCTGCTTTCGATTTCCAGCCATTTAGAAAATGGACATTTATTTTCGCGTTTATAAAATGGCTGCAAACGGAAAGCCACTAGATGCCTCGTGATAACGGTATCTCATGCAAAATGATATTGTTTAGCGCGCTTTTGTTCCACATTTCGATTGTCATTTATCTATTTAAAGATATCACATAATTACTGTAAAATTATGTGGTATATTAATTTCGCAATAATTAGGCCTCTTAAGGACTGGCAAAATTTTCCCCAAGATCTGATCGATTCTCTAATTAATTCTAGGGAGCCACAGCGATGTTAGCAGTTCGAGGGGACCACACAATACGATGCAATCAGTTGCCATTGTTAACATGCTGAGATCTTGTTGTGTTATACTGATGTATACATATTAGCCTATCGTTTATCACCGAAAGTGAAACTTGCACATATATTCTCACGGGCTCTTACGCATACTACAGGTTTTAGTGTCTAGTTCTCGCTCCCTTGGATTTTGACCAGAGAAATTAATTCAACAAGCAATTGCAAACAGAAACGAAACATAAATTTAGTCTCTCTTACCTTGTAATAACCACCGCACATATTCTGAAGCGCTTGATATAATGTTATGTCTCTTCCGTATGATCTTGTCTTCTTCTTTTTAGTCTTGTTTTTCTTTGATCCTCGCCCCTTCTGGTTCTCCGAAAGAACTTCTTGCTCCAACAGAAAGCTATCTGCGCGAGTGAGAGCAGAAACCAGCCATCCATACAAAAACTCAAACAAGTACCTGCGTAAATGATTATACTAATGTTCAGAGAGCCGCATTCAGCATAAAGGAAAATATTGCATGTCATCAAAAGAATGCATGCAAATCACCTATGTTACTACTGTGCACCAAAATGATTGCCTTATATATGCTAGAAGCTAAACACAAATATTTAAAAATAACTAAATAGAATGAAATTGAAATTAAATACTTTCAGCATCAAATAATCTGTAGAATATAATGCGTTTACGAACAATAATTGTAGTGCGAATTTGAAAAAGTTTCTGCTCTAACCTCGTTACTCAATGCAGCATAGTAAGAAATTCTTTTAACTAAAATCTTCACACTGGACGCACTAAATTCTGAAATCTTATCGCATTATCAGCATTGTTATATAAATTTCTGTTGTGCTTAATTTGGCCAATAATCTCTTATCGATCATTTAGCTTGGTTGCAATTCCTTGAACGAGTTCATAAAAATGTCCGTTACTATAATAAATGGAAATTCTTCCTTCGCCTACTCTAACGCATTTTAAAGTGAACGTAGAATCATGATCACAATGCAGTATGGTGGGGTTAATTTGCGCATTCTTTTGTTCATTAATAGAAGGTTGCCAGCTCGTGTTGTGTTTATATTGTTATACCAATGTTGTTCAAATTTTGTAATTATTACTTCCCATTCGTCACTTAACTATCCCTTGTCTAAAAATAATTTCTTTTCCTTAAATTAATAAACAAATTTTCAAAAACTAGTCTCTACTTCATTTCCAGCCCTCGAATAAAATTTTTCAATCCATTATCCTGTGTTGAGTTTCTTTTAAATATTTCCATAGATCTGACACCAGATTTTCCGATTTAGCATCCCTAATATATTCTTTCACAAAAGTTTATTTTATAATTCTTATGACAACTCCATTTTATTTCACAGATACCTGGTTTCTCATTGGAATCTGTGAATTAAGTCTTAAATTGGGTGATGTTCTTCTCTAAAGTTTTGGAGGTCTTAAAGATGTACAGGAACAGTGCTGTGTAAAAATCTTCTTCAGTACTGTTGTCAAACTGTCAAATATAGGCAGTTCCACCAAGTTAGAATCATCAATTTTGGCTTCATGTCTTTCGAAATGTAAATTTCTTCTAACTTGGTTATACCAATTTATTAGTTATGGAACTCCATATTATTCAAACTACTTTGCTTCAATAAATGATCAATCTCAATCTCTAAATCTGATTCCAAAGATAGGAGTCACATGCCACATAAAAAGAAATTCTTACAAATGTTTGTTTATTAGAACTACAATCTTTGCAGAATTAGCAGATTTATAATGAATATACTGAGTGCCAGCAATGGGCTTATGGTGGACACGGTAACGAACTTAGTGTAAAATTCAGGGTGGCCCAAAAGTAGGTATACAGTACCGTACTGATCAGCTCATTGCATTTTATATTTCTTATTATTATATATCAGGTAGACTTCGTTTCTTTATTATTTGTTCTTAATGTCCTTTTACTTATACCTTAAGCTCGGAACAGTCGAAGCAACTAAACCCATAAACTAGAATGTTACACTAGATTAATGCAGGGGTGTATACCTACTTTTGGACTACCTTGTATATATGAATTTATGACAGACTAATCCATAGACTAATTAAATATTGATGGCTAACGTGTATTGCCAATAATTAATTTCCAGCAAACTGTGACATGAAAACGTGTATTTTTTGTTTCATTATTTACTGTGAGCATTATGTATCAGTTACGAACTATCTTCATTAACTGATCTCTTATTAATCGAAATTAATAAAGACAAAAAAGTTAACCAGCTCTCATTATATTTTCACTGCATGTAAATTCTTGTGTACGTACATATTAAAGTAAACAACAATTTCTTTTAAAAGCTTCAGTCAACTAATGTGTTTTATGCTGATTCATATTTTTTTCTCTCCTTAAAATAACTTTATGTATCGCAATGTCATAACCATAAATAAACTATAAAAAACATTCATAACTCCATTTTCCTCGCCCACTTTACGCTCACGCCTTGAGCATTTTCCCACAAAACCAGCTGTTCATCGAGCCTAGATAAATTCTTCAAATACCCTCATCTACTTCCGGACGGGAAAGTCATTTGGCACTTCTCTATAGATGGTAGAACTTGTCAGTCTGATATATGGTAATCACGCTTATTACTTAGTCAACAAAATTATTATCGAAACTTAAAAATGTCGAAAAGTCAGCGTAGCCGAAGCAAATATGGCCAATAAAAGTTTAAAAGCTTTAGAGACGAACGTTAACTAATGAGAAACCAAATATCTGTGAAATAAAATGGAGTTGTCATAAGAATTACAAAGGCAAGACCAAAGGCAACCTCAAGTTCTTTGTGTAAGAATATAATAGGGATGCTAAATCGGAAAAATCTGGTGTCAGATCTACGGAAACATTTAAAAGAAACTCAACACAGGATAATAGATTCAAAATTTTTATTAGGGGCTAGACATGAAGTAGAGACTAGTTTTTGAATATATGTCTATTCATAAAAAAAAAAAAAAAAAAAAAAAAAAAAGTTATATTTGGACAGGGAATGGTTAAGGGACGAATGGAAAGCCGTAATTAAAACTTCTGCACAATATTGGCATAGCAATAAAAGCACCAACACAAGTTGGCAACCTCCTGCTAATGAACAAAAAGAATGTGCAAAACAGCCACGCATATTGCAACTCACGTTCCCATTATTTGACGCTTGATTTCTTGCTTTTGACAATATGTCTCCTGTACTACTCTACCCTGGTAAGTCTATTTCTTTTATTTTCCTTTATGTTTTTATTCTTCCTTCTTTTATTGTTGTCTTCCGTGATCAAGACTCCAGGGAAGATTCGAAAGCTAGGAAGTACAAGTGGTATTCAGGAATTGCAAAATCCTGTCAGTAGAATAACATATACCCGTTTTCTTTTGCACTTACCAAAATATATAATGATACTCATGTGTGCTGTATAATTCTAGCTCGAAGCCTGACAAGAGATACATTATCATAATTTTCAAAGTGTGATACAAAATCCATGTTCCAAAGCACGCTAAATGTGGACGGGGTGTATCTGACTTCAGAGAGAGATTATGGAGAAAAGCGTCAACTCGTTCTGCCTATGAAAAAAAGAAGATTCAAGATGTTGTATTAACCTGGAAATATGGTGGAAAAACATTGAGAAAACAAAAATTTTAACTGTTTCTACATATAGTAAAGTTAAGTCATCTAAATTAATTTTAAAAATATGTAAAAATTTACTGATTATTCATCTAGTCAAACACTTTTCATCTAATCGCATTTTGGGGACGCAGTGACTCAATGGTAGAACGTTCACCTCCGGTGTTGGGGGTCCCTGGTTCGATCCCAGCTCGCGCCGTGTGGATTTTGTGGTGGACAAACACCGTACCCGTAGGTTTTCTCGGGGGTTTCCCGTTTCCTCCCACTTTCTTCATTCCACCATTTCATTCATCTCTCATCATCACCGTCTCCTTTAGCCTAACCGGCATAATCGTGGGACGTAAAACTTAAAAGATTTCATTTTAATTTTTCTAATCGCATTTTGTCAAAAAGAACATCAAAATGTATGACGGTCAAATATTTTATGGTGCTTGATAATCACGCTCACATTTAAAGGAAAACTCTATTCTGGCTGCTACCATATTCATAGGGAAAATAAAGACATATGTAACTAAATAAACGGAAATCTGAATTCGGGAATTATAGCAGCACAATGTTATGTAAAGATTGAAAAAAAAGTACATATGGAAAAATATGTACCTGTAATATGTGCATACGAGGCACATGCCAAAAAAAAAGAAAAAAAAGATATTTTTAAAAAATCACAGGAAAAAAATTAATTGTGATTGATATACAAGTACATACCTTGGTTATTTTTCGACGTAGTCACCATGAATCTCCAGATATTTCTGGTAGTGTGCCACAAGCTTCCGTATACTCCCTGTGTAAAAATCTGCCGCCTGAGATTGCAACCAGTTCAGAACTGATATCTTGAGCACTTCACTATGAAACGCTTCAATGCAAGCTACTTTTTTAGCTGAAGGAAAAGAAACAAACGGCTGAGGGAAATATCGGGGATCTAAGAAGGATGACTGAAAAGAAACGAACGGCTGAGGGAAATATCGGGGATCTAAGAAGGATGACTGAAAAGAAACAAACGGCTGAGGGAAATATCGGGGATCTAAGAAGGATGACTGAATAGTTCCCATCGAAATCTTTGAATTGTCTCAGCAGTATGAGCAACTGCGTGTGGGTGGGTGTTGTCATGGATGAGAAGAATTCCGGAGCGTAGCATTCCTCTCTGCCGATTTTGAACAGCACATCGCAGATTATTCAATGTCTGGCAATTTACATCTGATGTAATTGTTTGTCCTGATTCCAAGAACTCCACAAAAATAACACCCTTTCGGGCTCAAAAAACAGTTGCAATTATTTTGTGAACTAATGGTGTTTCTTTGAGATTCTTTGCATTATGAGAAGGATTGGATTACGATTAGGAATTAGATTTCTGAGCTTTCTGGATTTATGGCCATCTTAGTTTTTCACCTATGAGGGATGACGTCCCTCGGTGATCAGACTGCCCGGGAATTGAAGAAGAAGAGAATGAGGAAAGAAGGAAGCGGCCTGGGACCATTATGTTAAGTATCATTCCGACATGTTTGATGCGAATGAGAAAATCTAGGAAAACCTCACTTAATATGGCTGGCCTAAATTGCTTTTTTACAATTTTTCGACTGACTCTCTCTCCTCCTGGAATCGAACCCGGGACCGCTTGCATCAAAGGCGAGAGAATTAGTGACTACGCTACGCGCGGCTACCGCTTTAAAAAAAAACAGAATGCCGCCATTGCATTGACTGCTGCTTCGACTCCCAAGTGGCGTATGATCTCCAGGTTTAATCCCTCGCCATCTTCCCTCCAGCAGGTCAAAAAATCACGTGCACCTCGCACACAGTTTGTGGTAATCTAGCTTGTCAGTTACAATTCGAAGTACTGTTTTCGCAGACACTTCTGGAAACTTTTTAGTGAGTTCAGTCATTGTGAATCAGGTGATTGAATAGCACTTTCTCGTTAACACATTCCACCAGATCGTCCGTCTGAACACTAGGTCTTCCGCTAAACTCATCATCATGAATATTTGAACGCACTCTCTGTACTTTCATGACTTTCCCTTCATTTATTGCTGTTGGTCCGTAAATGGGACACAATTCCCGATTCATGTCAGCCAAATTCTGCTCTTTGATCGTATGACAGATCTCAGTTCACATTTGGCGGGATTTTGTATTACGGCAGCCATTTCACATTACTGCTACTCGAACGTACGCAATTCCACTCGGACGATTCTATTTATTGCAAGCACAAAATATTAGGGCATGCTCCTGCGCATGCTTAAATTCATCAGTCTTGCCAACCCGCGTAAGAAATTATCGCCCCTTTCTTTTAGACATGTGCCTCGTATTTTAGATAATTCTCTCTATCCATATATAATACAAAGTTAAATATATTATAAACACTGTACTTTTTAAAGCTCTTAAAAATCGGCAATAAAATACTGTTTAAGAATATGGAAGTAAATAAGAAAGCTACTATAAAAGGTTTATTAAGCTATCCTATTGTAACAGAATAGGCTAGGCACTCATTTTAAATGCATGGGTGGAGTCGGAAGGTATTTTGTTTCAATAAATATTACAAAGACATATGCGGGAGACCAATCAACTTTAACTTAGCTTGAGATTCGATTAATTTGTAACATCTATTGTAATTATTTTCTTTTAATTTTAAAAAGTAATTGTAATTATTTATTAATGTTTTATTTTTATTTTTGTACTTCATTCCATTTACACATAGGCAACTATTTATTTATTTTTTAATTAACATTGTACAACCTTAGAAGAGAGTTTTAATTCACTGGCCAACCTCTATAGATTAGTGCACACAATGTTAACTAAGACAGAAAAAGCAACGTAAATAATAATAATATTTACTAACTTCTAATAAAGTTACTCTGTTATAATAACAAGATAATTTTCCAATACATCGACTAAATTTGTTACGCTCTAACTTGTGACACTCTCGTTCAAACGAAAAAAGTCTCTTAAGCCTATCTTTCATGGAAGATGCTTTTTAACCACTTTCATTTTATTATTGCTGTGTTTAGTATCTCTTAAGTGTTTTTGAAGATTTGATGTTGGAACATCATGCACGTATCCGAATACGTTCCTTTAAACTGATGTGAGTGTTGCCAAATTATCATCTGACTCTTTTAGCCCAAAAGGGCATAACCGTGAGGAATTAAACTGAAGATTAAATTTTATTTCAACGAACGGTATGCAGACTTTTGATTTCACACTTAATTTCTACATTCACTAGTGTTGGTTTCTGAATATTTTTAAAATTTTTATACATTTCTGATTTGCTCTACGGTGATCTATGGAACAGCTTGAAGAAAGGAAAGAGAACAGTTAACATTTACCTCATCTTGCAAAGTAGCAAAATCCTCCAGAAGATGGGCAAGTTTATCCCTCTGCCGTGCTCGATTATGACCACAAATTTGAATTAAACTGCCAAACGGCCTTACACAATGGCTCAAAAAGGAATCGACATATTCTTTGGCCTGAAAAAGGACAATATAAATCCATTTTAAACTCCTTAATACGTACTAATCTCAATAAACCGCTAGACCTCTTCTACTTTCTATTAAATTTCTACTTTATGATTTTGTCACTACTGGCTTTATGATGCTTCTTTAAATTTTTATACCATACATGCTAGATATAATATACAATAAGTACACATAATAAATTTAATTAATTTTCTTGAAATATCTACAATTAACAGAGGCACAAAGAGATCCCGAAGCGGGCATGAAAAATTAATAATTTACGAGGAATCACGTTATAACACGATCACAACAGAAATGTAAACAAAGATTTCGTTGCGCTTCATCAGACAGGAAGGAAAGAAGTAGAAATATATATATTAAAGTACAGAGCAGTAACTGAGGAAATCAAATCCCCGGAAATATATTGGCTTTGACAATTCATGACGTATTAGCAAAACCGCCTGTAGGCTACTTTTATTGATATCGGGGACATACTTTCATTTTATTTCTGCTACGTAATTTGAATTACTATCGCCCCAAGCGGATTTACATAAGTTACTCACATACAAAGAATATATTGATGTAAGATTGTTTTAATAGTTCGTCATTTATATATTTTTTTAGTCTACAAGTCAAAATAGTGAAAGTTACAGATACACAAACCAGTTCTATAGTTCAATTCTCATCGTAGAACGTAACCTACTGGTGAACTTGAAATTTCAATTTATCTAACAGAATACCACATTTTCAATTGATTTTTAAATTGACTATTTTTACTGATTTTTATAGTTACGAAACTTACTTGAGCATTATTTAACAAAGTTGATTTTGGCATCAAAGCTGGAGGGTATATGAAATTCTTTGCTGCATCTTTAAGAACATCGACAAAGTTATGCACTCCAAGCACTCTGTTGCAATGTGGCAAGTACAATAATTGTAAAATAGATCTCGAAAGGATACAAGGACTTTGACGGCTGAACTCAATGAAGAAGTCCTGAAAAATAAATAAAATAAATATAAAAAATAGTACAACATAATTAAAACTTTAAGCAATCACATAAAATTAAATGGTAAATCTAATAGCACACTGTTGTGTTCTTTAATCTAAAGGGGATAATGATAAATACAAATTTAACCTTGTTATAAACTTTATGAACTAACTTTCAATCAGTACAGAAGTGCTACTTCTTGAATTAACTAACTCCACTTAACTTGTAACATTACATCAACATAATTATTTCCATTAGTGTCTATCTCTAATTCCTTACATAATTTTATTTCTTTTTGATAAATACAGCATGAAACTTGCATAAAAAAAATGGGGCGGGAGTGAGAACAGAAATCGAATATAGATTACAACTTTCTACTAAATGATAATATTTAGAAATTAAATATAGTGTATCAAAGTGTGTTGTGCTACTGATAATACTATTTAAACAACGTATACTTAAACAGTGATACGCGAATTCAAGTATTTGAAAGAACTGCACTATATAACTTCAGTAAAAAAAATCCTATAATTATGCCCTTTAGACTACAATAGACGGGTGATTAATGAAAATCAATAATTATGAAAGACTGGTGGCACGTGAGAGAAAACAACGAGAGAACACCGAGAAATCCATGGACACAATGAATTCCACCAAAAACTCACATGACTTGTGATCAAACCAGGGACCTCTCGCTCCAGAAATCAGTATACCACTACTGACCACCGTGTCCCCAGACAACATTAGTGTAAAAGATCATATAGCCATAAGTAACGACACGTCGGTTATTTTGAGATTAAGTTTGAATAATATCTTCATTTCTGAATTCGATCAATTCTCTTTTATATTATATATATATATATATATATATATATATATATATATATATATATATATATATATGTAAGCCATTATAGATATTTTCGAATCGTGATCAGATCAGATTTTTGTATGCAGACCCTTCAGTGTATAAAATTACCATGAACTTTCTTGCTTACTTCTTTATATCTCTGAATTGGACTGGATTTGAGTTTAGTGTTTTATTTAGCAGCGAGGCTATATGAAACGTGGACCTACAGCTTAACGTTGGATCAAAACCACTCCACCGGGAATAGAACCCGAGTCTCCCATGTCAAAGGTGCGAACGCTAACCACATAGCCACGATAGAGCTCCTTGTTCATTTTTTAATTAGCTTAACAAGTCATTATTATATTAACGAATTTCTCTACAGGTGTGAATTCAATGATACATAACGAGTAAAAGAGTACATGGCTAGACCGAAATTTGAACCCGGGATCCTGTGTATCATTGAATTAGCACCTAAAGAAGAAATGGAGTGTTAAAGAACAGTTATTTCCTCCATTCGTTAAATACAACAGTCGTGGTACAAACCATGTGATCTAAGCGAAAGAATACCGACTTTAAGAGTGAGAGTATGTGTGGCTGTTCAGAAAGCGGAGTGGGTAGCATAGTGTTTAACGCATCGACACAGTACGTCGAATTTTCACTCTTTGTTATCATGAACAAACATTTTTGGTATCGAAATTTCCAGACTTCAGCTTCCTTACAATGTTTTTTAAAACGAAAATGACACTTGTGTATACTTCTCGAAATACTATTGTTCTGAAAATATGTTACACTTGAGAGATTAAAATAATGTTTTTCAGAAATATTGGTACAATAACATTTTCTATAATAAAAAGAACTTTTAGAGAACAGTCCCAAAATGGCTGACTTGAATAGTTGTTATTCTAAGCTGGTATTTCTCTAGTGCCATCAGAGTGACAATTCTATAAAACATTTGAACTTTATGTATCACCGTCCAAACAGCTTTCAGCTTACTTTGTCTGGGCTATCTGTGGTTGTGTTGTCTACAGGAAGAAAAAAGGTACGAAGTTACTTGTAGAAATGATCTGAGCGAATACAATTAATTTAAAGAAATAAAGAGAAAATAGCATGTGAGGAAATTCGCTAAATTAAAGCCTACTTGTACCGCTTTATATACAGCATAAAAGACCTTTTCAGTAAGGTAAAATGAATAATAGCTTCTTAAAAGATGGTTCCTTAGAATTTTCTGCTCGAAGTTTAGAAGTAATCATTAAGTTTTAATTTGTATTAGGGGCTCCTACATGCCTTGAGAAAGGAGTTGCAACTTCCCCACCTTTGCCCTGAAATGATCCTGTATATATTCCTACTAGGAATTGAACTCAAATATCCTGCAATGTGACAAAGGTAACCACTTAGCCACGACGGAGATTCTACAAACATATGACTAGTCTTTAGCAACATGACAGATTTAACTTCATAACCTAAAAGTTTGTCGCTAATGGATAAATGTGCCAAGTTTTATTACATCGTACACTTAAACATGAAAAACTTACCAAAGCACTATGAAATGATGTACAATTCGTTATTTTACACACAACCTTCAACCTGTTGAGTAACTCTTCAAAATATTCCAATGCTTCTTCTCTTGACTTAATTCTGGTATAGCGAGGGAAAGTTGGAGGCAATAACCGCTGATTCACAAGAGGATCAAAACCCATGATTGTTGGATGATCGCCTGTAACAAATATAAAAATGGGTTCTTAAATCTAGTTCAGCTATGAAACATTTAAACTAAAATACACTTCTTCCTTCTGAACAATTTCTCATATTTTTCAGTATTTATATCTATTTATTTTCAGCAACTGAAAGCCTTATTCAATGCAAAATCTCCCTCAGGAAAAAATGGTCAGAAATTCCGCTTTTGGCGCCGAAGACCCACGATGGATTTCAGGCGAGATGAATGGTTGTTAGCAAAAGGGAATATGCACTTATATAATCTGTTCTGTCAATAGTTACGAAGTTCATACAACTATTTAAGTACATATTTCTTTCCCTGCCCCGTAACCTTCCTTCAAATTATACCAACCTGTACTCAAATCGGTAAACCTATTCTAAAATTAATAGGGAAAACTCACCTTGAAGCATCCTTAAATGAAGGAAACTCTAATAATTAGTTATTGAGCATATGGAACATATTATAATAATAATTAAAACAACCTGAATAATGTTCCTTTAATGTCTTTTTAATCTATATTTCAAGAGCTTTTCGCGAACACTCAACTTCAGGGCTTAGACTGACGATTTTCATCTATGCAAGTCTTCACATAGTTTATGTAACAACACTGGTATGTATGTATATATATATATATGTATATTCAATATAGCATAATGCTGGTTAGTGCACTAACACCTAAATCAACTTGTTTCGTGCATTTTTACGAATCTTATTCTGTAATCTTCTATGTTGCATTCAATTATGTCTTTCAACACGACGTATGTTTAAACACCTGTATGGATCTGAAAAATTTCGTACAGAATCAAAAAAGACGTTTCCCTGTGAGTTTCATTTCCGTTGTATCCAGGAATATCGTACAGATTGAAGGAAACAGCTAAAAGATACAACCTTAAAGTTAGTTTTAAGCCAACTACAAATACGGAAAATAATTTAAGTCGTTATTAAAATTATTTTGTGGATACAAGTATCTTAAGAGGCATATATTAGATCTTTTCGTCTTGTGATGCTTCCTATAGGAATGATCAAAAGAAACATTGGCACTAGATTAAAAGTACACATTAGAGTGTCTCGTAGAATAAAGAAGCTGTCTCAGGGTTTGTCATATATATATCTCCAAACTACAAAACATACAGTGCAAATAGTGCAAGTTTTACATCGGGCTACAACTAATACTGAAGGAACGTATTTGAAGCTTATTAACAGGGCTACTTTAAATAATTCATTCGGTCTCAAAGGGCTATATTTTCAAAAGTATTACGCAAACTCACCTTTTCTGAACCCTCTAGAAATGTTCTACATTCATCCCTTTGGTCATACGATACATGTCCAAACGGTAGTCGACCTCGTTCTACACATTTTGTAGCGTCGTCCTGCCAATGGTCTGCTCTGCAGCATCGATGCGTTCGCTGGGCTCGACTAATGATTGTAGCCGTGGGGGTACATAAAGATATAAACTTACTAAGTATGTGGTTATTTATATGTTAATACTGTTGAAAACATAGCCTTTTGGAAACGAGTAATCATTTATAATGGCCTGCTATACGGAAAAAATCCCGCTATTGAACATCGGAAAAGGAAACCCTAAGGACTGGATACAACTATTTCAAGCCATACAAAAAACACAGATTAAGGGTTGAATTTCAATATTAATTGGCAACAGTGTTTCATCTAGTAACGTTGTACATACAGAGACTTAAACTTACATCATGTTAGAAAACATAATTATATGTGACGCAGAAGATTACGGTATTACAAGAAATTATTTTGATTTAGGTGTTAGTGCACTAACCAAAATTTAAAAAAAAAAAAAAAAAAAAAAAAATGTGTATACATGAACAGGGTGACTGGTAATTCGATGCATTCCTTGCAAGAATATTCTACAAGTACTATGGAACATTTTCATCTATATGAACCGGGAATTGTAAACCAACAGTTTCTGCGTAATTTGTACATGTGTGATTTCTTTGAAATTTGCAGGTTAACTAGAGCTGCGCGAGAAAGTTTTACCCAGACCCATTTTTACATACCGTAAAGCGATGAAATTCTACATTTGTAATCCTGCATACCCATGTAGGTCATGTGGTAATGTATAGCACGTAACTCTGCACCGTTGCTGTGTTACAAGTCCAAACGTGAAGTAAGACGTAGTGGTCCAAAATCCATTACTGCACCTCAGAAAGCAGCGTGGCAACATCGCAGAAGTATTTACCTCTGGGAAATGACTGCACTTTTTCAAAAATGTTACAAACTTATTTCAATTTTACAAATATCTTCACGTTTTTCAGTCAAACGGACGCGTGTACGCAGTTCAAATGAAAGAATTTCAATATTAGCAGCTTTCAGACTGCACTGAGGATGATTGAAGCCGACCATCGAAACTATCAGTTTTAACAATAATTAGATCTAACCTGAATAATATTTATTCCTTTTGTGTGTTTTTTTAGCCTGAATTTCAAGTGCTTCCTGCGGGTACTTTTTGTCAGGACTTAGACATAACTTTCTTTTACGCACGTCTTCACACAGTTTTTGTAACAACATTTGTATGTATAGAGGGTGACTGGTAATTCGATGCATTCCTTGGGGATATTCTACAAGTACTTTGGAACATTTTCACCTATATGAACCGGGAGTCGCAAGTCAATAATTTCTAAGTAATTTGCAGGTTAACGAGAGCTGCGCGAGAAAGTTTTACCCTGACCCACTTTTACATACCATAAAACGATAAAATTTTATATGTGCAATCCTGCATACCTATGTAGGTCATGTGGTAATGTACAGCTTGTGACTCTGCACCGTTGCTGTGTTACAAGTCCGAACGTGAAGTAAGATGTAGTGGTCCAAAATCCAATACTGCACCTCAGAAAGCAGCGTGGCAACATCGCAGAGGTACTTGCCTCTAGGAAATGACTGCACGGTTGGGAAGAGGTGGAACGAAGACGGTCTGCAGTCAAGAGAAAACGTGAACTACAACGGATTTCATACCCAGGGTCGTGCATCTGTCTGGCCAAGATTCCGCCAGTGAACGGGTGCGTTGTTTTCCAGTAGACTGATATCTTTTGTCAGCATGCCACGCTCAGGGATTTTACAGAATACTGCAACGCACACAGCAGTGAGGCATAGTATATCCTGGTAATTGTGGTACTCTTTGACTGGAAAGCAACTAGTAGTACCCCATGCTGATCCCAAATAAACGTGATCATCACTTCGGTCGCTCAAGTTGAACACGAACTTGCTTGGGTGATGGTACGTCGGCACGCTGTCATTGGTTTGACTAACTTTTTAAGCATGTATTTATGCAAGGAAATGATTCAAGGAAGAGTTCGGACTTCCAACTTTGAGATCGGTCTTTTAGGTTGGTCTAGGATTTGGGAAGGAACTGGCCCTGGCCTTCTAGAAGATACCATTCCGGCCTTCGCCTGGTGGAAGTGAAGACAACCAGGGAAAATCTAGTCAAACCAATGATAGCGTGTCGACGTACCATCACCAAAGCAAGTTCGTGTTCAACTTGAGCGACCGAAGTGATGATCACGTTTATCTGGGATCAGCATGGGGTATTACTACTTCCTTTCCAGGCAAATGGTACCACAATTATCAGGATATACTATGCCTCACTGCTGTGTGCGTTGCAGTATTCTGTAAAATCCCTGAGCGTGGCATGCTGACAAAAGATATCAGTCTACTGGAAAACAACACACCCGTTCACTGGCGGAATCTTGGCCAAACAGATGCACGACCCTGGATATGAAATCCGCCATGGTTCATGTTTTCTCTTGACCGCAAACCGTCTTCGTTCCACCTCTTCCCAACCGTGCAGTCATTTCCTAGGGGCAAGTACTTCTGCGATGTTGCTACGCTGCTTTCTGAGGAGCAGTAATGGATTTTGGACCACTACATCTTACTTCACGTTCGGACTTGTAACACAGCAACAGTGCAGAGTTACGAGCTGTACATTACCACATGACCTATATAGGTATGCAGGATTGCACATATAAAATTTTATCGCTCTATTGTATGTAAAAGTGGGTCAGGGTAAAACTTTCTCGCGCAGCTCTCGTTAACCTGCAAATTGCTCAGAAATTATTGATTTACGACTCCCGGTTCATATAGGTGAAAATGTTTCAAAGTACTTCCCCTTGCAAGGAATGAATCGAATTACCAGTCACACTGTATACATACAAGTGTTGTTACAAAAACTATGTGAAGACGTACATAAAAGAAAGTTATGTCTAAGCTCTGACAAAAAGTACCCGCAGGAAGCACTTGAAATTTAGGCTAAAAAACACATAAAAGGAATATTATTCAGGTTAGATCTAATTATTATTAGAACTGATAGTTTCGATGGTCGGCTTCAATCATCCTCAGTGCAGTTTGAAAGCTGTTAATATTGAAATTCTTTCATTTGAACTGCGTACACGCGTCCGTTTGACTGAAAAACGTGAAGATATTTATTAAATTGAAATAAGTTTGTAACATTTTTGAAAAGGCAGTTCCCCACTACATTGCCTTGCTCTCCATCATTCTTCCGCATTCTGAACAATGACCAAAATCAATTTATGGTACGCATATGAAATCCATGTTTCCAATACAAGCACGCTCTCCTTATTAGTGCTAGTTCTAGTTAGGCCACATTTATTCATTGATGAAAAAAGTGTTATGCTCAAGTTATTAACATAATTATGCAATCGTTAATTTTGATTTACAGAATTTTGAAGTTATTACTTATCCACAACACATACTGCTTCAATGAGACTCAATTTTCATTCCTTTGTACACAGTGAACAATTTTCTATAGGAAGAAATTTCGACATGTAATCAATTAAGCAGCAAAAGTTTCTCAAATCGCACAGAGAATGATGGAAGCTGACCATCGAAACTGTATGCTATTTTTCTTCATTTAAGGCTGCTTCACGGTGTCTTTAACTAATTAATAAGCTTTCAAGTTGTCATTAAATAATCGCTCCAAAATTGTTGGAAGAAGTTATATAGAAGAGTATCTATTTTTGGTGACAGTACATATAATTTGTATTTTATGTTGAGATGCAGGTTCACGCCTCATTACAACCTCACATCTTGACAACAGGTGTTAAACTCTAAAACAACACACCTAATTAACCGAAAATGGGTTATCGCACCTTACTTTCCTACTTGAAAATTTAAAAAATGAGTATACGACGGAAGCAGTACATATGTAAACTTTTATAACAAAAATGTTGATGTTGAAGCATTATACGGAACTAAAATAATTTGACATTTTGTATACCAGACTCTCATTACTAAGACGGTAAACGGAACACTCTAGATAAGCATTCAGTTCAGAACTTTAAACATACATATTACACAATGTTGGAACGGTTAATTGTCAATTCTTATTACTGATATCGCTAACATTGGAACTTTTAAATCATAAGTAATTTCCAAATGCAAATACCTAAAATATAAAATATTTTCTCATACATGGTAATCTAAGATATTCAACAAACAAATCAAATTAAAATTAAATTCTTCGCCAAGAAGCATTTCTTGATTTAATAATGATTTATCAACAAAAATCTATTTACCCGATTCAGCGCGGGAGACCTGAGTTCGATTTTTGACAGGGGCTTCTGTGGCTGGGATTCCACCTTCAGCTCTGAGTCTCATATAATATCACTGCTGAAAAGAACGCTAAACCTTAAACCATCTATTTAGCGGAACCTCTTCCTAAGATCTGCAGAAAATTAATGAGACACACTTACGTAGATCAAAACCCGACAGCACAACCATGATACGTACTTTGTCATGAGATCATTTGCACTCCTTACTTTCAAAAGGAAGAAAAAATCTTTTTATCTGTTGTTCGGTGTCTCAAACTGGAATCTTCTCTTATTCATTAAGAAGAAGAACTACGACTAGATTCACTGCCAACACAAAACATTTTTCGCAACAATGTAATCACGTACGACTTTTCGGATCACAATTTCATCTATAGTAGTAAAACATATTGAACACATAGAATTGGTATAAGCTAACAGTTTTTATGGTTATAATACTGTTCTTCCACACGATCAATTAAACTTATCTTAATATGATGATCTATCGACGAAGACTACTGAATATGCCGCTTAAAATGGCTTAAAAAGACGCGCTATTGCCTGCAGAAAACTCAGAACTTACCTCGTGATCCTTGATCTGGATGAGTCTCCGGCTGAATGCCTCTCTGTACTGTTTTTTGTAATATCAAAAGAACTTCTAAGCATCCGGCTATAAATCTCTGACATTCACTCAAAGCAGGTTGCTCCCGTTTTCCTAAGCTGATTAATGCTTGGTAGAACATTCTAGTGAACTTTATTCGAGAATATAATGCTAATAAGTCTTCATGCTGTAATACGAAATAAAGAATTTATATAAACGAGTAATAAAACGTACAGTAAATATATTCAAAAAGTACTTATACTTACCTTTCTCTTTACACTGTTACAAATATATTAAACAACTGTCAGTTGTTGAATTTGTGCTACCTTCAGTGGCAGCACCTGTTAATACTTAAAAAAAGAGGGAACAGGATGAATGGATATTGAGTACATAGGTAACTACTATATTTATTAACTTATTCTAAATATTATTTTATTCAGTTTTAAACAAATTACACACACACACAAAAGATTTAAGATGCAAAATTTAAAACAAAATTAGTGTCTCCAAAAACAGAAAAAATATCGGATTCAGCAGTTTCTTCAATAGTTCTCTGGATGATTCTACACGTGTCTTAGTGCCAAGACACAGATGCATGACTACAGGAACCAGACATATTAAACTAAAAGAAAATATTCATGATGTTGAATACAAAGATGCACCTAATTGAGTCTCTTCAAAACCCAACTTATCAAAAATCTTTATCTTCTATAAAGTTAGGTATGAAAATTTTTTCTTATTCGAACACAGAAATCAAAATAAAACTCCGCCATGGGTACTCCGGACTAAAGTTAGAGTCACAAACGCAGCATAACAGCTAAAGATTTTTACTTTGTGAAAACTCACTTTGGAAGCTTCAAGGTGCGTGTATTCTTCAGTTATAATACCTCAGTGATTTATAATAAATTCCCATTTATCCGATCCTCATCAACATCTTGCCGTGGTTTGACATTACTTCCAGTGAAGGTAGCGAGAATTCGACAACTCTTTCTTTTTTTAAGTTTTACGTCCCACGGTTATGCCGGTTAGGCTAAAGGAGACGGTGATAATGAGAGATGAGTGAAATGGTGGAATGAAGAAAGTGGGAGGAAACGGGAGAACCCCGAGTTTGAGTTGAGTTTAGTTTAGTTTAGCGTCCCGTTCAGCAGCAAGGCTATATGAGACGTGGACCTACTGATTAACGTGGAATCCGAACCACATGAGCTCCTGCCGGGAGGGAGAACCCCGAGAAAACCCACGAGCACGGTGTTTGTCCACCACAAAGTCCACACGGCGCGAGCTGGGATCGAACCAGGACCCCAAGCACCGGAGGTGAACGCTCTACCACTGAGCCACCGCGCCCCCCAATTCAACAATTCATGATTAACGATAATAAATCCATAACAGTACAAAGATTGAGAAAAGGTGAGTATTTTTTTTTTAATTTATTTCTGACAGATCATCAAGCGATTTACATCAACAACGAATGTAAAAATTGAAAAATACTATAACATGGAACTATTTCATATTAGTAATACTTCCTAGAAAAACGAAGAAAGAAAAAATATTTACTTGATCTCTGACAGTGAAATAATACGCACAATTCTTCGAGCTTTCGCAGCTAGTCTGGTGGCTAACGCGTGTGCTTTTGGTACATGTGGTCCCAGGTTCGATTTCCAGTGCGAGCACTAAAAAATTGAACACATTACGGTGGTGCGGATTCCACTTTGAAATGTAGTCCACGTCTCATAATATAGTCTCGATGCTGAAAAGGGACGGTAAACTTACCCCCCCCCCTCACTCCTCCACACACACACAAAATGTATAACAATGAAGCAAAATTAAACCTTTACCTTAACTGGGAATTTTTTTCATCCAAATTTCGGTAATTAGTGACCCTTACCTTTAACGAAGGATGAAAATGTTTTCCACGGAGAAAAGTGAGATTCAACCTGGTTACATTGTTGCTATTTCCTTCATTTTTTCCCCAAATTCCTGGCTTTCTATCCTGTTTTCTAGATTTGTTTTAGTACACCACATAGTTCTTCAATTTTTGTTTGCTATAGTATTCAATACAAATAAAAGAAAACAGTATAGGGAGCCAGAAATTTTGAGAAACAAAATTAAGAAAATAATAACACTCAGGTAAAACCTCGCTTTTTCACCGAAATTTTCGTCCCCCGTCAAAGGTAACCGTCAAGGAGTTACCGAAAATTCGAGTGAAAAACGAAAAAGATCTGCTAATATAAAATTTTTATTTGTTTTATTACCTTACATTAACAGAAACCTACATAAACAAAACTGAATAAATTGACGTTTTACACACACACACAATCCTTCAAACATCAATCTTACAAGCAAGTCCAGTGCATTAGTGCATTAAAAAAAAAAAAAAAAAGCATATTCTATTTCGTTATTTTGCATAAGTGAAAAATCAACAAATACTGTATCTTCATATAGCAGCTACATCAAATGATCAATTATGGGCATTTTGATACTTAAACATCTGAGCGATAAGATTATTCTGGAAATACATGCCGCGTAACAGTTAAGTAAAAAATACTGCTTAAAAAGCACAACGTTGTATATCACAGTTCGCCATATTGAATGTTGTGCTAGAATATTAGGACGCAAGAAGGTGTACTTAGGCCAAAATTGAGTACATCTCAAGAGAGAGGACACAGCTCGCGGGAATATTCTATTTATTCTTACCGACTAATCAATTTCATGTGGTTCTGCTAACAAATATTCACAATCCCAAAATATTTCCACTTGCAACATTACCATCTAAAAATCAAAATGTAGCTTCTCTCTATCCAAGGGCCAGGTAAAATCTTTAATCAAGTTTGCCTTTATTGTGTGTGATGATATTTATACTTATTAAGAGGAATCATTTTTCGGGTTTAATTCTTACTCATTAGTCTTTAAAGACAAACTTTAAAAAAAAAAAAAAAAAAATCTTAAAGATCTCCATTACCTGTGTACAACTGATTTTTCTGTTAGTCTATTACCATCTAATTAAAAAAAAAAAAAAAGAAAGAAAGAAAGAAAGAAAAAATCCACACGCACTTCCATTGTCCAATTTTAGAATTTGGAATTATTTCTCAGGATTTCAGAATTCGTTATTCAACAAAATTTTTGTTTATCCTAGATAAGTCAATTATAAAAATAAAGTAAAAGAAAGGGGTATTTATATTTCCCCCCAACTGCTATTATTATACATATGTTAGTTTTGCAATTATTGAGAAAAATCTTACTTCTCTTTGAGTATCTGGATCCTTTTGCTCGGCTGCCTTTGCTCTTGTGCTTTTTAACTTTCGATGAAGTTCTTCCTCCACTTCACGTAGCATACCTAGTGCACGAGATTCTGATACATCTGGAACCAGACGATAACCGTAAGCCATTGGCTGGAAATCTTCTTCCTCGTATACGGACGCCCTTTAACAAGAAAAGAGTGTCAACAATCAAGAGGTAAATCCCACGGATTATAATGCTCAAGGTTGAATTTTCCACACACACGAAGGTAACTATTTTTCGTAGATTTCGGGTGCTAAATTAGAAAATAGTATTGACTTTTATTGATTAACTCTGTTCACATGTCATAAGGGAGTCCAAAACGTGGTACAACTCTGACCTTGACTGATAAGAACTTGAATCAGGACAAACAAATGGATTGTACTGGCCATTCTAACTCTGCTCTACCGGCTTACTGACCTTGCTGGCTAGAACCTGCTTTCTAGAACACTTAAGACAAAACTGAAACTATTCTGCCTCTTCGTGTGTAGATAACTTTTGTATTAATGGTAAGACTCACGAGCAAGATATAATCAACACTCGACAATATAAAATTATCAGAGTGGAAAAAAATCATGAATTTTTTTTTAAAAAATCATTTTTGTTGATTTTTTTTATTTAAATCGATTTTTTGATTTAAATCAAATCTTTCTCCTCGTATAGTACAAGTCGCGAACTGAAGAAAAAGCATTAGGAATTAGTATTAAATGCTAATTATGCCATTTAAGTGAAAGTATTGGGGTTGAATTTTGAATTATCCCAAATCGTTAACCTATGTCAATCCCAAACAATGTTTCTTAACCCTTTTAAATTATGGCTCTTTTTAAAGGTAAATTATAGACTTTCAGTCAAGCAGCTACAGCATCATCCCTATTTATCCTAGGATAATGTTACATACATCACTCACTTTAGAATAGAACAGCTTTTCAAACAGTAACATTCACATTTCCCTATCATGTCCCTGAAGCGGGAAATTTTGAGAGTAATCGGATATTTTTTACTTTTTTAAATAAAATTTGGTCCCCTCTGGATTCCCCTGTGTTAACGCACAGATCTGAAAATCAACTGGGAAATACTAAGGGCTGTACTAAATGTGTGTACAAAATTTCAAGCTTCTATCTCGAGTAGTAAGGGTGAGGAAACTATTTAACAGTGAGCTAAGAACATTCCCACAATGCCCCAGATGACCCGGATATAATATAAAAATTTCCTCAGACATCCCTATTTATCCTAGGATCATGATTTGTACATTATTCTCTTCAGAATAAAACAAATTTTCAAACGGTACCCTTCAAATGTCTCCATCATGTATCTGGGGAGGGGGAAATCATGAAAAAAGGAATTTTCTGTTAGAAAGATATATATTTAAATTTTTAGCTCTGTGGACCCCTCCCCTGTTTTATGGCAGAGATCTGAAATAAATCTGAAAAATACTGAGGGGTGCACTGAGTAAATGTGCAAAATTTCGATATTGTAGGTGCAAAAGTAAGCTCGCGAAAAATAATATTCCCCAAATACCCCGATTTCCGTATAAAACAGGATCTCAGGTAACAGTTTACTGAGACATCCCTATTTATCCTAGGAGCATAGTATGTACTTAATTTTCTTCAGAATAGAACAGCCTTTCAAACGGTACCATTCATATGTCTCCATCTGAGGCGGAAAAATCACGAAAAAAGCTATTTTTGTTAAAAATATCCTTTTTTAAACATTTTTGCCCCTCTAGACCCCGCTGTTTCCACACAGAGATCTGAAAATATCTGAAAATTATTAAGGGGGGCACTGAACGAGTGTGCAAAATTTCAGTCTTCTGAATGCAAAATGTAACCCGCCAAATAATAATAATAATAATACGCATAACAAAAAAATATCTTTTTAAATTTATGGCGTCTTCACACACTATGCCTCAACGCAGAAAGGCGTGAAAGCATATGTTACGTGTTCTAAAATGCCTCAGTCTTGAAGAAAACTAAGTAAAAAGCCTTATTGGTACTTTTTTAATCGAATAATGAAGATTCTACCCTGTCACCTAAAAATCGGTGATATAATTTAAAATGTTAAGCATTAAGGAAAAAATACAGTAACGTTTATCAAAATGACACTTTTTTTCACAGAAGTTACTGATATTTGGCAGGGGCCTATTTTTAAAAAAACTCAGAACTATCTTGCGGCATGAAATACATAAATTTCGCCTAAAGTTATAAAATTAACAAAAAAAAAATGGAGAGGGGATAGGACCCCTCTAAATACGCCTTATTATCTGGGAACAAATAAACAGACACGCACAAAAAAGAATTTTCGTCTTAAATGTCGATGGTGATTTCCTCGGAATAGTTAACGATTTTAAAACCCCCAACCCAATGTTACGAAAAGAATAAAGCAGGATTGCTCCCTTACCTGTTCAAAACGGGATTTTCCCTAATCATCCTCTGCATGATACTTGTTTTCATACTATACTGTACATTTGAGTCTCATTGTACTATGATTATTAACTTTCATAATCGAAATAACAGAAAAGAAACGAGATTTTATTTATTTTCACTTTAAATTAATTTATTTCGGAATTCGATTTAAATCAACGATTTTTATTTAAAAAATCAAGTAACTTAAATCGTGATTTAAATCAGACTGATTTAAATCAATCCACCCTGAAAATTATGTTTAAAAGTGTAGCCTTAGAATCTCTCAAACAATTTGATGTCATCCTACATAATTTTTGAATAATCATAAATGGATGTGTGTGTATCGAAGCAAATTTATCGTAGGAAGGAACAATAATGAAATTATTTTATTTGCATTAAGTACCAGTAACTACATACCAATGGTGAAATAATATCACAAAATCTGATTGTTGGACTAACAGGATTTCGAAAACTTGTGTCTCGCTTGCTCGATGAAAAGCTTGTAAAACAGAGTCAACACATAGAAAACTGTTCATTGATTGGTTGGTGCGATCCTTTTTGCACCGAAACTATTTAAGACATGGATCTACAGCTTAACGTGGAATCCGAACCACGTAAGCTCCAAACGGGAATCGAAATCGGATATCCCACTTAATTATATATGTATCTTTTCGTAAGTATTCATTATTTATTCCGTCCAAAAATGCAGAAGTCTCTCAACAAATTTCTATTGTACACATATTATGCTGTATCGAATTGTTTACAAGACAAAGGTTACACATAGTCATGAATATAAAATTAATTTTTTGAGTATAAAATTATATCTTACTGTACTACTGTGGTTATTATTATTATCCATTTATTGTTCCGATGGATTCAATATTGTTTATTTCTCCGATCTATTATTTCTAATTAGGCTACTGAAAGGTCGAGTTTTTTTAAACTGGACCGAACGGAAATCAAACACCACCATTTCGAAGAACTTTAGGCAACCTCTGGGGACATGCACATCAAAACTAACCTAAAATATCATATGTTGTGTTCAACTCTACCTGGATGACAATGGTGGCTATTTCCAATACATGTTATAATGCCATCTCCTTTCCCAAATACTAAGATGGCGCAGTTTAAATTTTGTTTCATCTATATTACTTTTAGTCAATAAATATTTGGTCTAGGAATTAATTCGTGCGGGTGGACAAGAGATGGCGCAACGAACGGAGCGTCCCACAGTTCCGTGTATCCACACATGTGTTGCAAACCCCTGTCATCGCGTATCGTTCGTAGTATAGGGCAGTGGATTAAAGCGTCAACAACACCAGTTTGTAGTTAAGTGAATATGGCGCAATTTGTGCCTGATAAAGTGTTTTTGCGGGGTGTCCTGCTGCATTACTTTAACATGCAGAAAAGTGCGACTGAAAGTCATCGTATTTTGGTGGAAGTGTATGGTGACCATGCTCTAGCTGAGCGAACGTGTCAGAAGTGGTTTGCACGGTTTAGAAGTGGTGATTTCGGCTTGGCAGACCAAGAGCGAGCTGGACAGCCAAAAAAATTTCAAGACGAAGAATTGACAGCATTGCTCGAGCAGGATTCGTGTCAAACGCAGGAACAACTTGCAGCAGCATTAGGCGTTGATCAAACAACAGTCTCCAAACGCTTGAAAGGCATGGGAATGATTCAAAAGATGTCACATTGGGTTCCACATGAATTGAAAGACAGAGACGTTGAAAGACGAAAAACCATTTGCGAATTGCTGCTTCAACGACAGAGCAGAAAGGGGTTTCTGCATCGAATTATTACGGGTGATGAGAAGTGGATCCATTACGAGAACCCTAAACGAAAAAAGGCCTGGGTGAAACCAGGTGAACCAGGTCCATCACAACCAAAACGAGATATTCACTGTGCAAAGGTTATGCTGTGCATATGGTGGGATATGAAAGGTGTGGTGTACTATGAGCTGCTGTAACCGGGTGAAACTATGAATGGAGAACGTTATCGACGACAATTAATGCGTTTGAAGCAAGCTCTGGCCAGAACACGACCAGAATGGGAGAACAGACATGATAAACTTATTGTTCAACATGATAACGCTCGCCCACATGTCGCAAAACCGGTCAAAACCTATTTAGAAAATGTCGGATGGGAAGTTTTACCCCACTCGCCGTATTCACCAGACGTTGCTCCTTCGGACTACTACTTGTTCGATTGCATGAACAACGATTTGATTGGACAGCGGTTTACTTTTTCAGAAGATATCGAAACATGGGTCTCTGACTGGATCGCTTCCAAGGATGAGGACTTCTTTCGCCACGGAATCCGTACATTGCCTGACAGATGGGCGAAAGTGGTGGCTAGCGATGGACAATATTTTTCTTAAGATATTTATGTATTTTGTGTTTGTACTACAGCTTCAATGTGTGCGTACCAACCGCACGAATTAATTCCTAGACCAAATAAATAAATAATTAAAAAAAAAAAAAAACTTACAAGTGAAATACCGCATACATGAAAATAAGAGTTAATGAGCAAAATATTTGTCAAAATCAATTTTAAAAATTATTTTGGCTGTTTAGTGGCAAATTTTACATTTCAGTAATTAATGTTACTGTAGTTTCTACAATAAATGTAATATCTCACCAACTTTCGGAAGAAACTTAAGTATTCAGGATCTTCGCATTAAGGAACAAATTACACATTAGCAACTTAATACTCTAAAACAAATTATATTTTAAAATTCATATATGAAATACATAATCAAGTATTTACCTATTAACAAAATCCTTAATAATGTCAACTATTTTCAGTATACAAATGCTAAAAGCTTTTATTGGTCTATCCTCAATTTGATAAGGTTTGTGTAAGTAAAGATTCGTAAATACAGTTTGAGCGAGAGAATGACCTTCTAGCCATGAAACTACACATGCTAATGTGCAATCAATTATTCCAATTTGCTCAGGAGGTGTAAGATCTTGAAGCTTCAACGTCCCAGCCTAGAAACGGAAGAAAGACACATTAAAACATTATCAATTAATAAACACTACATTTAAATGTACCTAGTTACACAACCATAGGTTATAAGCAGAAATTGACTCAAATAACATCGGAATAGTTAACTTCCATGTTTGTAGAAGATGTGGGACGCACACGAACTATTCCTAATGTTAAAACTACTTAGACTTACTTACAACGACAACGAGAAAGAAATCGTCTCTTTAATTTTTATACACTAATCCAAAAGGAGAAGAAATTAAAACAGGATGATATGGCGTTTATCATTGAGTAGTAACACATGTAACTTAACAGATCTTTCAGTTTAACGACCCACGATTATACCCTTTAGGCAAAGGGAGACAGATCATTAAGGCAAGTGGATGAATGATTATGGAAGTAGTAGAATGAGAATGTGGGGGGAAATGGGAGTACTCCGAGAAAACCCACGGACACGATGTTGTCTACCACAAACTTATTTGGCCGGGGATCGAATCAAGGACCCCACGCATTAGAGGTAAGTGCTCTACCACTAAGCCGCCGAGCCTCTTTTCTAACTAGACAAGAAGCAAATTGAAATGTAATGGATAATTAGGTAATTAAATAACAGAAAGAAGTTTACTACTGACAGATCATTTTAAAAAGTACAAAGTCTAATACTAAACTAGGAGAAAGATATCGCTTTATAAATTTCTTTCTGTTATTTTATTACCTGATTCTGTTATTTTATCAATTACATTTAAACCTGCCTCTTTTTTAGCTACATGCGTCAAAATAATTTATCATTCTACTTTTATCTTCTTCTTTTGGGTTAGTGTATAACATATCGTTGTATAACAGTACATGTTAACGACAAAGTGCAAGCGCAAACTTCTCAACTTTTACCACTGGTAGTTTCTATGATGCCTCTACATTTGTCATGGACGTGTTCTTTTCTTGGTATATATATATATATATATATATATATATATATACTAATTACTCCAAATGCTCTTTTTTTTAATGTCACACGATTATGGACTGAGATTAAGGGGAACGATGAAAAGAGATGGATGAAAATGGCAAAATGATGAAAAGCCCACTTAGCGAGAGCTGGGATTAGAATAATCATCTTTCAGCAACAAGTATCTAAACCCGGTCAGAGGAACTAAATGTTGAATATGACTTTCTATTTTCGATTTTTCGGTGTAAAACATTTTATTTATTTTATTTAATGTAGAAAATCCCTAATAACTAAGCAATTGGCATTTTCCTGTGATGTGAGTGGCTTCGAATTTGATTCCTGACGTGTGTACGGTCTATGCCAGCAAAACTTATTTTATTAGTTCTGAACGCAACACAAGCAAAATTTCCAGCAAGTTTTAATGTTAATCAGGGTTTAGTTACTTGCCAATTAATCTTGCTTACGAGAAAGATATCAGTTGAATATATATTTTCAATACACATCTTCAAGTTCTTCTGTCTTCATAATTTATTTGCAGATTACCAATAAAAGTGAGAAATACTATTCAAGTGCGGAGAAGAACGCGACTGTACTAGTATAATATTGTAATGAAAGTTTTAACATTTTGTTTCACTTTTGCTACGGTGAATTGAAAAAAAAAAAAAAAAAAAGTTTTACCTGCACAGCCTGATCAAAGCTAAGAGCCTTCTTACTGCCACGATTACACATCATTCCAGCATCCATTTTGGGATCCATCATCTCTATAGCAGACATCGCTTCAAAAAGCCCAAACATAGAATCGTGAAGTAATTCCCCCAACTCAAGATCTAGAAAAAGAAAGAAATACTCTTAATGTATGAATAATGTGGAAAATATTCAGAGGTAAATTACGAAATAAATTTTTAATTCCATTCTCAATTCCCATCACACATGAACACAATTAACTTATTTATTCACTATCTTCCACGGGAATTTTAATTTGCAATCGAATATATTAACAAAACAACAATAAACTGGTTTACTTCTTGTGATATCTTAAATGTGGAAGACCTATCCTTTCTTGTAGCACTTTTTCTGACGGACAAAATCAAGGAGAGAAAGTTTGATATTCAATAATTCTTTCGATTGAATATACACGTATAATAATAATAATAATAATAATAATAATAATAATAATAAAAATCCCGTAATCTCAAATGAGAGGTTGAATTTATTTACTACTTACTTACATTCACATACCATACATTTTCTTTCTGACTTTTCATTTTTTAATAGTATGTTCACATTTTTCATACAGGATTTACACCTAGCATCCTGGTAGGGGGACACTACATTATATATTCCAGCACTCAGATCTCATGGACTGTACTGCAAAAAACCTCTGTTGTGACTAGATAATCTTGTGTCTATACTATTGAATACTTTGGAAGCTGTTATATAGTAAATTTAGTAATCATCCGATTTCTTCTCACATCATATTCCACATAGAGCTTAGATGCGAATTTAATGAAATTCAATGAGTGAAAAATGTTCAACTGGACCAAATATCGAACACGGTTATCTGGCTTACCGTGCCGACGTATTTAACCACTACACTACCCAGTCCGCTTCTTGACCAAACATTTTCCCTCTCGAGGGTGGTGCTCAGTCGTTTCGACTAGTGGTATTCAATCTGGCGTATGCGATGACTTCTATGTAAAATTTCTATATATACAAGAAAAAAAAATCCTGACTGATCAACGCCCAGGCCAAACAGTTTTAGGCTGAAACTTGAAATTTGGACAGCACATAGGATTTGTGACTTAAAGTACAATTAAGGAGGATTTTTGGAAATGCCAGAAAAGGGTGGGCAATCATTATATTAACATGTCCATGATAGTGTAGTAATTGAAGTCTTTAATCCACAAAAAGGGTGGGGTGGTTTACTAAGATTTCCATACTACGTGGTCGAATTTCGTGCGAGACATATTACGCGGTCGAATTTCATGGGAGACTTCGTGTTAAGACGAATTCTAAATAAAATATGCAAAAGGAAGAACGCCTACTATTGGCCGCAGTAACACGTGGAAACATTTCCTAGTTTAAAATAATACAGTTCTATTAAATTTTCTGTAACATAATTCTATTAAATTAATAACATGATTTTCCTGTTTAATTAATAAGAACTGGGTTGTTAACTAATAGGAAATAAATTCTATAAATTACTTTTGGTAATAGTTATCTATAATTTGAAATATAGTTATTGAATTATATCAATTTGAATATAATCTGAATAGTTATCTATAATTTGGTATACGAATGAATATAAAAGTATCGTCACAGGTACGCGAAAAAAGAATTGAATAACACTGGTTTAGACCACATGGTTAAACTTAAATTTAACAGGAAAAACTAACAGATTACAAAAGTTTCTTCGTTAATCCACTAGGTTCCGCAAATGTCTATGAAATCTAAATGTATATGCCACGCTACTTACATAGGTATAACAAAAAAGAACACACACATATACTGAAAGAGTATATTCGTGATACCTATTATGAAAATTTTCGAGGAAACATGCAATGTTTTTTACATGGAACTGCCTGTAAAAGCCTGTCAGATTTTGACAGGCTTTATACAGGCGCCTGTTTCGGTGAAAACACATGTAAAGAAAATATTACAGGCACACTGTCTTCAGGTGATATGTATGTGGAAAAAGTATTAAACTTCTGTTGGAAATTTTGCACGGAAACAAGCGTTATACAGAGCCTGTACATTAAAATGAGAACATGCAATGTACACGTAGTCACTCACATGCAAATAAATGGAGGGAATATGTGCATGTAAAGTACCTTGAATGGATAGTTGATAACATTCGCAATACAGTAAGAATGAAAAGTACAAAGAAGGTGCCTTTTTATCAACATGTAATATACATGTGTGACATTCGTATTACATGTAAATACCAAGTATTAGCGTATAGCATGGAAAATGCATGATGTAGAATATGTTATTTTACATTTATCATTTTCGTGTACATGCGAAGTGTGTAACTCCCTACGTGTAGTATATAGGCAATGTACAGGTGAATGGGAACATGCAATGATCATGATTGCCAATAAATGGATTAAACAGATACGTGTGGTGAACAAGGTGGATTGGAGCTAAACATTCACGTTATAGGCACAGGAGACATGCAATATTCAGACACAAGTCTACAATTCGACATTCGCTATGCAAGGTCCTGACACATGTATAATACATGGGATTACAACTGAATACATTGCCTGTATCATTTCCGTGTACATGCGAAGTGTGAACCCACCTATATGCAATGTGCAGGTAAACGGAAAATACAATGATCATGATTGCCAAAAAATGGGTTAAACAGGTGCATGCAATGAACAAGGTTGATTGGAGTGAATCATTAATGTTACAGGTGTAGGAAACACGTAATATTCAGGCACCAAGTCTCCAGTTCGTCATGCACATATGCAAGGTCCTGAGACATGTTTAGTACTTAATACGATTTACTTTACATGTATATTCCGCTAGCACGCTCGCTAATTCGCTAACACCTGTATTTAACATGTCAGTTACATTTTTATCAAATGAAAAGCAGTTGTCGTCAGATTCTCATGAGGTAACGTATATGTCAACTACATGGAATATGCCGGTTACGTACATGTATTCCACTCTCTACATGTTGTTTACACGCACTTTTCATGTTGCAAGGTTGCAACCTTATCAACATGAAAACTACCTGTTTCCGTGAAATGAACATGCAATGATCGTGAAAAAAAATCGATACCTGTCTCATGCGTTTAAAAGTGTTCTATTTTCAGGCGCCTCTAAAAATACGCCTGTTTATGCATGTTTCACAGGCGCCTGTAAACCACCTGCATTTTCTGTCTGGGACCATGATTCGTGAACACAATGCTGCCCAACATCGGGTCTTTGAGAACATTCGACAGAGGAAAAGTAAAACAATGATACTCTGGAAGTGATCAAAAACATCTTCAACATTTAAATATCATCACGTATGTGTCTCTCCCTACACGCTAACATATCACATCCTATATTTTCTCTCCCTGTTAATAAGTGCTTATTGTAAATTGTTTACCAAATTCTTTAATTACACATGCGAAACACTCAATTTGTCTTAGTTCATTTTTTATGCCATCCAACTTATACTACAAATTTATTTTAACAAAAGAAACACTGACCAAAGCTTAAAACACATTTTATTTTAAATTATAATAACGGTTTCGGATATCTAACATATCTTTCTTCAGACAATATCGAAAATAAATGAAAATACAGACATATATATAGTCACTGTTATGACAAAGTTTAAATTCTTTAACAGTTACATATATAGTCATTGTTATGACAAAGTTTAAATCCTTTAACAGTCATATATATAGTCACTGTTATCAAAAAGTTTAAATTCTTTTAACTGACATAATTGGTTTTTTTTTTTTTTTTTTTTTTTTCTATTTGCTGAGGTCGTCGTTTCAGCAAATAGAAGGCAAAAAAAAAAAAAGGTACAATAATTATGTCTGTTAAAAGAATTTAAACTTTTTGATAACAATGACTATATATATGACTGTTAAAGAATTTAAACTTTGTCATAACAATGACTATATATATGTCTGTATTTTCATTTATTTTTGATATTGTTTGAAGAAGGATATGTTAGATATCCGAAACCGTTATTATAATTTAAAATAAAGGGTGTTTTAAGCTTTGGTCAGTGTTTCTTTTGTTAAAATAATCAATCCAAAGCCATGATTATTACAAATTTATATATATATATATAGGTTCTTACGCTTAATTGCACCGAAGAACTCATCTGTAATTTCAACCCAATTATAGTGAGTTTCCAACAGTGGGGGATTGGCAATACCATCTGCTCCAATATTGTACCTAAAAGAGAAAGAAAGAACATCAGACCAATACATACTATTCTTGAAACAGAACAAGAATTTCTGAAATAAATGCGGGGTTGACCATTTAATTTGATACGCCATTGTAACTTTTCAACTAATAGACAAAAAAAAAAAAAAAAATGTTGACATTTTGTACCATTCAAATATCGGTAGGGAAACACTGTTTGACATACTCTGCAATACGACCGTGTTATCAGTGTTACCAACCCAAAATAAAGTTATATTTTCAAATGGTACTACGTTAGTTCATTGCATATTTCAATCTTATAGGTATGATAAACAAAAACTTACAATATTAGATTTGTTGTTTAGTGTTGCAAACTAACGCCGCTACAGTATCACGAACATTGGTGGCCTGTACAGCGGTTTCTTCCGCCCAAAATGCAGCTCTCTTTACTATACATCAAAACTTCCACTAATACGAAGTTTCAATTCAGCACTTGAAATAGTAAGTGTTACATAGTGTTCGGAAACCCGAGCTTTAAGCTTCTTAAATTTGACAAGTTTTACGCTACTGCTGGCGTTGATTCTCCAGAATGCTTATTTGAAGAGTAGCAACAAATAACTGAACTAAAGTGTTGTTGTTCGAAAACCAAATTTTACTGCCTCAGTGGTAGAGCGTTCACATCCGGTGCTTGGGGTCCCTGGTTCGATCCCAGCTCGGGCCGTGTGGACTTTGTGGTGAACAAACACCGTGCTCGTGGGTTTTCTCGGGGTTCTCCCGTTTCCTCCCACTTTCTTCATTCCACCATTTCATTCATTTCTCATAATCGCCGTCTCCTTTAGCCAAACCGGCATAAGCGTGGGACGTAAAACTGAAAGATTTCATTTAATTTCATTTTCAAATTTTAATGAAGAATACTTGTGTTACCTTCAAAGGTTATAAAAAAATAATACTAATAATTTTACTAATGCGCTACATATTTACTGGTAGTATCGGTACCTAAGGTCTTAAACCCGTCAAAGGTATGAGGGATAACGTCCCACGGCGTCGCCAAATCGGCAAGCACACTATTAAGTATTTTCTAAAATATAAAATTGCATATTTTACTTCAAATAGGTTATAGGCATAATCATGCATTGTTCCATAATTATCTCAAGCTAAGTTAAGGTTCTTTTATTCAATCAGTTCATTCATAACTTTATAAAGGTCTTATGTTGAATGTTGTTGTATACCTAAACGCGAAAGCATCAAATTCCCCCAAGGAAAGTCCAAAATCTGATAAAAATCAGTTTTAGTGTGTTCACCTTAGTTGTACCAATAATATACTAACAAAAAGCTCAAAAACCCAGGTGGATTTTTTCAGGTGGGTCCAACCCTGAGCATAATCCGCATATTAATTTGTTTTATAATTATCTCAAGCTAAGGTACGTTTTTTTTTATATATATTCATTCAGTGCATTCACAACTTTATAAAGGTCTTACGTTCAATGCTTTTCTACACTTTTACGTGAAAGAGTCTAATTCGTCCAAGGGAAGACCAAAATCTGATAAAAATCACTTTCAATGTGATCACCTTAGTTGTACCAATACTATATTAACAAAAAAGCCGGGTTGTTTCGGGCTGGGCCAGCTTGCACAAACCCTGACTCCTACCCTATGAAACAATTTCTAAAGTACTATAGGGCAAATTTTCTGTATAGGCATTTCATTCATTTGATTCTTTCGATTCGGGTGATTTGGTTCTTTTAGTTTCGATGATCTTGTTCTTTTGATTCCGCTTGAAGAAACGTATCTGTTCCGTTCGGTTGGTGATGTCACGTGGTATGTGCGGGCGAATATGAATAACTGGTTGTACATCACCTGTTGTGCTGCCAGTTCATATGTGTGGTAATGACAGGTATGTCATTAGTATCATGGCAAGATATGTCTAATGGCGTCGATGAATGGAGAAGAGATCAAGAATTTAAATTTATATAAATTATTGACATTGGTCTGTAATAATGAATTAAACAGCTATAGATTTTCTTTTAATGTGGACATCTTACAAATCAATAGAAATTGCATTGTTTGTAAAAAACAGAAAGAAATGAAATTAAATTGTTTAGTTTTACGTCCCATAGTTATGCCGACTAGGCTAGAGAGGGTGATGATGAGCAATGAATGAAATGGTGGAATGAAGTAGGGGGAAACGAGAGAACCCCGAGAAAACCCACGCACCACTCGTTGAACTAATCAAATGAATAAAATGTCTATACATAAAACTTGCAAAGGTGAGTTTCATGATGGATGAACTGCATATAATAGAACAGCATGAAATTATTTTCAGGGTATATTAGGGAGTATGTTTAGTATAAGGGGTCCAGAAGCTCGTAAAAAACACAAAATATACAGGAGAAATGAATGATGCAAATACTTAGACGTAACCTAACGTAACCAAATCTAACCTAACCTAACATAAACTAACGTAAGCTAACCTGAACTAACCTAAACTAACGTAATATTGGAAAATTATGCGGGATCCCTACACTAATATAACATAACCTAAAGTAACCTAAACTAACTTAAACTAACCAACCCTACCCTAAACTAACCGAATGTGAACAGAAACTACCAAAATTGTATCATTTTTTAGAGAAAAAAGCTGGACCCCTTCTGCTAAACATAGGCCTATATTAGTTTGCTCGAATATTTTCAATCTGTACGGAAGTTCTTGCGCATGCGCCAGGATAATAACAATTTAGAACGTCTTAGGAAATCGTTTAAATCAAGAAAAGTTAAAGAAAAATGCTTTCTCAATTTGACTGACTATTCTAAATCTGCACCGTAAAAACATGTCATAATACGATGGTCCAGTCACTTTCAATCTGAACAAGATATTCACATTCAAATTAGAAGTACTCGAGTCATTTTTCACGTTTATAGTTCAGGCTCGTGGTACCTTAACAACTCAACATACTTTTAGTTTAATCAAATAAACGCCAGATTACATGTTTACTTACGTTTCCTTCTGTTCATCATCTGTATCAACTGTATTTTCACTTCCTATTCCTGCCATCAGTATATTTATTTCGTATTTACAGCCACGGACACTTCTATTACAAGTGCAACAATAGACTAGCATAAACACTCAACCAAAATTTATGCAGGCTGCATGATCTGATTACAAATTTTGATAAGTAGATGAACATGTTGATCCATCATTTAGCAACGAGCGTAAACAATACTAATACGTTCATATTGGTATAAATAAAATGAATATTTCAGCAGGCAATATTTAACAAGGGATTTTTATCAACAGTAAATGAGCCAATCACTGAACCAGATTGCATTATTTACTATAATTGCATAAACTCCAATATCATGACGCCTTATGCCGAGTCGTTTTGACATATGATTAGCGTCATACTAAAGGCTTGATTACTGTAGGAAAATATGTTAGTCGAGCTTTTTAAGATGACACTAATCACGCGTCAGAAAGTCTCTGCAGAAGGTCCATGATCTTTAAACTTCCTTGACTGGGTTTTGCCTAGCAGAATTTCCAGTGTCTCATTCTGCAGCCGATCATTACAACCGTTGCGCTGACGCAAACCGCTAAGGAATGAAGCACCCACTTTCTGAAAAGATTTACATGAACATGTTACAATGGCATATGCAGGGGTGCCCACAAGGGGGGGGGCTATGACGCAAACTGCGTCATTGAAATATTTGGGGGGCGTTAAAATATATATAAATATGTTTGATGAGGGGGGTAAAATTAATCGAAAAGATTTTTTTCATGGAAGAACACCTACGGATAGACAATTGGGGGGGTGCGTCATAGACATAAGGGGGGGTGGGCACCAATGGCATATGAATATGAATATTTTTATTGACGGTAATAGTATACATGAGAACCCCCTGATCTGCGTTTCTTCTGTGTTTTATTACCACTTCTACATGAAATACCATAAATTTTCTACGTAGTGCAATAGTAAGAAGTATCCATGTGCACAAGACATGCGATATGCCTTAAATTCTCTCCCCCCCCCACACACACACATAGTCATAGATAAAGTACAAGGGCTCTACACATGCAGATATAAAGTACAGGTATGTTCTTTTTTATTTTCGTATTAGTCCATAAGTAAATAAAAGTCGCTTTGTTACGCCCTTTGTAAGTTCGTACATACTCAATGAATAATCCCTAAAAGTATGAGCGTCCTACTCCTTCGGGAACTGCTGCAGCTTCATGTATACTATATCCTTATTGACAAATCTAGACTTCTAAATTCTTTTCTTTTGCATTCTAATTGTATGCCTAAATCCCCTTTTCTTTCTATCCTGCATGTTCTAAATCTGAATTTTGCAGCACTTTCCGTAACGATTTGGTCATTGTAACTAAAAATTTGCTATTTATTTTGCGCTAATCAGCGCACCAGTTATTTTTGTGAAAAGAAATATATTACTTAATTCCACAATAGAATTGCCCAAGTCATCAACATTTTTGTACATAGTGTTACTGTGAGCAAAATTTTGCGAAAATTGGTGCAGAATGATTGAAGAAAGAAGAAAAGCAAAATGAAGGATCGAGTTTACAGGAAGTAAATGTTCTGAGTTGCTGAAAATATACCATTTCTTGAAAGATAAATGAATCACCCTCACCGTGAACAGCATGTATCTGTGTGTATTTTAAACTAGATAGTGTTGTATTTACAATTTGTAAGTTTAGTTATTAAGGAAGATATATCTATTTAAAAATGTGTGACGACGTAAGGATTATCAAGTTCCCCAACATCTTGGTTACAGGTATGAAAAATCTCACTAAGTATTGGTTGTTCTATTCCTAATTGTTTCGGAAATGTTAAAAATGACAGCACTTTTTATTAGTATATGTGTGTGGCCATTATTAAATTTTCCTGAGATAAATGAGGTGCAGTATTTCTGACCATTCTTGAACACTGATTTATTGTCAGCCTGAAACTAACATCTTAATCCGTACCATGTGATGATAGAATTTTAATAATGCAAGTTTAAACAAAATCTGTTACTTGTTGGATGACATGAATTTTTTGACAATGCAATTACTACAATGATAAATTTAATCATGATGAAGTAACTACGAGTGAACATAGTAGGATGAACAATGATATCTTCAATAAATATACTGCAATGCACACAGCTTCGTACTATGTATTTAAAAAAAAAAAAAAATCGTCCACATCTATGCTAGTGACGTAATAGTGTAGGAATCCTCAAAGCTGGAATAACCAAGCTTGGAAAAGTATTGGACACTGCACAAATGTAGTATCCGCAATTGCTTAGATATTAACTGGCAAAATCTTAATTTACTATTTTTACTTTCTAAAAAATCCAACATTTAAGATAATGGGTAATACATTGGGGTTCACTCGAGCAGAAGGTTCTACCAAATAGAAAATTTATGGGTAAAGTACGATGTGAAACATTTTTGGTGAAGGAATAAGAGTGTGATTGTAAGTAATTACTGTCAGTGCAAAGCATATTGAAATTAATTTTGAGAAAAGTATTTTATTGTGAGTGTGCTCTTCCACTATCCTCGTTTTTGCGTATATCCCCATTTACTACAAGTAGTAATGGAGCTCCTCATTTAGTGCATACTCTGCTAAAAGAATTACACAAAGCTCAAACCTAACCTGAAAATGTAGATAGTGTGTGAAAATTTGGTAGAGTGTATTCCAAATTTCCTCGAGTAATGCCATTCATTGAATTATACAAAGGAGATCAAATACTTAGGACTTATATTAGATGAAAAGCTAATTTGGAAAAATCATTTAAAATATTTAGTTAGCAAATAAATAAATGGCTATCCTGAAAAGCCTAAGCGTTCGAAAATTGAGAATTAATCCACATCTCTTGAATAAGATAATAAACCAAACTCTAATTGAAAAAATGTTATATGGAAATATGTTTTATAACCATAATGTATCATATTTTTATGCTAAAATGCAAAAAGTACAGTATGAAGCTACTTCGATCATATTCTCACAACCGGTATTTTGCCAAAGTGTGCTCTACTAGAGAATACTAACAACATCCCTATTGAAATATAGATATACAAGCTAACAGTAAATTTTCTACCATCAAGAATGAGTAAATCTTCTGTTCTCTTCCAGTTTTTAGATAAACTAGCAATCGTCAATACAAAGAGAAAACATCCGTACAGTAATAAATTACCATGAATATATAAACTTTGTAGAGAATATGGACCACACATCTCCTACATATCCAATGTACCAACAATGACAGTTTTTGTTTTTCAATATAAAATCATTTGATCAAAATTCGTTTCATAATTCCTAATTACATACAATTTCAGAAGAATAAGTGCTTACCTAAGATACATAATTATATCTGGTAATATTATAAAGACCAACTTCAATATGGCTGTACTTTCATCTTCACGGACGGTTCAAAGTAGCAGGATAAAGCAGTCGAAGTTGGTGTCATAATTCCACAGCAATCAACCAAAATATTACTTCAGTTATATACAGTCGCGTATTTAGGGGGGTGGCTTCCGGGCTTAAGCCCGCCCCCCCCCCCGAAATCTTACTTAGTATAATAAAGTAAATGAAATATCTTGCAGAATTTTCACATTTCCAGGCAAAGCCCCTCCCGAAACAAAATCGTAAATACGCCACTGGTTATATACATTTCATGGGCTAATATAATTAATTTAAGAGTATGTTCCATTGGCTAGAGAAAACGACGGTAAAATAATATTGTTAATATCTAAAGTAGTTCAAAAATAATACTGGACAATTCCCAGAAAGCTCATAGACATGATTGTCATTTTAAGTTGGTGCGTGCCAGTATTGAATTCAGTAGAGAATTCATATTAGTTTTACTTGGGGAAATGTTTTCTCCGGGGTAAGTTTCCTCGGGCTCCTCCTTAAATGCATTCCTTATCGAATCTACAGTGAACTTGCATACCAGAAATTAGCACTCTACTATCAAATCACCGTGCTTCTATGTCGCTGATTTTTTCTTTGGTATGAATAAGATTTCGCTGCGTAAGGTTGGTGGGTGGCCCAAACGTGAGAACATTAGTTAGTGTATTAACTTACGCTTCAAACAATGCCCATTTACATGTAGCTTACATTACGGCTTTTAAAAGATTGCATGAATACGTATGTTCATATGGACTCATTGTTCTGTGCTGCTAAGGAAAGTAACTTGTTACATATTTATATGTTTTAGTAAATTCAATGCATTGGCTTGATTAGTGAGTAATAATATGTGTTAGGTGCTTAGTTGTACAATATTGCAAATTAGTACATTACAACTATGTTTTTAGATAATTCAAATCTATTCAAATAATAAATAAATAGACAAATAGTTTACTTTTTAAAGAAGCCTTAAATACTGTTACTTGTTTTTATTCTTTGTTTTATTAGCAACGTCGTGCTGCAGACTTGAAAAATATCCGTTGTATCTTTCTTCAAGGGGTTCTCTAGAGAGCGGCGCGGACAGTTTCCTCTGAACCGACATGCAAACATGGTGGTCATTATTTTAAGTCCACGAGTAACAAACCGAAATTCTATCGCAAAATTCTGCTAGTTAGATTAGCGAAAGGATGTGTTTTCGGTCATCGGCTAGTTCTAAAATATTTTATAGCACAATGAAAAAATAAATAAATAAAATCAGTGGAAATGTCCATTTTATATATTTCGGAAAAGCACATGAAGTAAACAGCTGAAGGACTATGTAGCAATTGTCAGTATTGTTTACAATCGTATTGATGCTATGCTAATTTAGAAAATACTATCATTGTGTGTTGTAGTATGCTTTTACGATCATACTAACCGACAATTTGCAATTGATCAATACCAGTCACACTAGTGTTCGCGAGTTTTCAAAAAGATAGGATCCTCATGTGCTAGGAATCAGTTCTAGGCTTATCTCAACGGGTTTTCTCACTGTCAAATCAACTCGTTTGATATTTTTTAAAGTAAATAAAATTTGTTATATGCACATTCAGCGGTGTAGCATTTCACAGAATTAACTTATTTTGCGTGATTAATTGTTTCAGGAACTCCTGGGGTGGGGAAATCCACAATGTGTGAACAGTTGGCGCAAAGAACAGGAATGGAGTGGATCGATGTTGGAAAACTAGCAGCTGAATATAACTGTTTTGAATCGTATGATGATGTATATAAGTGTCCAGTGTTAGATGAAGACAAGGTAACTTTATTAATATTAATTTCTATATGGCAGTGCTAAAAATAGAAAGAAAGAACAACATAGTAAATTTGAAAATGTCAATACAGGTATCATTGATCTAGATTTACAAATTGTATAAATATATATTTTAATTCGATTTCTAACCCTATTTACACTGACTGAGCAAAACTCATGGGATACCCACTTAATATCTGGTCGGGACCCCTCTGGCCCTGTGGAGCCCATCGATACGGCGTGGAACGGAGTCTGCAAGTCCCTGGTACACGTCCGGAGGCAGTTGACACCACACAGGCTGCAGAGCGGCAGCCAATTATGGCTTGTTCGTGAGTTGAGGATCCAATGCCCGGAGCCTGAGTACAACAGCATCCCAGATATGCTCAATGGGGTTCATATCAGGGCTTCTGGGTAGCCGTCGTTGGATCTCACCTGCATGCTCGTCGAACCAGTCACGGACGATATTGGCGCGATGTGCCCCCGCATTGTCCTGTTGAAAGACCGCAATGTCGTCAGGGTGTTGAAACATCACAGACGGGTTGGAGATGGTCTCCGAGCAACTGACGATACCATGGACCAGTCAGTGTGTCTTCCAGAACAACCAGGGGACCCATTCCATGTCAGGAAAATGCACTCCATACCATAAGTGATATCCCACCACCCTGGACCACGCCTTCTGGCATGCGGGATCTACCGCTTCATGCGGTCTACGCCACACACGGTGCATTCCATCGGCACGGGACAGTTGATAACGTGACTAGTCGGATCATATGACGTTACGCCACTGTTGCAGTGTCCATCCGTGGTGATTGGTGGCAAATGCACACCGGAGTGTCCGATAACGCTGGGTTAGCAGTGGCACACGTGTAGGGCAACGGCTCCCATACCCGAAGACACGCATGTTCCGACGGATTGTCCACAGGGAGACGTTTCTAGCATGGCCAGTGTTGAATTGGGTCGTGATTTGTTGCACAGTTGCTCTCCTGTTTCTCTTGACCACTCAGGTGTCGCCGGTCGTTGATGGCCTCTGGACGCCCGTATGGTGTCTGTTGTAGACTGACACACCTTCATTCACTCATGCTCGGTACATCCTCGACATGGTTGAACGTGGGAAGCCGAATTCCTGTACCACCTCCGAAACCGAATGTCCCATGCGTCGGGCACCCACCCCATGCCACGTTCGAATGCCGTCAATTCACGACGACGTTGCATTTTACTGGATCACTCACACAGCCAGTTCCAACAACGTCTTACACACAACTGAAGCCGTCGCGGAGCCCTGCAGGTGGCATTGAGCACACGTGGTGTCCATCTGCGAACCAGTAACCTGCTATCTCATGAATTTTGCTCAGTCAGTGTATATCTCAATTAAAAATTCATTGAATCACACTGCTCGACCATGCTGATTTCTTACCATATACTGTCAATTATCTTTAATTTAACTCTACTTACTTAAGTTGTAAATGTTTTTTAATGCAAAACATTATGTGATACCATTTACATAGGAAACGTTCTGTGTTACTAAGACAAGGTAGATGATATCATGCAAACTTTACTCCGCACAAGATCAGTAAATATTAATTCTTCTGTATTTTTAATACAGTTGTCCGTCTTTCATTGCTATCTGTTATTGTGTGTTTGTAGTAAGTTTCTGTCTATCATGTGTGTGCTTCTGCATACCTCTTAACCAACCTCCGTTCTCTTTGATATAACCCTCCTCCAATTTATTGATTAAAACTTTTTCCTAATGCTCAGTTTTTAGGATACACAATAAGTAAAACCATTTTTATTCGTTGATGTGATTTTGTGTGTGCTTTACTTTCATAAGTCTTACTTACTCACTGCAACTCATTTTTTCTTCTTCTTGTCCTTATTTTCTGTTGTTTAATTCCTTGAAAGAAGTCACATTAGCAAAATGCCTGCAAAACTTGTGCTTCATTTGAAAGTATTATTATTTTAACTTCATAACTACTAACAGTATTTCAATATTTGACAAATGTATAGACTAAAATATAAAGAATTGTTTTAAGGTACTTTCGTGTGGCTACCAGCACCTGGGTCCTGAGAGGAATGTCTTAATTAAGGGAGAAAGTAGAGAAAACTGAGACATATCAGCACACATTTTCTTCCTGGAATGATAAATGAGTGATTTTTATATTTTTGACTGCATTGAATCCACTTAATGGATTTCAAGGCTGTTCAATAGATGGCGCTACTATAAGCCATAGAGAGTTTCTTTAATATTTTTATGCAAAAAGAGGATCTTACAAAAAATTTTAAAACAATTGACTGTTGTAAAAGAATAGTAAAAAGTAAATCTTTAAGCAATGAGAAGCAGCTACTTGTCTTTCCACTTAACAGATTTAACTATAGCTGTATTATACATATACAGTAATTGTGCATTAGAGTAGTTTCTTCAGTAAGGCAGTCAATTCGATAATTTTGTGAACTGACATTTTATTCAATTTTCGTGTCAGGTAAAATGATTTGGGATTTTACTTGGTTAAATGGTAACTTACTTCTGAACTTCCTTCTCAATTGTTTATATATATATATTTAAATAAAAATAAAATATAAAATATAAAAATATATAAAAGAAATATAAATATATATATATAACGTGACTTTTTTGTGACTTAACACGTCTTTTTTATATTTCTAATTTAAAGGAACAGAAAACTTACAAGAAACCTGTTGCAAATAAAGCTTCCTTGTGTGAACTTGCTTCAGAAATTATGTTGTTTGTTGAAATATGTCTCGTAACTGCCGTAACAATCCAGACTCTTTTTGTTATATTTGCGGTGAAGTGACACTAAAAGCTCAGAGAAAGCTATTATCATCATTAGTGAGAAAAGCTTAGCAGCTTTATTTTGGGTGTAAGTTCGGCAATCAGGACGAGGTTTGGGCGCCAAAAAATTGCTGTAGTTTCTGTTCAAGGACTCTCAACAGTTGACTGAAAGCAGGTACCCACAAATGTATATGCGTTTTTTTGCTATTCCCATGGTGTGGCGAGAACCTCAATCATCTTGACGATTGTATATTGTATGGTGAATATCATTGCTTTTCCCGTAATTCAAATTATCAAATAGACTATCCAAATATATCATCTGCTTTGAGACCTATCCTTCATGATGACTCAATGCCAGTACCATACCCTCCAGAACATTTTCACAGTTAAATCGGAATCGGGAGAGGATTTAGCAGGTGTGAGTTCGCATGAAGGAAGACAAAAAAATTTCAGTATTGTCAACCACAGAGCCGCATTTGATAACGCAGGCGGAGTTGAACAACCCTTTAATCAGGCATCTTATTTAATTATATTTATAATGGTATACGAGGATTTAAAGAGATTAAGGTTATGATAAATTAATTAAGTTTAGAAATGCTATATATTAACCTAGTTCGAGACTTGGACGTACCAAAAACTAAAGCACAAATAGTTGGGTTAAGATTACAACAGTAGGAACTTTCCAATAGTAAAGTGTTGTATTATAGAAAGAGGGAGTCGACTGTTTCAAGCTATTTTTTTAACGGATGGATTTAGTATACTGAAACAACGTATGAGGATTAATGAATGAACTCAATTTAAAATATTTTCCTGGAGAGTGGAAGCTTTTTGTTGATCCTTTTAAAACTAGTTTAAAAGCGATTTTACTACACAACGATAACAAGAAGTCATCAATACCGCTTGCCGTTGTACTTCATATGAAAGAGACATATGATCACCTTAAAAGTATGTTGCACAAATTGTGCTATGAAAATCACCTGTGGAACGTATGTGCTGACTTGAAAGTTATAGCATTGTTGGCTGGATCGCAAGGGAAGTTGTGCCAAGTTTTTCTGCTTTATTTTTGAATGGGACAGCCGAGTAAGGGATAAATATTATTCTGTTAAACAATAGTCACTCCGAAAAGAATACATTTCTGGTAAGAAAAATGTAGCACAAGAAGCTTTTGAGGAGAAATCTAAAATATTATTACCACCCTTTCATATTAACTTGGTCTAATAAAAATATTTGTGAAAGCAGTGAATAAACAAGAACAAGGATTTGCCTATTAAAAAAACTGTTCCGATGTATAAGTGAAACAAAATTGAAAAAAAAAAAAAGAATCATTTTCATTGGTCCGAAAATAAGGCTGTTCCTCGCTTCAGAAATGTATTGAACGATGTAGAGAGAAGAGTACGGAATGCATTTCAAGATATGCAAGAATTTTCTAGGCAATAAAAGGTTTAGAATTATGAAGAAGTTGTGAAGAAACGGATTTTTTGTACTTCAATTTGGGATACTACGTTTTTAAAGCTACTTCCTCCATTTCCATTTAGACTTTCTTTTCCAAAAAATATGAAGCCATTTCTAAAAAATATAGTGAAATATTCCATCAAGATGTCGCCAAAATGGAAACCGATACAGATGTAAATGAGGCCAATATATGTTAGCAGATTATTGTTGGAACTTTCTGAGACACCACAAGAATAATACAAAAGGCAGAAAAAGACAAAGTAAGCTCTTCCAAAGGAAGAATACTACATAGTTGAGACAAAATGTAGACGACAAATCCATAAGTGAAATAGTCCGAATGTGGAGAATTGAAATTGCAAACAAACCAATTAAATATAACGTGAAGGGTCCTACATTAAGATGATCTTCGGAAAACATTGGGTGATAGAATTTTTTGGTCATCATATGTGGATTCAGCGCCATCGAATTAGTTTGAATCACCAAAAATTATATCTGTAAAAGAATGCGTGATCTTTAATAGGTTAAATTACACAAATATATGAAATATATTCGTACACAATACATTTGCTCGTGGGATATTTAAAGTCTTCTATAGTGAATATTCGTGTTGTTTATATTTCTTTCTTTATCACATTAATTCAGTTAATTGATTCTTTGTTTAAATATTAGCAAAAAACAATATATATGTAAAGTGTATGTCACTTGAAATTAAGCATGGGTGTCATTTAAAAGTGGGCGTAATTACATGTAATTTCATGAGGAAGGATGTCAGTAGATTGTACATTACATATTAAAGTCACTGATATATTGTTTAGGATATCATGATTAAGATACAGAAAAATTCAAACAAGTTAGTAACATCAATTAAATTCAGTGAGTCAAATGCATTCCCTATAATAAAGTAAACATTTCATGCATAATACATTATATTATGTTCTTTTCTTAACTCCACTTTGAATATCAATCAAACTTCAGTTCAGATATCAAAAACTGCGTGAAGTAAACTAACGAAAGTAAATACAAATGACTACTGCTTATTGACATGATTCATTCCAAATCCATACAGTGAGGTTTATAGTATTAGTGCAAAAGATGTACGTCGAGTGGCACATTTTTTTGAGTGAAGGTTACAGTTGAATTAGGTTCAATTCCTGTTCGGCGTCTATAAATACCTCACCAGACATCTTGTGAATTATGATTTATTTGATTATGATACCTATTTATTCTGTAAGGTAAAAGGCAAATTCTGACCAAAGCATATACTATTTAATAATTAATATCGTTACGGTTTCGGCAAAGTATATTTACCTTCAGCAGACACGATATTAATTATTAAATAGTATATGCTTTGGTCCGAATTAGTCTTTTACTTTATACAAAAAGTTCCAAAGCTAGAATGATTGGTGTTCACATAGAAGTACCTCCAAGTCTATTTATCCCGTTACTTCTTCGACGAATGACATTATTAGCATTAATATAGGACTTACACTATAGCTACTTGACAACTGATTATTTCCAGCAATAATACAGTCGTTAATGTTCTTATTTGATTTTATATTGCTTCTAAATCTAAAATTATCATTGACTTGAGAATAATTATATTGCCAAACCGTTCATTTCTAATAGAAATGCTGTTATTGAAATAACAAATTTCATTTTACGCAAATGTACCTAGTCTTGCCATAAATACTGTTACAGGGAGAAGCAGTCCCAATGTAAAGAAGACAGCAGATCCAGAGAAATAAATTCACTTGCAAGAAGTGCATACAGCACAGATACAAAATGTGAGACGTTACTCAAAATGACCATCATGCGCTTTGACACAAGCTCTTAAACGGCGTAGCCAGTCATCAATGGTTGTACGCACACAGTCCATCGGAAACGTGTCTACTGCTTTGATGAGGGCACGTTTGAGAGAGAGAGAGAGAGAGAGAGTGCAAATCCGGGTGGCGTTTGATACAAGCGATGGCCTTTAATCGAGACCATAAGGCATATTCTAGAGGATTGAGACCTGGACTGGCCGAGGGCCAATCACTGGTAGCAATGAAGTCCGGCACTTTCGTTTCCAGCCATGTTTGATTCACCTTAGCTTTATGGACCAGTGCAGAGTCTTGCTGGAAAGGTCCACTGCTTGTTGGCAAAGAGTGTGTTGTCTAAAGGTTTCACAGCTAATTCCAAGATGTTTTCACGATGTGAGCACTTGTTTTGACCCCTTGTTCCCAGAATTGCAACTTTGTGACCCCGTCATACGACACCCCATACCAAACTATCAACGAGGACGGATGGTGACCCCGCTGAACCTTTTTCACAACTTGAGAAGCTTCTCTGGATGTGTGAGTATACACCCTGTCATTTTGTTTGTTGAAGTGTTCTTCAATGTTGAAAATTTTCTCATTAGAAAAGAGAATCGATCTGTGTCTTCCTTCCGCTTACTTCTGAAGCAGGGCCTTGCACCTCACCTCCCTGTTTGCTTTCAGTGAAGGGATTAGGTAATGTTCCGTTGATCGGCAGAAAGCACCTACCTTAAGGTCACTTCTGAGTATCCTTGACATTGTCCTTTGCGGAATGTTCATTTCCCGGGACTTTTTTTTTTTTTTTTTTTTTTTCGAAGGGAGTTTCGACGAATTCTTTGCCTGGCAGCCTGGATGGCTTGTGCTCCGCAGTTGACCTGGTCTTTGGTCCTCAACCAGTGGAAGTCTCACAGTACCTTGCTATGGTCCAATAGACGAATCTCAGTGTGATTTTTCAGAGGTTGGATGAGTTTGAAAATCTTCGATGCTTTGTGACCACACTTGTGTGATGCAATCACAGGTACACGATTCTCTTCCTGACCCCACTCCATCCTTACAATATCACAGACCTGCAAAGAAACATGAATTACACAATTAACAATACACAGACTACTGACAGGAGTGAATTCACTGAAGTCTATGTTTTATAAACTCTCGGTTCCGATCTGCAACTTTTGTGTCTATTTATGGTCAGACTAGGTACTGTGTAAATAAATAAATAAATAAAGATTTTTACCTTATGTTTGCGTGATTAGTGACTTGGCCTGTATATTTCAACCACTTTCTTTACTGTGGCCATCCTCAAGGTAATATCTATTTGCATGTAAGTGCGAGTCTTTTAATCTACAGAATTTCCTCTTCTTTCGCGTGTATACCTAATTTCCATCCAAATTGTACCAGTTGTAACCAGAGTCAAAGTGGTTGAATTATGCATAGTACAAGGAATAATCACGCAAACACACTGTTAAACTTTATTTATATATTCCACATAATTTTCATGGAAACACTTGTAATTCAATAAATAATATAACATTAAAAAACTATTAATATTATAAATTTAAATTAAAGTAAAATCGATAACGATATTTGATTGTTAAATATTGAAATATACAATTATAACAAGGTAACAATTAAAATAAGTATTGTTTCTTATTCCATTCACAATTATAACAATGAATTATTTAACAAAACCGAAATGACATAATTACACTGAGTTTGCATTCATATTGTAAGGATCCCCACGTCGCCGTACCATGCAATTGCCATGCGTACTACACCTGTTGATGATAAACACAAACAAACAGACGACGGTCCCGAAGAGGAGTCGCTCACCATCGCCAACAGTCGGAAGGACGAGAATCAACGAAGGAAGCCGACAATACAGGATAAAAGGAAACTGCACGCCTCGACCAACATCAATCTTCCCGGATTGATCGAAACACCTAAAACCCCTCTCACGACGCTCGGTCACCGAGAGGTACCCATCCTTATATCCACAACGCTTGGTCACCGGGTTCCTTTTCTCTTTCTCACGACGCATAGTCTCCGAGAGAGAGATACCTAATTTACACCCCTCTCACGACGCACGGTCACCGAGAGTACCTCACCTCAAAGCCCACGACGCTTGGTCACCGGGCTCCTATCTTAATCTTACCTAAGTAGATATTAGAGGAATTACTTACTATAATTTGTGTATATAAGGAGACTTTTTATAATAAAAAGGTGAAGGGAAAGTCCAAATCCCGAGTACATTTTATTGCTCTACCCAAGAAATTTTACAATATAAATTACAATTTAAATATATAATAATAACGTCAAAAGAAAAACTATTGTACAGGGACTAATATATATAAAACTATTCTTATTAAAGTACAAAGTGCCAAGGACTGACGAGACGTTTCCACATTGGATAGAAACAGATATGTGCTGTATTAGATAAGATGTGGAGCGAACTTCGCCGGAAACACAAGAAATGTGTCTTCGTACATCCCTAATGAATTCAAGGCTTCTTGCACCCCAAACACCACTGGTTTCGATAGCGATTGGAGTGAAAACAAAACTTTCGAGAAGGTTGTTGTATTTTCTTTGCTTTTCAGCTTCTCTGCGATTAGCAACAGCTCCAGCGTTCATTACTGACAGAGGGAGACTTGAATGAGCGTATGTATCAGCGCATGTGAAATCACACAGTAAACATTTACCTCTGATCCATGGAACCAGTGTCATCCCATCCGGTCGCTTTCCATCCGAACGACAGCAACCAGAAGGTTCCGGTATTGAAGGAATTCCAGCTGTGTTAAGGGCTCGTAGTATTACATCATTAACGAAGGAGTGTCGGACGAATCTACCAGCGCTCTTCATGCATGAAAGGCCATGCAGGCCACGTTGGTTAACATCAGCTCCACAAACTAAACAGCGATGAGGCTCACAAACAGCTAAACCTAAACGTAAGGCAACAGCAATTCGAAAGCTTTCGTTTGACAAATGAAGGCCTAAAGGCAGAGAAGGTATCGCCATCAATCATGCACCCGCTTCGGGAGATGAGGCAGCAAGGAGCCTGGCTTTATCTTCCGGAACCACAACAGATTGAGATGTAATTAAGATGCAACTGGTGTATACCAAGATGACTGATAACACTTTTTGCTAATTTCTGGGAGGTTTGTATTTGCGTACTTATTAGAGCCTTCCTGAACTGAACCATTTGGGTCCAAACAATAACCCTGTGGAAGGAGAGCTTCGATTAAACGCAGAGATCCGTGGTATGACGTTAAGAATGTAGGAATCGCCATATCCACAGTTCGAATACCAAGACCGCCCAAGCCAACAGGTAAACATGCTTGCATCCAAGAGTCGTCATTTAAGGAGCAGTTCAGAATTGATTCAAGGCCAGTTTTCAGGTCAGTATCATATTTTACCAGCAAAGAACTCTCATGCCAAGATGGAATGCATCGTGAAAAATAGAACACTATAATTGTACAACTTACCAAATTAGTACGACTCTGAAGATAAACGCAGACAGTTTGTTTGAAACGTCAGTCTAATTAAATAAACACAGATGGAAATTCGAAAGTCTTTATTTATATAGGGTTGCGGTTATTCGATTACAATTACATTCTGTCTCCATATTATTTCTAAGTTTGATATTATATTATGAGGATTATTAATGTTTCACACTGGTAAATTACTTTGCCCTTTTGTCATAAGAATACTATGTGTAATTTTAGTTACGTTACCGTGTACTATCCAATTGTTCTCATAATTTTACGCTAGAAGTAAATGGCTAAAATTGACACATTGTGGAGAAACTAATTTTTGCTGTAGTTTGGTAACAGTATACAAATGGATGGTAATATTCGTGAATCCGGATGAAATGCATTGAGTAATTTCAAATCACTATATACGGGTACTGCAAAATCAGTAATATTTTCATCGATTTCGGAATAATATGCACGGTTTTTCAGGCATTTGGTTTACCTTCTGTTTAGGTAGGCTTTGACAACCGGATCTAGAACTTCAGATTGATTCTGAACTACTTCACTTCTTGTACTATCGCTGGTAATCAAAACGAAAACCATACATACAGGAAGAGAGAGAATCTGAAAAGTAGAAGACGGTTAAATTAATGATTTGGATATAAAATGAACTGTGACAGTTCTGAGTGAGTATTTTTAACAGTTGAAGTCACGGAAAAACGTCTTCCGAGATATTTTTGAGTGTATATCCTTGCAATATAAAACAAAAGTATCCCTGTTAAAACACTATAGCTTTAACAATGCTATCGTAACTACAGAAAATGTACTTACTGATTTGGTATTTTTTAACCATGGCCAAATTTCAGACGCTTTACCTAGTTAATAAGTAAATACATTTTCTGTAGTTAACATGAATTGCATGTTATTTATAGTAAATGCTATCGTACTTAATCGTAGAATGTGCTTCTTCGGTTCATGTTAAATGGAAAGTTCCTTAAAGCCTCGTTATGTTTTTAGGTAGTTGATGCACTGGAAAGTAAAATGAATGAAGGAGGAAAGATTGTCGATTACCATGGTTGTGATTTTTTCCCAGAGAGGTGGTTCGACATAGTGTTTGTACTCCGAACAGACAATACTACACTTTACGATAGGTTAGCAGAACGGTAAGTTAAAATAATTGATTTCTTGTGGCATTCGTAATTTTACCAATTTGCTTGTATACTGGTCTCAGAACTCCTGATACATCAAACAAAAATACGTTAGTGTTTTTTTTGGGTGCTCCTACAGAGATTGTTCAGCCTACGTTTGGCCGATTTCGTTCCTTTCTCTCCCCCCCCCCCCACGGGCAGAATAGACTTACCCGACCTGGCTCGTGGCGTCCTGCAGTGTTGTGCAGTGGCTTCCTGGGGACGGAGTTGTTTTTTGCGCGCGGACGACAATAACACACAAAACAGGACCATTGTTGTGAGTGTTGTGTTAAATTTGTTTCCAAGTGTGTGGGTTTCCGCTCTGTGACCAAAATGCCGCCCAAACTAAGCCGGTTTTGGGAAGGCTATGTTGCGGCTCTTTATGACGCCCACTTTAGTGTTTCTGTCATTAGAAAACAGTGCAAGAAGAATGGTTGCAACATCAATTTAAGTGGAGTAAAAAATGTTATTAAAAAGTACAAGGGCAACGAAGCTACACCATTTGGATCACCAACGAAGTTGACTAGGAAGCGGGAATGCTCCAAGGCCACCTCCACCATGCAGAGGAAACTTCGCAAAATGGCAATGCAAGAAAATCCGCCAACACAAAGGTGTATGGCTAATCGTCTTGACGTGTCTTTGGGGACTGTGAGCCGGACGTTACACCATCAACTCAAGCTGGAAAAAGTCATGAAAGCTCGCGGCCATCTTCTCACGGATGCCCACCAAAAGGAACGAAAGTGTAACACCCGGAAGCTGTACGAACGGTATCTGGCAAAACAAAGGTAGATGTGTGTCGTAACGCTCGATGGAGCATGGATTTACCTTTCCGACTGCGGCAAACCGAGAGCCATCACGTACCGAGAGAAAGACGCCAAGAACTTCAGAAGGTGGGTCCGTGTCTGTAAAGAATTCTTCCCAAAAGGGTTCATGGTCATTACTGGCTATTGTTACCAAGGTAAACTGAAGATTCGTAGGGTGGCGAAGAACTGCAAAATGAATTCGCAGTATTTTAAGGAGCAGATCATGCGGCCGATCTACGAGCACGAGATTTCAACAATGTACGGAAATGACGCCAATCTGGTGCGCATTCACATGGACAAGGCCTCATCACATACCTTGCGATCGTCCCTCGCATTCTACAGGGAGATGGAGGAGGCAAGTGGTATACAGGTGATACCTTTCAACGAGGTACCTGTTAAATCTCCAGATGCAAGTCCTATGGACTATTGTGGATTTGGATTGCTGAAGCGGGCTTTGGGAAAACGGCGTGTGACAACTGTGGAAGGACTTTGGAAAGCTGTGGAAAGGGAATTTGACAAGATTCCCCTCCCAGTTCTTCAGAGAAGTCTATTACAGTGGAAATTACGCTGTCGGGCTATTGTTAGGAACCAAGGGAAACACATCGAGCACTTACGGACCTGGCGCCATGGATTCTTCTAAATTTTTAGGTAAGTCGAAATTGGCCAAATGTAGATTGAACAACCTCTGTATTGCAGTTATTATGGTATCAAATTTTGTGGAGTCTACCGTATTTGTTTTCTAAATCTCATCTATTTTTGTTAATTTTCGACTGTGTTTTGTTGATGTCATCCATCTGCAAACTGCAGAGTAATGTGTTAATTTGAGTATGTTTTCTCTAATAATGATAGATGATCTGATGCGAAACATACAATTTCTTCGTCTTTTTTGTTGCCTGTTATATCACGGAATTTGACTGAAAATTCATTTAACTGATTTTAGGGATGGAAGGAGGTGAGAAAAAAAATAGAAATAGTTATCTTAAAACTTTTTGTTTCTTAAATCTGTACTCAAGCCTTTCTATCCATATCAAAATTGTATTAGAGATTCGAAGTTTTGCAGACGTTTATTTACAATGCACGTTTGATTGTGACACAGATTATTAGTTGGTAAAATTCGTTATCAAGAATTTTCTCAAAAGATATGGAAAGTAAAGGAAGATAACTGTTATTTATTTTTAATTTCAGTGGTTATGAAGGTAAGAAGTTGGAAGACAATGTTCAGTGTGAAATATTTCAAACGATTCTTGAGGAAGCAAGAGAGTCTTATGATCCAAATATTGTCCATGAACTTCCGAGCTCTACGCCTCATGATTTAGAAAGTAATATAGAAAAGATTGTTATTTGGATACAGCAGTGGAAAACTGACCATGGATGTTAATTGTACATTTTTTTTTCTATTTGTACTAAAAAAGAAACAGTTATGCGTTAGCAGTTGCTTTTCTTTTTTCATCACTCGAAACTGTAAATAAAATATGTTCCTAAGTCGTCTTAACCTGGTCATTTTATTTAAATACTGTTTACTTCCTTCCTTGAAATTGTTGCTTCTGTATATCCGAATGGTTAGCACACGTAATCCCAGGTTCGATTCTTGGAATGGTCCCTATAATTTTTACTTAGTGCAGAATCTTCAGACTGTTGTAGAGGTATTTGAATTAATATTTGCTGATAGATGTTATAAGATGCATAACTTAAATATGTATTTACCTTATTCCACAGGAAGGGAGGAACGCAACTATGCATCCAGAAATTATAAGATGTTACTGTATAAAGTGACACAGTACACTGAAACTGTCTAAGTGAATCGCCAAACTTTAAGATACAAGATAAGAACGTTGTATTTTAATTTAGTTAATATCTGTTGCATAACACGAAACTAAATCTTTTCTTCCAAGGACCTTAAAAGTAATAATAAACGTGTTTGATTACTTAGTTCACTAAAGAGACGTGTGTTATTTTCAAATGCCAAAAAACTAAAGCTGTAGCTGTTATTTAAAGTAATCTCTAGACTGCAGTCACATACTTTTGCCATAGTTCAACCAGTAATTGGATTTTATTGTGAAAAATAAAGTCCGCGATGCGATAAACTTCTCAACCATATTAATGCATAGTAATGAAGTAAAATAAAATTTTTACCTTAGTTTGCTTTATTTATTTATTTATTTATTTTAATTTCACCCGAATTTTTGATGACGCCATGTTACCTTTTACCATGGACGAAAACTTTCAACGAGAAAGTTAGTATTGTAATTAATATGCCAAGGAAGAATAGGGAAGGGTCATATTGATGAAATCATTTAGTGAGACCTGTAGTTGTAATTAAGGTAGAGATTTCACCTGTTTACATTCCTGTTGTTACCTTCATATTGCTTCCCAAAATTCCTGGTACCCCGTCCTGTTTTTAGATTTTTACTTAAGTACACCTCCCGAGTTCCTCAATTTCCTTTCCTGAGCTATAAAACTTTCACTGTTTTTCGCTCCAATTGTTGCAGTGGTGTCGTATCCGAAGTTATTTCCTGCTTAAGAGTTCAAGAAACTATTAAATACGTTAATGAGTAACATTCTTTATTTCCTGGGTAGTGTTTATTCCATGGTTTATCATATTTCAAACGATTTTATTATTACAACAGTTTCAGTGATATAGTCCACTGGGTTTTAATTGCTAAGACTTAAACCGTTTAATAATCCGAAAGGATTGGAACAAGATTAAAAGAAACACAGCTCTCCGACTCACTCACCAGATTGGCTTTCTTATCAATCTAATCAAGCTGTTCAGTGTAGCTTATTAAAGAAACTGCCACGAAATCATTTCTGCTTTATAGAAAAGAAACTATTACAAAACTCAAATCACTACAGATAAATACATGTCCAACGTGCATATGTTTAATTTTTGATGGCAGAGGGTATTAGAAAAGCTAAATTTTATCGTCGTATGAAAAATGGAAGTGTCGCGCAGGAGAGTTCATATGGTGTTTTGACTTCGGTAAAGGATGTACTGGGTAATGTTTCCCTTGAGAGGTATTTAACTATACACTGTTATTATAGCGACTTATCTTCCTGCGATTATCCCATCTCTAGGCAACGAAAAATAAATTAAAAAGAAAAAATCATTACGATGCTAAGTTCCAGGGCGCAATTGGACTAGTTTCATAGCCAGATTTTTTCCTCACAATGGTCATAATCTAATGAAGCGTTAGGATATCTGCTTCTTCAGAAAAACAGAATAAAGGCATGAAAACTGCATCTCTGATATAGACCAAATTTTACTCCACTAAATCGACATTTTGAATTAAGTATTTCATATAAGTACAGTAAAATATTAAACCTTACTTTCTTACATAACATATTCACCGAATAAAATGTTACTCTATTTAGACACTGTCGACAATTGGATGTACTTAGCGCAGGTATTTTGGTTTATAGTTTTTGATATCTCAAGCAAGTCATTGTACAATTCTCAATACCCATCAATCGCTTGCTATTAGAATCATAATCGCCCAACTCCTTATTTAATGCTGGAAGGACAGCATGTTTCTAACTTGATAACAATATGATTAAAAAAAAAAAAAAAAAAAACGCAGCACTGCAGGACAGCTTTCTGAAAAGAGTATTTTTAAAAAATAGAAAACTGAAGTTTTTTTAAATATAAATTGTAATGGTCAGATGTGTTGGTAGCTGTACTCATCTGTTACAAATAAGAACGCTGAAGTTATGTGAACTTCTCTTGAAAATAAGATTCTTTTCCCAGGAACAATAGTTATGAGAAACTTATTTCAGACTGAAAGTACATTTCGTCAATTCACTGGTTCTTCTACATTTTGCCCACCTTCCATATTCAAGAAGTCTGAATGTAGTCTTACTACAGGAACCTCCTTTTCTGAACAATTGACAAGTTTTGTTAATACTCGGTTACGTACTACGTTAAAATATCTAGCAAATTTCAGTAACAGTTCTTGAACAGAAGATTTGCTCTCATCTTGCATGCAGACAACTTATTCCTTTTTCGACTATTAGTTTTTAAATTTCGTGAATACCGTCAGTTGATATTTGTGATACGGAAAGCGAAAAGAGACCTCTTGTCGGGGAAGTACTTTCCTTCTGTGTTGATAATGTCACTCATTGGCATCACTGTTGTCAACAGTTTCCACCTCAGCCTCACTCGGTTCAATTTCTATTACGATTGTATTATCTATTCCAACTTCAACAGAATTGCCTGAAATATTGTTCAAGATAGATACAAAAAAAATTCGGACATGCTGAACGATGCGTCTTTCTCAACAGGCTCAAGTTCATCATAACTGGACGAAGTGACTATCACTACTTGATGCCCTTGCAACGAAGTAATCTTCAAAACCTTCACGATCTTCATCACTTAAAACTCGAAGTCGTTTAATATTTTTACAATTCTATCTTCCTCTGTACTTGTACATTAAAGAAACACAAACCAGTACGATACTACGAGCTGAAAACACAGATCTGTTTGTTAATTTATGAATAAACAACTGGCGAACAGCAGCCGTTGTCTTTCAGATTAGATGTCATTACGATGTACATAGCATATCAGGACATTTTACGTTGTGTTGAAGTGTTGAAATGGGACCTCGTGTCGAACGAGTATATTACTAGAAATAATCAGGGTCCATCTTATTTCTCCATACAAGAGATCCCTTTTACAAGGCCTCCTTACCTCGTTTCATTGTATTCTCATAGTATTACTCTCTCTCCAGTACATATTTAATTAATTGATTGATTGGAGAAATAATGGAGACAGCGGTTGCCGTAATGACAATGCATACAAGGGTACTAGGAAAGTTTTGCATTACGAAACAACCCATGTGTCACAAGAGTCTGCTTCTTGGTGCATGCTGAGATATGTTCATACTTGTGCAGTAACTGCCTGCACAAAGTCGACGGGCTGAGTTACAGCCCTTTCCCATTTGGCGGCGGCGAATTGCCGCTCAGGGTAGAAAGACATTGCAAGCAATGAAGCTTTTCCCGCCTCTCCCTGCTAGAAAGCGGCGCGGCAGATTGCCGCGTAGAGCCAAGCGAGACATTGCAAGCAATGGATCTCTTTACATATAGGCGACTATTTGCCGCTTGGGTGTTGGAGGAGGGAGCAAGTATTGCCAGGAAAGAGTAGAGAGTGGTTGCGATAATATGGATGTGTGTGTGTTTTACGTTTCTAGCCTAGGACACCTGGGGTGCTTTTAACCAAACTTGTTACATACAATATATGGGAAAAGGTGACATGTAAAAATAATCGAAAACGACCGATACTACCGAAGTGTCGAATCCATAGGTCGTTGATTAAAAAGAGTGCAAATCAACCCAAATTATTTTTTCTATGTAATAGCAGATTGAGATAAATATGCGGGTAGCGCTGGGCAAATGAACTTATAATTCTCTAAGTTTCTGGTGCTCCAAAATTGAAATATATATACTATCAAATATTTCAACAAATTTATATATTTTACAGTCTTTTGCTCTATATTTATGTACTATTTTGCTACATATAGGGCCTATATATTAGTTACATAAAATTTCGTAATCCGGTCTTTAGTAATAATACCATGTACTTTCGCAAAGCAAGAGAGAATTCATGATGTGATCTGTGATAAGTATACCGTATTTTATATATTTTATAACTATCTTAACACTTCTATGGGTGTAATTCCTTGAATTCAGGGATTAGAGTAGTGTTTTAAAGAGACTTGAGTCAATAGTCGGAACGCTTAAAACAAACGAATAAACCCGAAATAATAATGATAATAATAATACCTACAGATCAGCCTGGATTCTGACAAGTAAACCTTACGTTTGGGTGAATCGAGTTGCTGACTGAGACACATATGAGAAAGTAGTATTAAATGTGGTCAGTATTTCAGTGAAGTTTTAGGTGCGAAGCTCCAGGAGTTTAGGAGATACAGCTACCAGAACATCACATGGAAGTACAGAATAGTCTTCATACAGTTGGAGGTAAAAGCTCTGTAAGATTTCTTGTAACGACCAAAGGTGAATAACATATATATGGGTATATATTAGGACTAGGGGGAAGTCATATAGTAAGGGTATATCTGACGGCGGCCATCTTGAATTTCGCCATTTTGAATTAAGGTTAAGTTTTTAAAATACGAATAGGGTCATGTGATACATGATTTAAGGCGAAAATTTAATCAGAAGAACAATGGTGACGTTAATTTTGATTTACGCGCAATTGGTAAAAAGTTACAGGGAAATTAAATATTGTTGCAGCATATGTATTAGTCCTTTACCTCACCTTGTAAATTTTGTGTTAATGATAATAATTAAATAAAAAGCAGGTGGATAAATATTAGGTCTATGGTAAGAGTTGCCTTGATGGCGGCCCTGTTCAAATCCGCCATTTTGAATCAGACAAAACTTTTAAACAAAACGCATAACATTCACACCTTATTAATAGCAAATTTTACCATAATTCCAACGGTATAACCAATTTTGCTTTATCATTAACCAGCACAAAATTAAATGGATCGCTCCTTACGACTATTTCTTTGACGGAATTGTTAACGACAAATGTGTCAAGTGTAACTCGATTGCCTTTGCGAGGTGTGCTCACTGTGAGCAGAGCATTTGTGCAAGTCATGGGCTCTTTTCTGAACTACATATTGATTGTACTAATTGAGGACTTTTCTGGAAGAAAGACCCAAGTTCAATTATGACTAAATTCCACTTTGGTCATTTTTCCTTAAATTAGCAACTTGTTTACGCGATAGCAAATGCTGGTTAATGATAAAGCAAAAATGGTTATACCGTTGGAGTTATGGTAAAATTTGCTATTAATAAGGTGTCAATGTTATGCGTTTTGTTTAAAACTTTTGTCTGATTCAAAATGGCGGATTTGAACATGGCCGCCATCAAGGAACTCTTACCATAGACCTAATATTTATCCACCTGCTTTTTATTTAATTATTATCATTAACACAAAATTTACAAGGTGAGGTAAAGGACTAATACATATGCTGCAACAATATTTAATTTCCCTGTAACTTTTTACCAATTGCGCATAAATCAAAATTAACGTCACCATTGTTCTTCTGATTAAATTTTCGCCTTAAATCATGTATCACATGACCCTATTCGTATTTTAAAAACTTAACCTTAATTCAAAATGGCGAATTTCAAGATGGCCGCCGTCAGGTATACCCTTACTATATGACTTCCCCCTAGTCCTAATATATACCCATATATATGTTATTCACCTTTGGTCGTTACAAGAGGTCTTACAGAGCTTTTACCTCCAACTGTATGAAGACTATTCTGTACTTCCATGTGATGTTCTGGTAGCTGTATCTCCTAAACCTCTGGAGCTTCGCACCTAAAACTTCACTGAAATACTGACCACATTTAGTACTACTTTCTCATATGTGTCTCAGTCAGCAACTCGATTCACCCAAACGTAAGGTTTACTTGTGAGATCGATCTCAACTACCGACTATCCTCAAAGGACTTTATCCTATTTTCTCAGTCACAACAGATGAATATCGGGATGGTATTTTAAATATCCAGAACCTGGCCGCTATTTTGCCCAAGTCTATCAATTGTGGAAACAGTATAGAAAAATCTCTTTCAAGATACCGCTTCTCTAATAAAAGTACTAATATTTTCTGCCTGTGGCATGTTCCCTCATATTGGTATCTTAACAAAGCGAATAAAATGCATATTATTTTGTCTTTGTCCACTGCAACCACGTTAATAAAACTAATGAATGACAATAGTTGGAGTTGACAACACAAATCAACAGGGTTTTTTCCTTCTCTTTTTTTTATTCCAAAAATTGCATTACAACCATGCTCACATAACTTTTTCTTGGGTTTAGCTGAATAATTTTTTTTTTTTTTTTTTAATCTATTCTGAAATAAGCTGTTCCCCGCAGATATTGCGCTGCGGTGGAAGGTGGCGTCTCCAATGTGACATGTCCTTGTGAAGTACTGTGTTCGGGAGAGTCCCGAATTGAAGTTTGGTGAATATTGTCGTTGTTGTATCGTGGATAGATTGTTTACATGTCACCGGAGTCTGCAGACGCAAAGGCCAATTTCGAAATGTCGCTGCAAGAGCAATCGGAAGAAATCGATATAGACACAGAAGTGCTTATAAGTTTAATAGAGGACAAACCTGAGCTCTGGGACAAATCGAATGAGGAGTACAAGGACAGGTTAAAAGTTACAAACGCATGGAGAAGCGTTTGTATTCAACTAATAGAAAATTTCGAGAATTTGAGTGACACAGAAAGGAAAAAAGTTGGTAAGTTTTAATTTTTCTTTTTCCTATTTTGTTACTAAAGTATTATTTTGATTACGCTATATACAGGGTGTTTCAAAACAACACCGACAACGTTTGGGAGGTGATTCCTGACACCAAGATAAGACAAAGAGTATAGTAGTCCAGGAACTTTAGTCAAAAAATGGGTGTTTCTTCGGAAAAATTAGAAGCCAAGGTTTTTCTTCACAAAAACGTTCATTAGGTCATTCTAAATGACATATCAAAAGTCCCCGACTTTCTGATGTACGCTTCCCCTTTTTTCGGGGGGTGGAAGTGGGGGAGGAAAACGCAATTTAAAATACAATCAAATTTAGCTAATTGGCATGTTGACCTAAATATTCCGAATAAAAAAACAAAATTTACCGGGAACGCTTAGCACATTTGCTTGTAAATGTTTCACAGGAAATCCCAAAGAATATCGGGTCGGGTTTCAGAAATATGACGTCATCAAAATGGCCGACACCAGAATTTGTAGTATTTTGTGGGAATGGTTATAACTTTCCGCAGAATAGTGGTAAAACCGTCGTTTTTGTTTCAGATTGAAGATAATTAATTACCAAATGTACGGAATGAAACGTGCTGTCTGCATTGTTAATTTCTTTCGAGATACAATAACAAAAAAACTAGTTTTTGAGTACCTGGTTTTAAGTGTAAATGCAAATAACTCAGTAATCATAAAATATTTCAAAATATGTCTTAAAATAAAGATTGTAGAGCATTATAAAGCCTTTCCAACGGTACCTGTACCTGCATTTTTTGTAACTAAAACCAACTAAAAGAGAGAGGTCCAACTGCACAATTATGGGAGCAGTATTTAGACATTGTGTTAATCCTCAAAGAGTTTATTAGGGCAGAGAGGATGGGTGACTGGAAGGCATATTTGTCTGCAGTGAAGAGGATGATTCCGTATTTCCACACCGCAGGACATTTTTTGTACGCTAAAAGTGCCAACTTGTTTGACAAAGACATGGTAAAGTTGGAGAACGTAATGGATGGAGACATCTAGAGAAAATTTACTGCAGACTTTTTCACCGTTAAGCGATCAGACAAATTTTTTAGTGGAACTCCAACAGATATGATAATAGAACAGTCACTCATGAAGTCTTCAAAGATACGAAGAGGCTTTGTGCATGAAAGAAGTACAAAAGAGAATGTTTTAACTAAGTTTGTTGTTGGTTTGTTAAGTGCGAGCAACATTTCTGAAGGACTAGAAAACTTTTGTGGGATTTCGTTTGCAAGTGAAGAGCAGAATGTAGATGCACGAGAATCTCGAATCAAACGGAACCAAGAAGATGTTAGGAAAGTATCAGAGTGGTTCAGTGTCCACAACCCTTTCCCAGATGTACAAGTGATCATGTCTATAGCAACAGGGGTTACAGGTAATGTGGAGAAAATAAACTGCTACGATGCACTGAACATTGGAGCAACCATGATGGAAAGAAAAGTTGGTGACAAATTTCATGACATAAAATATTCTCGTACTGATAGGGTTCTTTCTGTTTAAACAATGAACAGTCACCTTACGGTACATGATGTTACTGTGCCTGTCGATCCACTGCTGCTGTTTCAACGATTCAGCGTAATCAAAAGATCAGATGATGACCTTCGAGCATGTTTAAATTTCGAACTGGCTCCTTACCCAATGGCTCTTTTTGATGCAACTGAAATGAGAAAAACGAAGAAATCATCCTTATTCAACATCTTCAACCCGAACAATGTTCATCCTGATCTCGGAAACGCAAACTACGTCGTTGATGGAGGATTCCTTCTTCATCGAGTGGTGTGGCGTCAAAACGAATCTTTCATGGATATTTGTGATAAATATGTGGCATATGTGGAAAAACACTTCGGTCAAAACACTGTCATCGTATTTGTTGGTATGGTAATCCTCAGAAAAATGTAAAAGACATGGAGCAACTTTGACGGTGCTCGAAAGCAGCATCAACAACAATTATATTTGATGGAAACATGGTTGCGACTACGAGCCAAGAAAACCTCGCCAATGCAAACAACAAAAGTAGGTTGATTGGTTTGCTCACTGATAAATTCATGGCTGCCAATATTGATGTCAAGCAAGCAGGGAATGATGCTGATGTCCTCATTGTAGAAACCGCACTCACGATATCAAAAATTAATTCTAATTCTACAGTTATTGTTGATGAGGATATTGATTTGTTAGTAATCATGACAGCTCGAATTCTGTCGAATTTAATTTTTTTTTTCTTGAAGCCAGGAAAAGGAAAGACAGAGCCGAAGATTTACTCATCAAGGAGTTTAGAATGTGTATGCAAAAATCACATTTTATTTCTACATGCTTTTTCAGGCTGTGATGGAACATCTGCCATTTTTCAGAAGGGGAAATCAGCTTGTTTGAAATTATTACAAAAATGTCAAAATTAAAAACATGTCGTATAAATTTTTAATCGAAGTAATGTTTCCCATGCAGAAATAGCTGAAAATGGTACAGAGTTTTTTTTTGGGGGGGGGGCGGGTTATACGGTGTATCTGCAAATTACACTTCACTAAATGATTACCGTTATCATTATTTCACCAAATCAGTGAAGAGAAATGTCTGTCGATTTAAAAGTCCTACCACCGACTTCAACTGCAGCACAACCACATTTGTTTCGGATTTATTACCACGTACAAACATGGCCTTGGAAATCAACTAAATCCTGAGGAGTGGGGTTGGGTTATGAAAGACAATTTGTTAGTACCAATTCAATCAACAGCCACCTGCTCCATCGTCCCTTTTAAAAATGATTTTCTGTTCATGTTTTAAAGGATGCGGCAATGCGTGTGAATGTCGAAAGCTGGGTCTGTTCTGCTCTCTTGCTTATGCAAATTGTCACGGACAATCCTGTTTGAATGTCACTCCAACGGAAGGAATCTCTGAACATGAAATATTCATGGACGCCGAAGAAATAGAGATGACAAACCAGGTGGACCTGCTATAATTACAATTATTATTTATCAATTAGTTTACATTTCTTATTTATTATTACTCTAAATTTTACATTTCTCATTCTACAAGATATATTTTGTTTGAAGATATATTTTGAAATATTTTATGATTACTGAGTTATTTGCATATACACTTAAAACCAGGTACTCAAAAACTAGTTTTTTTTTGTTATTGTATCTCGAAAGAAATTAACGATACAGACAGCACGTTTCATTACATGCATTTGGTAATTAATTATCTTCAATCTGAAACAAAAACGACGGTTTTACCACTATTCTGCGGAAAGTTATAACCATTCCCACAAAACACTACAAATTCTGGTGTCGGCCATTTTGATGACGTCATATTTCCGAAACCCGACCCGATATTCCTTGGGATTTTCTGTGAAACATTTACGAGCAAATGTGCTAAGCGTTCCCGGTAAATTTTGTTTTTTTATTCGGAATATTCAGGTTAACATGCAAATAAGCTGAATTTGATTGTATTTTAAATTGCGTTTTCCTCCCCCACTTCCACCCCCGAAAAAGGGGAAGCGTACATCAGAAAGTCGGGGAACTTTTGATATGTCATTTAGAATGACCTAATGAACGTTTTTGTGAAGAAAAACCTTGGCTTCTAATTTTTCCGAAGAAAAATGCTAAAATTCCTGGACTATAGACCAATCTGGGTGCACAAATGCCTCCCTTCGAAATTATAAGCTGCCGAAATCATGAAAAAACGAAATTTAAAGGTCCATAGTTCCAAAACTATGGGACCTACCGCAGTCGGGTCAAGACTTCACTTAGTAACTAATATGTGCGCTATCCAAAAATACATATTTCAGAATCTTAAAGTACTCACGCAACAATTTTTATAGAGGCAGTTTGGCTACAGGCATATGATTTGAAGTACTCACTAACTACCTCTATAAAAATTGTTGTGGAAGTACCGCAGAATTCTGAAACTTGGATATTTGGATAGGGTACATTCTAATTCCTAAGTGAAGTGTAGACCCGACAACGGTAGGTCCCATAGTTTTGGACCTATGGACCTTTAAAGTTCATTTTTTTTTTTAATGTTTTCGGCAGCCTATAACTCTGAAGTGAAGCATTTGTGAACCCAGGTTGGTCTATACTTTTTGTCTTATCTTGATGTCAGGAATCTGGGGAATGTCCTCTTTCCCAAATATGATTTGAAGTACTCACTAACTACCTCTATAAAAATTGTTGTGGAAGTACCGCAGAATTCTGAAACTTGGATATTTGGATAGGGTACATTCTAATTCCTAAGTGAAGTGTAGACCCGACAACGGTAGGTCCCATAGTTTTGGACCTATGGACCTTTAAAGTTCATTTTTTTTTTAATGTTTTCGACAGCCTATAACTCTGAAGTGAAGCATTTGTGAACCCAGGTTGGTCTATACTTTTTGTCTTATCTTGATGTCAGGAATCTGGGGAATGTCCTCTTTCCCAAACGTTGTCGATGTTGTTTTGGAACACCCTGTATATTGAACTAATATGAAATACAAGGATTGTTCGATAAGTAACTTGATTCGATATTAAAGGAAACAACTTGAGTTCGATTGCCGGTGGGTGTATTTGGAATTTCACTTTTCGTAGAGATCGGCTCAGCCTCAGAAAATGTGTACCGTGGACCAAGGCCAAACCTAGTCATGAAAGGCACGCTGACCACATGCTCCCCGCAAAATAAAACACGTCCCTAGCTAGGCGCTCACCTTCCACGAGCTTCATATTACCATTGCAGTATAATCTCCTGTCATTACGTTTTGTCTTCCATCTGGTGTATTTTTTTTTAAAAAAAGTTCTTCAGACGAGAGTCAAACGCATCATATACTTCTTATTTTTACAATACAAATTAACTGGCTCTGTAGCGATACGGGACCATGTAATCATTAGTTCAGAACAGTGGCAGATCAGGTCCGGCCCGGGGGGCCTAGGCCCCTAGTTTTCTGGGTGAGAAAATAATTGAAGCTATATTTTTGAAAGTTAATAGTAAACTCATGATATACCTAGCATAGTCTGGGTCTGGCTGCCCCCCTCCGTTTTTACTTCCTAGATCCGCAACTGGTTCAGAAATTTAAAGAAAAACGTAGACATTTCTGTAATTAGCCTTTAATGCGAATTCCACAAATTTGTTAACGAAAGCAGTTAGGCGACTTTTGGTAGCGTTAAGATTATAATACAAATATCACATGTAGAATGAAGCTATACCATATATTCTTTAAAATACATAAATTGTATTGTTGAATTATAAAAAATGGCAACACCATACATTGGTTAAAGTTAATCACTGAAGTAGTATTGCTCAATGTGAGACATGAAGCTGTCCCATCTCGTAAAATCTTTCTCATATTATCTTCTTTTTCAAAATTTCTCTCGTCTGGCTTCTTGGGCAACAATTTAACAAAAGTGAAGTCGGAGACCTATATTTTCGATGTCTGCCATGGGACTGAATCTACTTCCGACACAAAGTAGTCAGCCAGAGTATTTCTAAGGCAGTTAGCTGCTCTGCCACCTTGAACAGTGTGTGTTGAAATATCCTCCAAACTCACAATTGTCATTGTATCTTCATAGTTATACCCATCCTTTTCTCTCACATAATTATGTAGGACTGTACAAGCCTTAACAATATCAACAGCAAAGTCAATGCCAACATTGAGAGGTCGGTGAAAAATTCTCCACTTATTTGTCATATACCAAAGGAACACTCAACATACCTTCGGGCTCGACTGAGGCGATAGTTGAATATCCTTTTCTTTTCGGTAAGTTCTTTCCCACCAAATGGCCGAAGTAAATGGACATTGAGAGCAAAAGCTTCATCTTCTACAAAGAAATAAGGAACGTCCGGAGCTTCTGTGCCTGGTAAGGGTTTTTCAGAAGGCAAGTCGAACGTTTTTTCCTCTATGCCTTAAAAATTGTTGAATCGCTCTCACTTCCATATGCACCAATGTCAACATAAATAAATCGATAATTTGAATCAGAAACAGCCATCAACACCATTGAGAAAAAAGACTTATAATTATACCTCATGGATCCGCTGTATTCTGGTTTTATAATCCGTACGTGTTTCCCATCCACAGCGCCTATGCAGTGAGGAAAGTTTGCTCGTTTCTCAAAACCTGCAGCAACAGATTCACACAAGTCTTTTGTCAGTTCTGGGATAAATTCTTCAACAAGGCATGACCAAATACTGCGGCAGACTTCTCGAACGATTTTTGAAATAGTAGATATTCCCATTCTGTAACTGTAGTGAAGATCTGTGAAAGAACATCCACTAGCCAGGTATCTGAAATAAATAATAGATAAAAATAATTACTACTGTGATGATAATTCCTAAAATGAAAACTTATAAATTTAAAAATTATTTTTAATTCTTAAAACGTAAAACATGTTATTGACATCTGTTTTAGGAAACCAAGTTATTAAAAGATGGAAAAATACTAGGGACAGTTGGTTAAAGTGGAAGAAACGAGAAAAAGAGACTAAGAAATCAGGATCTGGTGCACCTAAAATGCGGAAATATTTCTACCATGAGCAATTGAAGTTTCTGGAGAAAACTTTAATCCATAGGCCAACTGTATCGAACATGAACATTGTAAGTGGTGAACACAGTGATGGTGAAAGCCAACCAAATGATGGTGAAAGTCAGTCTGAAAATCCACATGAAGAGGAACAGACTGTACAGCCTGTATCTGTAACGACTACGCCGAAGAAATCAACCAAAGCAAGAAAAAAACAGAAGCCTTGATGAATTTGAACAAAAAGTTCTCGAAACTATAAAAATCGATGAGCAAGAAAACAGACACATGAAGTTTTTTAAGGGTATCATTCCTACGCTTAAAACGTTTAGTGAGAGGCAAATTGTGGACTTTCAAATAGGTGTTCTACAGCTGTTAAAAAGTATTCAGATTACAACTCCTAGTCCTGCAACACAATCTCCTTCAGTACAACCACAACAGCCGGTATATTGCCCTCCTTCACACGCCTCAATTGTAGGCCCTGACCAGTATGGTCATGCACCACCATCGCATTATTCACAGCCATTTCCCTCTACTCAGTCACCCTTATTTAATCAAACACCTCCCACTTTCCGAAAATTTCCACCCACCACTTAATTTCAAATCCGCATCACCAGCAGGCTCCTTCAACTTCCACTTACCATGGTGGAATAATTCAACCGATTACAAGTCCAACTGATACTGAATCTGTTGCTTCTGAAGACACTCAATCTCCCGCCTTCACAGATTATTCGGGTATTGATCTTTAAATTTCTTTATATAATTGAATGATTTTGATAATAACGTAACATTGTAACTACGTTGGAAAGAAATTCCTATTATTTGTAATTTGAAAAAAAGAAATGAAATATTCTTTTCTAACTATAAATTCCCTTTACACAGTATGATTTGAGTGAAGTTTAATCCCATTATGCTTAACACAAAGCCTAACATTTAAAAAATGTAAATGTCTCTTGTTGCTAGAAATTATAAACAAATTCAAATTCTCTTTATTTTAGTGGGCAATGTCTAACTTGAAGCTACTCTGTTACCTAACCCTTGTCAAGTTTTACAATAGAAATACAATGTTACTAAATAATGTAAAATTTGTTGGCATAAGTTTTTGGTATCTTTGTGTTATAGACACGTACAGGAAAATGACTATTATTAAGCTACGCAGAAAAATGTGTACAATTTTAAAATCTTCTACATTAGAAAAGAAAGAAAAAATGTTTACTTAGTCAACATCAACTCAAAAGTAGGTGTATGACCCAAGTTAAAACTGTTTACATGTTATAAAATAGTATGTAATGTATATAATTTTATTATAATAAATATATAGGCTATAATGAAATCAACGTACTTCTGTATAGTTTTTAAATTGTAATTTATAAAATCTACAGTATTATCCAATTATAGTGTGCTTCAATTGTATACAAAGGTGTATTGCTCATGAGTCGATATAATCAATATGACAAAGTATATGGACATCGATGATTAAGTATTGGTATTTTCGGTATCGGTACCAATAATTAATAACACAATAATAATAATAATAATAATAATAATAATAATAATAATAATAATAATAATAATAATAATAATAGAGATGGCCAAAATATTCGAATTTCGGAAAATCTTTAGAACCACACTAAATTTGGTCATACTTAATATTTGTCGTAAGAAAAAGTCCATTCGTAGTATACTGGCAAAGGAAATACTAGAACTGAAGAGTTAATTTCGCGTTAGCTTTGAATGAAATGACAACAGAATTAACATGCATTTTCAAATACATAAAAATCTTATATAACTACTGGATTTGGTTTTCTAGTAATAAAGTTCTAAATTTTGCAACTACTTGTAATTTCGTTTTATTGAAAATGAAATGAAATGAAATATTTAAGTTTTACCTCCCATGGTTATGCCGGCTAGGCTAAAGGAGACGGTAATGATGAGAAATGAATGAAATGGTGGAATGAAGAAAGTAGGAGGAAAGGGAAGAACCCCGAGGAAACCCACGCACACGGTGTTTGTCCACCACAAAATTTACTTGGGTAAGCTGGGATCAAGCCAAGCACCCCCTGCACCAGAGGTGAATGCTCTACCACTGAGCCACCACGGCACCCTCGTTTTATTAAAGTGAGACAATTTAACATTCACTTATTTCTTTATAATTTATCTTTTAAGACAACGAAAGTTTGTCGAAGATTATTCGCGAACGGAACTGAAAGAGAGGCAGTATTTAAGACAAAAGACTTAATTTGGATTGTAAAACTTTAATTTATAACCATCTTTGCTTCGCTCAAACTTAGGAGGGTCCCCTTCATCGTAACTTACTTGTGATAATTGTTCCTGGCTCAAAAATACGAATTGTAGGGGGAAAATATGACAAAAAATGTTATATTAAAAGGTCTTTGTAAGAAAATATTCGAAAATAAGAAAGAGGTTATCCTCGTCTTTCGAATCGGCCTTTTGGAAGTCAATTTACGGCCGAATCTGAGAATTCTGTAGTATTTGTTTACTGTTTCAACTTTTGACTTCTTTTTCGATTGAAAGTACATTTTACCTTAGGCAAATCGCCGCCTCAATGTGAAAGAAGCGTTACTCATTAGCAGTGATAGTCTAAAATGCTTGCTATGGTATGTTGGTCACGAAATACGATACGAGCAGTTTTGCGGTATAACTGCGCGCGTGGTTTAAACGTAGACCAGTGCTTAGAAAAAATGACTTTTGCACTGGATGATGTCTATCCACATCGTACGACTATATTCAGGTAGTACAGAGAATCCCAAAGGAGAAATTGCACACTGGAGGACGCTGAGAGGGCGGGAACGCCACGAACATCAGATACGAAGGAAAACATTGCTGCTGTTAGGAAAATACTTGACGACAGGTAAAGGATCTACAAGCAGATTGAGGATACCTTGGGCCTAAATGAGTGATCTACCACTAACAATTCACTCGATTCTGCATGATCATTTGCACGTGAAGAAACTTGGTTGTCTCTGGGTGCCACATAATCTGACTGAAGAGCAGATGACATGTGTGATATGGTGCCGGGAGGTGCTACAAATGTTTGATAAGGGACAATCTCGATATGTGAACAACATCCTGACAGGTGATGGGACTTGGTTATACTATTATGATGTGCCGACCAAGACTCAGAACAAAGTTTGGTTCTTTGATGATGAGAATACACCTGTAGCCGTCAGAAAATCACGATCAGCAAAGAAGAAAATTATAGGTGTATATTTTAAATCGCGTGGAATTGTGGAACATCTCGTTTTTGGACACACAAAAGACAGTCTCAGCTAAGTAGTACACATAACATTGCCTGCCTAATATGTCGAATTTACAAAGAACCTATGATCAAATTCAAGAATGGATGCCTGGTTCCTCCATCATGACTATGCTCCAGCTCATCGTGCGAAAGCCTGCACCGAAAATTTGACAGGACTGAAACGTCTTGAGCACCCTTCTTACAGTCCAGACCTTGGTCCCTGCGACTTTGCAATTTCCATATGTGAAAATGAAGCTGAAAGGGATTCTGTTTTCCAGTGGATAGGATCTTGTGAGGGCTTGTGACAACGAGTATGCCTTACTTCCTAGTGAAACTTTGCACATCTGATTTAACGATTAGTTTCGGAGGATAGAGAGGTGTATTGAATGTCGTGGAAATTATTTTGAAAAAATTAAATATATAAAATTGTATTACAAAACTTTTTTAGTACCCTTTGTATTTAAACCATTGGGAATGGTAGAGGACATGTCAAAGTATCGTAAGTCAAAAATCGAAAAAAAAAAAAAAAAAAAAACTAAGCCTTTAAAAATGCTCATAGTAAACATTTTACTTCCCCGACAGGAGATTCCTTTTCGCTTCCCGCATCACATTTTAGTGAGACGACTAAACTGAATCAAATATGCACATATTATTCAAAGAAATACTTGCATTTCCTTTGCGAACCATTTTAGCTTTAAATTGTTTCCATTTCTTAGAAAACCAATGAATGCATCTAATCATTTCCTTTTATCCAAATGTGAACTGGAGAGAGATCCATGCATTTACATCGTTTCTTGGGCAGCAATATGATACTGTTAATACTTAAATTGCAATGCATCCAATAAATTGTTGTTTTGACTATTTGATTTTATTCATTTTTCCTTGCTCAGAAATACAGTGCTTACGTGGATTATACACATAAAAATTATTATTCCTGTCTGTACAACTAATTTCTGATGTGGAATAATTTGAACTAGAAGTATCATTTCATCACAAACATAATGTAATACATCAATACTTAGATTAAATGTCAAGTTACAAGAGCGGCATACTACATCCATTTTTTTAAGGTTTTTTTTCTTTCTTTCTTCACTTTTCATCACTATCCTGTTTGAAATCGGTTGCATTGCCACCATTTGCGAATCTTAATATTTAGAAATTAATCACTAGGACTTGTTGCAATTTTCCTACTGGAATTTCTTTCTTTTATATGTAAGTCCACAAATTTCAAGTGTCTGATAACTTTACACTTCAAACACTTAAACAAAGACGAACGTTGAACGACCTTCTTTTCTTACACAGACTTTTGCACAACAAAATAGACTGTATAGACATAGTTGAAAAAATAATGATCCAGGTTCCATCCCTCAAAACACGCAAAGGAAATAGTGGCCTGTTCTACAGCAGGAAGCACGTACAAATGCACTGAATATGTCACCTACATGGAGAATTTGTACTACATACAATAAAATCATTAAAGATTATGAAGATGTAGATATATTTCATTGTTCAGAAAAGTCACTCAAAAAATAGTATTGTGTGTTCTGAAAAAAAAGTTAAATGTATTATTTTAATTCAGTATTCTGTATTCAAGCTTTTTTTCTTTCTTTTTCTTTATATATATATATATATATATATATATATAAGTTATATGTCATACTCTAACATTATGTATTTAAGTTCATATGTAGACACTGCAATTGGGCAGTAATGCCTGTTGTGTTGATAAATAAATAATTATCTCAAGCTGAAAAAAATTGTCTACATTTAATGGCTTAGAATGATCTAAACCTTGTCTTTAAAATTATTAAAATAACCTTCACAATCAGCAATAATTTCAATCTTATAAACATTGGAGAGTTCAACCATGACAGAAGTTCAGACAAGAAATTTCATATAAAATACAGAATGTTACAGTGCTTCAAGAAAGACCCAATGTATTGTTTCTCCCTTTTTTTTTTTTTTTTTAATATATATACAAACTGAGCAACTAAACTAAGCTAGAGTGACGATATAACGTCGAAATGTTTTTATCAAGTTGCAGTCATCTTTCATCTCTTTGTCGAAAAGATTATCAACTTCCCCGTGACTCCCTGTACTAATCTTTTCGTTTTAATCTATTTTTGCTTGTTTCACACGGTGTGGGTGCTTCAGTTGATGGCGTCATTCTTCACTGATGGCATAAATCTACTGCATATTATGTACACAATTTACAGAATCTTACAAACTCGTTGATTTCGCATATAAAGCCAGCTAATATAGATGCATTTTAAGTGTTAGTACAGTCCAAAAATACAATCCATTTTGAAATATCTTTTATTAGGTTTCAGTATTATTTATTACTATGAAGCTCTTAGAAATAACAGAAATATTTTGTCCTGACAAAATTTTGAAGCAAGATTCTATAAAATTCCCATTCCCATTCTGTAACTGTAGTGAAGATCTGTGAAAGAACATCCACTAGCCAGGTATCTGAAATAAATAATAGATAAAAATAATTACTACTGTGATGATAATTCCTAAAATGAAAACTTATAAATTTAAAAATTATTTTTAATTCTTAAAACGTAAAACATGTTATTGACATCTGTTTTAGGAAACCAAGTTATTAAAAGATGGAAAAATACTAGGGACAGTTGGTTAAAGTGGAAGAAACGAGAAAAAGAGACTAAGAAATCAGGATCTGGTGCACCTAAAATGCGGAAATATTTCTACCATGAGCAATTGAAGTTTCTGGAGAAAACTTTAATCCATAGGCCAACTGTATCGAACATGAACATTGTAAGTGGTGAACACAGTGATGGTGAAAGCCAACCAAATGATGGTGAAAGTCAGCCTGAAAATCCACATGAAGAGGAACAGACTGTACAGCCTGTATCTGTAACGACTACGCCGAAGAAATCAACCAAAGCAAGAAAAAAACAGAAGCCTTGATGAATTTGAACAAAAAGTTCTCGAAACTATAAAAATCGATGAGCAAGAAAACAGACACATGAAGTTTTTTAAGGGTATCATTCCTACGCTTAAAACGTTTAGTGAGAGGCAAATTGTGGACTTTCAAATAGGTGTTCTACAGCTGTTAAAAAGTATTCAGATTACAACTCCTAGTCCTGCAACACAATCTCCTTCAGTACAACCACAACAGCCGGTATATTGCCCTCCTTCACACGCCTCAATTGTAGGCCCTGACCAGTATGGTCATGCACCACCATCGCATTATTCACAGCCATTTCCCTCTACTCAGTCACCCTTATTTAATCAAACACCTCCCACTTTCCGAAAATTTCCACCCACCACTTAATTTCAAATCCGCATCACCAGCAGGCTCCTTCAACTTCCACTTACCATGGTGGAATAATTCAACCGATTACAAGTCCAACTGATACTGAATCTGTTGCTTCTGAAGACACTCAATCTCCCGCCTTCACAGATTATTCGGGTATTGATCTTTAAATTTCTTTATATAATTGAATGATTTTGATAATAACGTAACATTGTAACTACGTTGGAAAGAAATTCCTATTATTTGTAATTTGAAAAAAAGAAATGAAATATTCTTTTCTAACTATAAATTCCCTTTACACAGTATGATTTGAGTGAAGTTTAATCCCATTATGCTTAACACAAAGCCTAACATTTAAAAAATGTAAATGTCTCTTGTTGCTAGAAATTATAAACAAATTCAAATTCTCTTTATTTTAGTGGGCAATGTCTAACTTGAAGCTACTCTGTTACCTAACCCTTGTCAAGTTTTACAATAGAAATACAATGTTACTAAATAATGTAAAATTTGTTGGCATAAGTTTTTGGTATCTTTGTGTTATAGACACGTACAGGAAAATGACTATTATTAAGCTACGCAGAAAAATGTGTACAATTTTAAAATCTTCTACATTAGAAAAGAAAGAAAAAATGTTTACTTAGTCAACATCAACTCAAAAGTAGGTGTATGACCCAAGTTAAAACTGTTTACATGTTATAAAATAGTATGTAATGTATATAATTTTATTATAATAAATATATAGGCTATAATGAAATCAACGTACTTCTGTATAGTTTTTAAATTGTAATTTATAAAATCTACAGTATTATCCAATTATAGTGTGCTTCAATTGTATACAAAGGTGTATTGCTCATGAGTCGATATAATCAATATGACAAAGTATATGGACATCGATGATTAAGTATTGGTATTTTCGGTATCGGTACCAATAATTAATAACACAATAATAATAATAATAATAATAATAATAATAATAATAATAATAATAGAGATGGCCAAAATATTCGAATTTCGGAAAATCTTTAGAACCACACTAAATTTGGTCATACTTAATATTTGTCGTAAGAAAAAGTCCATTCGTAGTATACTGGCAAAGGAAATACTAGAACTGAAGAGTTAATTTCGCGTTAGCTTTGAATGAAATGACAACAGAATTAACATGCATTTTCAAATACATAAAAATCTTATATAACTACTGGATTTGGTTTTCTAGTAATAAAGTTCTAAATTTTGCAACTACTTGTAATTTCGTTTTATTGAAAATGAAATGAAATGAAATATTTAAGTTTTACCTCCCATGGTTATGCCGGCTAGGCTAAAGGAGACGGTAATGATGAGAAATGAATGAAATGGTGGAATGAAGAAAGTAGGAGGAAAGGGAAGAACCCCGAGGAAACCCACGCACACGGTGTTTGTCCACCACAAAATTTACTTGGGTAAGCTGGGATCAAGCCAAGCACCCCCTGCACCAGAGGTGAATGCTCTACCACTGAGCCACCACGGCACCCTCGTTTTATTAAAGTGAGACAATTTAACATTCACTTATTTCTTTATAATTTATCTTTTAAGACAACGAAAGTTTGTCGAAGATTATTCGCGAACGGAACTGAAAGAGAGGCAGTATTTAAGACAAAAGACTTAATTTGGATTGTAAAACTTTAATTTATAACCATCTTTGCTTCGCTCAAACTTAGGAGGGTCCCCTTCATCGTAACTTACTTGTGATAATTGTTCCTGGCTCAAAAATACGAATTGTAGGGGGAAAATATGACAAAAAATGTTATATTAAAAGGTCTTTGTAAGAAAATATTCGAAAATAAGAAAGAGGTTATCCTCGTCTTTCGAATCGGCCTTTTGGAAGTCAATTTACGGCCGAATCTGAGAATTCTGTAGTATTTGTTTACTGTTTCAACTTTTGACTTCTTTTTCGATTGAAAGTACATTTTACCTTAGGCAAATCGCCGCCTCAATGTGAAAGAAGCGTTACTCATTAGCAGTGATAGTCTAAAATGCTTGCTATGGTATGTTGGTCACGAAATACGATACGAGCAGTTTTGCGGTATAACTGCGCGCGTGGTTTAAACGTAGACCAGTGCTTAGAAAAAATGACTTTTGCACTGGATGATGTCTATCCACATCGTACGACTATATTCAGGTAGTACAGAGAATCCCAAAGGAGAAATTGCACACTGGAGGACGCTGAGAGGGCGGGAACGCCACGAACATCAGATACGAAGGAAAACATTGCTGCTGTTAGGAAAATACTTGACGACAGGTAAAGGATCTACAAGCAGATTGAGGATACCTTGGGCCTAAATGAGTGATCTACCACTAACAATTCACTCGATTCTGCATGATCATTTGCACGTGAAGAAACTTGGTTGTCTCTGGGTGCCACATAATCTGACTGAAGAGCAGATGACATGTGTGATATGGTGCCGGGAGGTGCTACAAATGTTTGATAAGGGACAATCTCGATATGTGAACAACATCCTGACAGGTGATGGGACTTGGTTATACTATTATGATGTGCCGACCAAGACTCAGAACAAAGTTTGGTTCTTTGATGATGAGAATACACCTGTAGCCATCAGAAAATCACGATCAGCAAAGAAGAAAATTATAGGTGTATATTTTAAATCGCGTGGAATTGTGGAACATCTCGTTTTTGGACACACAAAAGACAGTCTCAGCTAAGTAGTACACATAACATTGCCTGCCTAATATGTCGAATTTACAAAGAACCTATGATCAAATTCAAGAATGGATGCCTGGTTCCTCCATCATGACTATGCTCCAGCTCATCGTGCGAAAGCCTGCACCGAAAATTTGACAGGACTGAAACGTCTTGAGCACCCTTCTTACAGTCCAGACCTTGGTCCCTGCGACTTTGCAATTTCCATATGTGAAAATGAAGCTGAAAGGGATTCTGTTTTCCAGTGGATAGGATCTTGTGAGGGCTTGTGACAACGAGTATGCCTTACTTCCTAGTGAAACTTTGCACATCTGATTTAACGATTAGTTTCGGAGGATAGAGAGGTGTATTGAATGTCGTGGAAATTATTTTGAAAAAATTAAATATATAAAATTGTATTACAAAACTTTTTTAGTACCCTTTGTATTTAAACCATTGGGAATGGTAGAGGACATGTCAAAGTATCGTAAGTCAAAAATCGAAAAAAAAAAAAAAAAAAAAAAAAAAAAAAACTAAGCCTTTAAAAATGCTCATAGTAAACATTTTACTTCCCCGACAGGAGATTCCTTTTCGCTTCCCGCATCACATTTTAGTGAGACGACTAAACTGAATCAAATATGCACATATTATTCAAAGAAATACTTGCATTTCCTTTGCGAACCATTTTAGCTTTAAATTGTTTCCATTTCTTAGAAAACCAATGAATGCATCTAATCATTTCCTTTTATCCAAATGTGAACTGGAGAGAGATCCATGCATTTACATCGTTTCTTGGGCAGCAATATGATACTGTTAATACTTAAATTGCAATGCATCCAATAAATTGTTGTTTTGACTATTTGATTTTATTCATTTTTCCTTGCTCAGAAATACAGTGCTTACGTGGATTATATTCCTGTCTGTACAACTAATTTCTGATGTGGAATAATTTGAACTAGAAGTATCATTTCATCACAAACATAATGTAATACATCAATACTTAGATTAAATGTCAAGTTACAAGAGCGGCATACTACATCCATTTTTTTAAGGTTTTTTTTTCTTTCTTTCTTCACTTTTCATCACTATCCTGTTTGAAATCGGTTGCATTGCCACCATTTGCGAATCTTAATATTTAGAAATTAATCACTAGGACTTGTTGCAATTTTCCTACTGGAATTTCTTTCTTTTATATGTAAGTCCACAAATTTCAAGTGTCTGATAACTTTACACTTCAAACACTTAAACAAAGACGAACGTTGAACGACCTTCTTTTCTTACACAGACTTTTGCACAACAAAATAGACTGTATAGACATAGTTGAAAAAATAATGATCCAGGTTCCATCCCTCAAAACACGCAAAGGAAATAGTGGCCTGTTCTACAGCAGGAAGCACGTACAAATGCACTGAATATGTCACCTACATGGAGAATTTGTACTACATACAATAAAATCATTAAAGATTATGAAGATGTAGATATATTTCATTGTTCAGAAAAGTCACTCAAAAAATAGTATTGTGTGTTCTGAAAAAAAAGTTAAATGTATTATTTTAATTCAGTATTCTGTATTCAAGCTTTTTTTCTTTCTTTTTCTTTATATATATATATATATATATATATATATATATATATATATAAGTTATATGTCATACTCTAACATTATGTATTTAAGTTCATATGTAGACACTGCAATTGGGCAGTAATGCCTGTTGTGTTGATAAATAAATAATTATCTCAAGCTGAAAAAAATTGTCTACATTTAATGGCTTAGAATGATCTAAACCTTGTCTTTAAAATTATTAAAATAACCTTCACAATCAGCAATAATTTCAATCTTATAAACATTGGAGAGTTCAACCATGACAGAAGTTCAGACAAGAAATTTCATATAAAATACAGAATGTTACAGTGCTTCAAGAAAGACCCAATGTATTGTTTCTCCCTTTTTTTTTTTTTTTTTTTAATATATATACAAACTGAGCAACTAAACTAAGCTAGAGTGACGATATAACGTCGAAATGTTTTTATCAAGTTGCAGTCATCTTTCATCTCTTTGTCGAAAAGATTATCAACTTCCCCGTGACTCCCTGTACTAATCTTTTCGTTTTAATCTATTTTTGCTTGTTTCACACGGTGTGGGTGCTTCAGTTGATGGCGTCATTCTTCACTGATGGCATAAATCTACTGCATATTATGTACACAATTTACAGAATCTTACAAACTCGTTGATTTCGCATATAAAGCCAGCTAATATAGATGCATTTTAAGTGTTAGTACAGTCCAAAAATACAATCCATTTTGAAATATCTTTTATTAGGTTTCAGTATTATTTATTACTATGAAGCTCTTAGAAATAACAGAAATATTTTGTCCTGACAAAATTTTGAAGCAAGATTCTATAAAATTCAACTAGGCATCCATACAGTTAATGTAGATATGGTATTTAAAAGAGCGAGTAACATATCACAAACGACTTCCGCGGGAGGAGCTACTTCAAGTATTAATGTAACCAAAATAAATATTATTACTCTTTTGCTTTCAAAACATTTCACAAATTGGAATTACTCCACTCTGATATGCAAAAAGTTGAAGTGCATTAATAAAGTCTTCTTTTATTTTACCATGTAGGTGTTTTATTTTATTTTAATCAGTCTATCTGTCAAATCAATAGAAACTCTGTTTATGGCCTTATTGGAAATTTAGAATAAACTCTTCCCTGGTCGCTTGGTGAATAACACAAAGATATCTAATGGTACAGTGAAACCTCTGAATAACGGACACCAATGGGACATGAATTTTTGTCCGTTATTGAGAGGTGTCCGTTAGAGAGAGGTTACAGAAATTTAATTTCTCATAACGATAATTGTGTGCTGTAATATACAGTAAATTCATTGTGTAAGAACGTAAGTACGTAAAATTGAAAATGGAAATACTCTATTTAGTACGTATTTGAATTACTGAGAGGGATGAAAGAGAAACTCATTTCTGTTAAATAATATTAATGCTCGGGGATGTGTTAATATATTCGTATCCCGGTGGTGCAAAAGATAGTGCGTGTATGTTAATTTTCTTAAGTACATGTCATCACCCTGTAAGCGTTTCTCATTTATTTCACATTCTCAGAACTTTCTCAAAACATACGTTAGGAACCAACTAATCGGCTAAACTCTTTTGTTTAGCGAAAAAGTCATACTTTCTCCTCTACAAGGGTAATGAAACTCATTAGAAAGTGTCCTCTGAGAATCCTCAGTACGGTTGCGGAAGAAACATGTGTGTATGTGTGTGTGTGTGTGTTAGTGTACTGGCGCGATATCTTCGTTGGCGGAATGGATGAAAAGGCATATGGAAGTGCATATGTTTATTGACCCAACGCCAATCACAAAGAATATCCTCTTAGAGAAAGTGAAAAGGGAAGCCGGGAAAACTCCAATCCAAACTTGTTTCAGTATCGTAAGTAAAAGAAAAAATGTTGCTTTTTTTTTTAAAAAAAAAAAAAAAAAAAAAGTGGAAACATTGCTCGTTGCAAATGTTATCGTAAAATAATGTTTGTTTTGTTACCTATGAAATTGTCAGGAAAGATGGAAGGCCCATAGGCAACAGGACTAAATTTGTTAGGGAAGGGAAGATAATTCGCATAGAATTCTTGACCATACGACTGACCCTGCATGAGTGTTATCACGTATTGAAGATTTTTAAGGATTTCCACCAGAAAGCAGTTTATTGCGGGAAGAAAAAAAGAATAATTTCAAGTTCAGCTTGAAGCCGTTCTGTTTGATGGTTCACCAGGTCTAGACTCATGATAAATGTTCTTGTGAGGAATAATATATCGCAGAACCAAGAATAATCCCTGTCCGTTATGAAGAGGTTATTGAAAGGTCTGGGGAAAAAAAGGACTGTCCGCGTCCGTATCTGAGAGTGTCCGTAAAAGGGAGGGTTTTGTTCCATAAGGGAACATATATTTTTGCCGGGACAAGAAAATGTGTCCGTATTATAGAGGTGTCCGTTATTGAGAGGTGTCCGTTAAGGGAGGTTTCACTGTATTACTTAATAAATTAACGACTGAATTAAAATTGTTCTTTTACTTTATTCAGTAGAGGTACAAATTAGAATCTGCACTGATTTTATTGTCCATTAGCTTCAATATGATTTGGCTTTCTTCAGTATTTCATAAGAAAGAATTTGGCTTCGTCTGGGAGAGATTTATTTTTGAACTAACCTTTTCACGTCATATAATACGAGCTAGTTTAGAAGCAGTAATCATTTTCTTAACCATTAATTTTCTTTCTTCTTTTGACAGTGGATGTTTAACCTTTGAGGGATAGTCCTTGTTGTAGGGTTCTTTTGCTGTAAATAATATATCTACTTCTTTTTGTCTTGGTTTCTTTCCAACTCTCCCTTAAGTTTTGATTCACACAGTTTGCATCAGTCTTTGATTTTTAAATAGTTGTGAGAGTCTGAATATTCAACTTTAGCACCGTTGAACATTCATGTGTATATGTTTTACTCTTTCCCATATGTTACAGAATTTCTCCACATACCTTTACCATATACGTTACCACTGTCTCGCATATAATGAACTTTGTCTTTATACAGATATCTTGTGAAGTTTCACTTGAAACGTTCACTATAAAAGACGAAGCTGATATGTAGTATTAGAAATGTCTTCCGTAAGATTTGTTCTTTTTTCTCATTAATGTAATACTCTGTTGATAAGATGATAACACACCTATCCGATTTTACAACAGTGTACAGTCCTTGATCTTCATAAAAACAGAGCCTGATGGCCCACACACGCATTCAAATGAATCTGTTTATTTTTTCTTAAAAAATTAAGCATAATTCTTTTGGATTCACAGAAAATAGGCGACGCATATATTAGAAATATAAAAATCAATAAGTGAATACGAAATAAAACCAAGGGCTTATTAAATCTTTTCCACTTTTGAATTAGAAGAAACTAAAATACGGGAATACCAAGTGAATTTCGTTTCACAGTAGATTTCAAAAATACGGGAATTCAATACTAAACTTTAAGTATTACATCTATAACTACTGGTTGCAATAAATTGATAAGATCACAGATGGAATCTCTTCCTCGAACGCTAAACCCATATCAAAAAGAAAGCCATACTGTTTTTGTTCCATAGCAATAAAGGTTGAAACCGGAAGTCGTTAATTTCAACCACTTCCGGTTTGAATAGAGAATTAACGGAGATAGAATCTATCCTTGGAACGCTAAATAAATTGCAAAAAACTACATCTCAATATCTCTTACAGTTTCGTTCTATGAAAATCAGTGTTGAAACCAGATTTCAACCACTTCCGGTTTTGGTAGAATGTTGTGGGTTGTGAACCTATTCTTGTTACATCGAATCGATTGCAGAAAACCGTCTCTTTCCATTCTTGCTCTGTGGAAATAATATTAAATTTGAACCATTTACGTTTTGGTAAAGAGATCATAATGGTTATGGTACGTTGCCTTGAGGCGCTGAATCGTTTCCAAAAAACTCTTCCCGCTATGTGTTACCGTTTTGGTTTTGTGATAAATTGGAGCTACTACCGGTTTGAATAGAGAACTAACAGGGGAGATGGAACCAATTCTTAGGACGCTGAATCGATTGCAAAAAAATGCATCTTGATATTTCTTACCGCTTTTGTTGTGATACTTTTCGACAGACGGACGGACAATGCCTTGCTATAAGACTTGCAACACTTATGCATATACTGAATAATAAATAATATACTGAAATGGTTACTGGCACAGGAAACCCGTGTTCGACTCCCGGCAGGAGCCCATGTGGTTTGGATTCCACATTAAGCTGTAGGGCACGTCTCATATAACCTCGGTGCTCAAATGAACGTTAAACTCGAATCCAACTAAGGGGTTCTGCCGTTTCCTCTCACTTTCTTCATTCCACCATTTCATTCATTCATCAACACCGTTTCCTTTAGCGTACACGGTATAATCGTGGTACATAAAACTAAAAGATTTCTTTTCACTTCTATTTTTAATTGGAAATGGTTAATAGAAAACTAATACGTTTTACATTACAATTAATATTATTATACCTGCGATTAAGCTTCCAATAATATTGTAACTGTGATGTACAGAAGCAACACGATATTTCTTCCATATTTCTTTGAAGCAGTGACACCAATTCCACTGAAAGCTTTACGTATCTTCATAATTTTGGTTCTTCTATTTGTTATCCAAGTTGTTTGAAATTATATCGAAAGGAATTTAAGAAAATAAGCAAATCAATACTAAATAAAAAAAAACTTTAATATCATGTGATTAAAACTCAAGAGCAATAATAATACTAGGAATGATGACATTTTTGCTGGAATGAATATGAGAAAATATATGACCCTAGAAAGTAGTATGGATGATCCAAATTACACAGTGGCAATAGACTGCATTCTCTTTTTCTCTAGAGCCATATGGGTGATATTTGTTCTTGATATTGAAACAATAAAAATAAATTTGAATAATCCGTCGGCGATAGTGTAATAATGCGAACAATTTAGTTACCGCACTAGGATATATCTAGCGAGCATATCAATAAATTCGTCTTGACAAAAGAAACTAATCGACATCATAGCAAGCCAAGTTCTGGTTACCCACTTCCGACACAGGAAGTTTAATATCAATCTGAGATGAGTGAGATATGCCCATCCCCGACACTAAATTATGACAAAAGCGATAATAGGTATTGATTTCGCAGCTGATGAAAGCTAATATTAATGCCTTCAAGGGCGATACTTGACATAAGATGAGACCTTGGCCCAGCCCTTAGCATTTCAACCCAGAAACAAAAACCCAGTCATGACAATGGCGGCACTCGTCACCACCACTCAAACAATTAAAAGTGATTGAATCTGCTCGAAAAGTGAAGACAGACTCCACTATCAACGGATAATATTACGCTACAGAAGTAAAGATTATCAAAGTTGGCAACGAATGACTCGTATTTTAACGCCACGTACGTCGACTATAGGAAAAAATTAAATGTATTTACCTGTGGTTATAGTGAATTTCTAATGGTAGTAGGCAGTTAGATTCATATTACAATATCCTGTGATTTCAAGATAAGAGTAGTATAGTATTTGTCAATGTGTTGACGTTAATAGATTGAGTAAATAAGATAAGTGATTTCATAGAGTTTACGGTGATCACCTATCTTAGCTATTAACGTCAACACATCTTAGCTACCGTACTTCGATTTAATATCTGGTCATTGCAGCTAGTTGTGCCCAATCCTTGGTAACTTCTTTTTTTACCATCCATCACTAATCTCCTACACAAATTGCAAGGTGCTGTTAAGAAGAGGCCAGGGAAACTTCAAAGTCATCCTGCATCAAGACAATGCACCTCATTATTATGCCACGAGTGCACAAGCTGTTTTGGTCAATCTTGGGTACACAGCACTTCCCCATCCACCTTATTCTCCCGACCTGGCTCCACCAGTCTTTCATGTTTTTTTACCTGGATTGAAAAGTTCACTTCAAGAACATTACTTCACGTTGGATGATGAGGTCATTATGGGAATTGTTTAGTGCCCTATGTGAAGAAATTCTAATGAGTCAATCTAGCTGCAATTCAGCTTTTCATCGTTTCCTCGTAGTAATCCAAATGAGGAAAGCTCCAGTTCATAATATTTATTCTTAACGAATTCAGTAAATAATAATGAACAAATTATCTTTTCTGTTTATTGCTGATGTACTGTCAACTATAGTAAGTTGTGGGAAAAGACATCAGCAACAAAACGTCTTGATGAATCAGAATTTTAACCACTATAGCACAGCGTCAGCTATTTAGAGTGTGCACATTGTTCTCAGTTTTGTAAACTTCTGGAATTTTAAACTAATTCAACAAATAAATGCAGTCAACGTAAGATCGATCGATCTAAGTATTCAATAGTTTCTGCAACATGTACTAAGAGAAAATGCATTTTTTATATATTACGGGTTTTAAATTAACACTAAGATCAACAATTTACATATATTTGTGGTAAACTTTTTCAGCTGGATGCACGACCTAATTTTGCCACCAAACTTTACTAATTACACTATAAATTCACATGCAGTGCCGGGTTAGTTGCAAGTCATGACTTGCCTACTCAATGTGGAGAAAGTTTATCAAAGATTGTCTACTAAATGGGGAGAAACTTTATCAAAAATAAAACTAAAATCATTCGTTGACTATTCGTATTACAAGGAAGGTTATTTGATATGTAAAACTTCAAACACGACATACTATGCCTTACATACATGCGTACATTTAATAAAACATAAGTAATATATAAAATGCTCTAGGCTTTCGTGGCCGACATGCAAAATAAGATAAAATAATACAGCTATATGCACGATCTCTCATTTAAAATTTGGGTGAAATTGAGAACCACAAATAAAATGAAACAAATGTGAATTGCAATGAAACGTTTGCGCATAGATCGTGCCAAGTATAGCCAGTAATATATACATTATACTGCCGGACACGCCCCGAAAGACAAGTAGACGTGTCCAAACATCACAAACGCATCACATGTGGCAATACAAGGAAGGTGCGCCCTCAGTAGAACATACGATCGCTAGCAGTCAAAAATCGAACTTCGAGAGGAAAGCAGCAGAAAGGGGAATGATCATTGGAGCCCACTGATTCAGCCAATCAATACGTGGGATACCAGCAAGTTCCAGATTCTGATTGCTACAGTGTCTGATGTAGTGATAAAATGAGAATATGAGAGAGTGGTAAAACCACAACCACGACCAGGAAAGACACGAAAATTGTAATACGGACAAATGATATCTCAGACGCATAATGAAAGCACGCCGGCAAAAGTCAGTTGGGCACTGTAGCAAAAGTCAGTTGGTCGACTTCTGGGAATGATACTATACATGTACTATTTATCCCACGGTGATTGCACAGGGGTTCCATGCGCGAGTTGCAGTTCATAAGCAAGGATCACAGAAGTGAACGTGGCCCGCCAATCAGTGGTGCAAGACATGTCGCAAGTGGATAACGAAGAAACATATTGAGTGACGAATCACGCTACATGTTCTAGCAGTCCGCCGGGCGAATGTAGTCCTGGCGCATGCGAGGTTAGCGCTACATGCCAGGATCCATTGTTCCTATTGTAAAATTATGGCGGTGAGGAAATCATGGTGTGGACCCACTTCCCATGATTAGGACTGAGATACTTGGCGTTAGTGCCTGGAACCATGAAATGCCGAAGCCTATCAAGCAACCCTAGGCAATTTTGTGCTACCTACCCATTGCTAACAGTTCGGTAGTGGGCCGTTTGTATTTGAACATGACAACGGCAGCGTTCATAAAGCGCACGCCTTCACAGAGTGGTTTGAGTAGATTGAAGTGCAAGTCTCGATTGGTCAGACCAAAATCGCTACCTCAATCCCATTAAACATCTTTCGGATGAGTTGGAATGCCAGACAATGCCCCAGAACCACCAATGCAATGATCATCAGTTTGCAATAAAAATACCTGCCCAAGTCTACTGCAACTTTATGGAAAGTCTTCCTAGATGTGTTGAGGATCTCATCACGACGAATGACAGATCGTCATCAAACTAACTCCTTATTAGCGCAAGCTGAGCAAGTTCTTAGTGGTGTCCGGTTATTAATGGCAATATAGTGTATATACATGAACTACATCGAACATTTTAGAACCACTGAATCAGTTTACAGTCAGTAGAATATAGTGTTAACTTCAATTAGACTGGAGCCATCTATTCAAAAAACACTTTGATATTAGCATGCACACGAAATTGTGAACGAATTATGAATTAATAAACTACTCGTATTCGTACTGTGATTGAAAGAAGCTGAAAATTAAACTAGTACAGAGCTAAAGGAAAATGAAAAATGGGTTTATATGTTAGATTACGTTAAGTTAGAAAGCTGCATGTGGTATCATATTGGATCTAGGATCCCATGAAAATTTACGGTGCAGATTTACTAAAATGCAACGTGACTGAAAACTAAACTACCATTTAAGCACGTCGGACAACAAATGCAAAGACAAGTAGTACATAAACAAACATGGTGACATTCTGATACTTTTACCAAGTTATTCTCTCCGTACGAATGAGCAGTCGATTTAGTTTGAAGCCACACACTGAAACTTAATAATACGAAAACAAAATCCAAATATGCAACATAAATAGAGACAAATAAAGCACTGGAACTGACTAAAAAGAGTCAGTTCGTTTTCGCCTTTCTCTTTGCAGATCAAAGAATAAGAACCTGTTTACTGAAGTGCAGGTTCAAATCCCACTTGATTCTGTGATGTAAAGTAAATCTAAAATTGGACAGTATAAACGACATTTCCTGAAGAGAATAAAGTATTTTAATTCAATGACGCAGCTTCCAAAACATCCTGTATTTGTTTCTACTTCGATTAATAAGGCCCGAAGAATCCCAATTTAGGCTGGTTAACTCTGTAGCTGTTGCAAAACTATTGGTTACAAAGTCCCGGCAAGTACTGATTTCATCTTCCCAATATTTGGATGAAGAAGTTCTGTATTCAATCACTGCATCCCAATAACTCATCCAGAATTTTCAGTGAATACTAAGAAATTGTTCTAGAATCCACAAACATCCATGAAAATTCTGCAGTCAGATAAAATAAATTTCATCGAATTTCGATGAATTAAGCAGTAATAACATAAATTTCATCGAGTTTCGATGAATTTAGCAGTCACTAACTTTTGTAAGTAAAAAGGTACTATTACTTGCTATTACTTCAAGAAAACTACATAAATTTCCAACAAATATAATGTTTTCTACAGACCATTTGATGATGGATGCGTTAGCACTCGGATAACAAGTACTAAGAAAGATCGCGAAATTTGATTGAAGGAAAGACTTGAAATGAGAAACTTTAGCTTGCTTCTCTTACTTTTTGAAACAAAAAAGATAATAAAGATGTGCAGTTTGTTGCTATATAAAAGAGTTGAAAAGCGAGTTGGACCAATCAGCTACTGAGTCGTGAGGATATTAACCTATCATATAAAAGGTTAAAGAGCATTACAAAAATTTGATTTCTTCTTACCACGGAAAAGCCAAGTGGAAACTCGATGTGTTATTTATAACATTTAGTGGAAAATATTTTGACTCCAATGATCAAATTACTTAATTGAAAGAAAGAAAGAAAGAAAAAAACATATTAAGAATTTCTTGAACGAAACTCAAATATCTCTCTCATTGATATTCAAAATTACATTTCAGAAAACTAACGACATTAAATATAAAATGAATTCAATATCACATAGAAGAATTTTATAATGAAACTTGATTACTGAATTTATAAAGAGATCATAGAGTATGTCTCCACGAGTGAGAAATAACGAATAATAAAATAAAAAATTGATAATAAATAATGCACATAAAAGCAACCAGAATGATTGCTAAAAGTCATTGTATCAAACGAGAGTACGCTATAATGCCATCATATCTCAGACATTTTTCTAAGTACACTGATCAAACTTTTACATATTTAGAATTACGTAACTACCTTTACGAATGTTTCACTGAATTAGCTATAGAAGCGTAGCAAATGACATAATGCAGAGGAAGTCGAACCATCAAATCTATCAATGCGCTTCAATAATTGTAATTGGGTACTTTTTAAATTATACACAAATTAAAACAATGATAACTTTTATTTATATTACACACAAATTTAAACAATGTTAACTTTTATTTACAAATATTACATCATTTTTACCTAATTACCTATTTTACTATCCCTAGTTCTCTTTGGAGTTCCTTAATCTTTGTTTGAATGTTTACATAATACTTCATTCTTGTCAACAGCTTCTGTGCATCGTCAATTCTCCCGTCTTTAAAGGCATTTGACAACTGACTGTAATAAATGAAAAATTACAATAACTTTACTGGTAACAACAATTATACGTACGTAGATACATGAAATAATGAAAGACGAAAGCGAATCAGAAAACTATTTTTTTTTTTTTTTTTTAATATTGTTTCTAGTTTTAAAAGCGAATTTTATCTGTTTTACAATTTATGTTTACAGACACTGAAGATCACGAAGTCAACAACAGGAAGTAATTTATATTATTCTTTTTTTTTCTCGAAAATATTATAAAATAAGGTATTCATTCATCCTCGAATTTTGTAACCTCAAAAACAATAGGACATCACACATTGTGGGATTGTTCTTCAGTGTATTAACCGTTCAAAAGGGTTCTTTTAGAATAAATTCAAGACGGTGTTTAGTCTTAACTTTTTCTTTCTTTTCTTTTCTTTATTTTTTTATTTACTTTTTTTTAACGGACAAACATGATGCTGGTAATGTGAGTCCACTACTAAACACACACACACAAAAAAAAAAAAAAACCCTCCTAACGGAGACATCGATGATGGTGAAAAGTAGTCGTTGAAATATATATATATGAAAAAGTTAATAATAAGGATGCTTAATTGAGTTTAACATTTGTTTACTTTATTATTACATGCGTCCGAAGGGAGCAGGCGCGTCAACGATGGTAGGTATACGCGTAAGCAAAGACAGTGAAAAAGAAGTTGATTTTGGCAAATATGCGAGTTTCAATAGCACTTGTCATGGCTTTATACTAGTAACGTTCCACTTGTAAACATAAAATACAGCTTCTGAACACTGTGCAGAAATACACCGCTGGCGGAAAATAACATCTAATAGAGTCATCTTTCATATGCACCCACTTATTTCATCCACCGTAAAGCACTTGTAATGATTTTACACTAGTAACCCTACACTTGTAAACCTGAAATATAGATGTATTACTTGTCGCCTGCAGAAATATTTTCCTTATGAATATATCTTTTCATACAAAGTATTCAATTTCACCTGAAATCTTCCAAACTGTGGTGCGCCAAAACTACACCAGCACCAAAAATCCTCCTCATTTATTCAGTATTCTCTTGATACAATTCCTCACATCAACTTAGGACTGAAACCCTAATGTTCCTTTAGACACTTCAGATATTCAATTCTTCCACAAAAACATTCAACTTAATATATCATCTTATATCACAACTTCGTAACCATTAAACAACAAACATTCTTCATTTAAAATCAATAATTGTCTTGTCTTGTCTTCTTTACTCTTAAAAGTGTTTGAAAAAGGGCACCAGGAAATAACCAGTTTGTGCCATAAATGCTGCAAAGAATATAGTTGTGAGTTGGATAATTTCTTCAGTAAGAACTGGGGAGATCAATAATCGTTGGTATACCTTTTATGTATATATATATATATATATATATATATATATATATATATATATATATATATATATATAATGTAATTCCGGTTTTTTTAAGAAATTGTATTAAAGCCTTGATTGGCATTCGTTGATTTGTTGCTAAAATGTATTTATATGAGAAAGGAGCACATCCTAAACGAGTATAAAGTTGATTTAAAAATAGAGATCTAAACGATTCAAAAAGTTCACATTCGAAGAGAATATGATTCATGGTCCCAGTGCCTCTATCACACCAGCAATGATATGTGGGTTTTTTCTTAATTTGGAATAATTTTAATTTAGTTAATGCAGTTCCAAAGAGTAGACGATAATAAATGATAATATCTTGTCGGGTCCAAAATTTTATGTGAAACTTAAGTTGTTCTCGTAACGATGAAGAAATAGACCAATATTTTCCCGGTAGGGTATTATCAGCATCATACCATTTAAGTAATTTATCATTATGAAATTCTTTTACTTTGTGAAAGAAATTCCGAGGTGACATTTTAATGTTTGTTGGAGTTCCTGTTATACATGATTGCTTAGCCAAATTATCAATGATATTGCTGCTTTCTTCTATGTTTACATGTGCCTTTATAAAAGAAAAGTTAATTTGATAATTGTTTTCAGTCATTCTTTGATATAGATGTTTAATATTTAGGAGTGACCATGTTGTTGTTTTATCCCAATTAGTCGATTGTAACTTCATAAGCACACTCAAGGAGTCTGAACATATCACAGATTTTTTGATTTCACGTTTTTTAATGTATATTAACGCCTGTCTAATGGCGAATGCTTCTCCTTCAAAAATAGAGATTTCTTTAGGTAATTTATATTGAAGGGTAACTTCTTTCTTTGGGATATACACCGCGGCTCCAACATTAATATCTTTATACTTAGAAGCATCTGTATAGATGAACACTGTTTCTTCGTCAAAACGTTGCTTGAAGTCTTTCCAAATATTTTGGTATATTTTAACCTTTAAATCCTCATTTGAAATTGGTATGTACAGTAAAACCTGCCTTCAACGGACCTTTTATTAAACGGAAATATTTCACGGTCCCGTGAATTTTCCAGTAAAAAACGTGTAAAAGTCCCGTCATTAAGCGGAAACTGTATTATGCGGACAACGGAAAACAAAATAAACCTTTAACGGAAAATTCTGAGTTCCGGACTACAGCATTTAGACAGCCTGTGAGAGGGGATACACATCAATTTACACACATATACTCTCTCTTTATGCCCTATCTCTCTTTATGGTCTATGGAACCCGGAGGTTCCATGCCGGTTTACAAAATCTCTCCACTGACTTCTATCTTTAACCAGCTATCTGTGATATACATTATACTGTCTGTGATAAATTCTTCGTTCTTTTGTTAAATTTTTTTGGGCATTGTTGACCTTCCCCAACCACTACTCATATTCACCCCCACAATTTGTCCTTAATCCCCTCACCTTAATCAAGAATAGTACAGAAAGTCGGAAAGGAGTAGACGAGATGGAAGAAGAAGAGGAATACCGTGTTCCAAAAAGAGATTAGAATAAAGACATATTAAGATGCTCTCAAAAGTTTGAAAGAACTGCAACAATTTGCCTTACGAAAAAATGACTCTGATTTACTTAGTGCAATTTCTCAGGCTAAAGTGTGTGCGGAAAGTAGAGCAGCCAAGCAGCAATGCATACAGAAAACACTGTTTGACTACTGGAAAAAATAAAGAAAGCATGTGCTTAGCATATTTTGTATTAATTTTAAACTTTTTGTGTATTAATTCGTAGAAAAAAGAAATACTGAAGAAATACTTTAATTGAAAAAGGTACGTAGAACATTTTCACAGTATGTCCATTATAAGCAGGTATTTTAAAAAAGACAACGTCTACCTCCATTAAGCGGAAACCCGACTTTAACGGAAATTTTTGCGAGTCCCGCTCGATTCCGCTAAAGACAGGTTTCACTATATAAAGGTTTTAAAACTGTTATTTGTGTCATATTTGATATATAACTCCATGCAAAACAGGGTAACGAAGGTACTTTATGTGTCATTGAATAAAACTTTTTAAAATTAAAATATGCTTGTACGATCCAAGGGAAATTCTTGGTATATGGTATATTCCTTTTTTTTAATAATAATTCAATTTGTTGTAGTTGTATTGGAATAGGAGAATTAGACTTGTCAAATTTTTTATTAAAAAAGTTGATGCTAATTTGGAGAATAGTACAGGTAAAGGTATATATTCTGCTTCCTTTAGAATAGCCCGTTTCGGGCAGAATGATGGCTGAGAAAAAATAATTTTAATAATGTTATATATTGCTTGTTCTAAATCCTGATAATATAAACACATCTGTTGTACAATAGGCTACCGTAAGATATTTTCGATATGTATCCGTGGTGTAAAATTGGTAGTAAGGTAAAAGGATTAATTCCCCATTTTTTCGACGAAAGACACTTAAGTAAATTTTGATATTTAAACTGCTCTTGTACTAAATATTGAATTTGAGTTTTCCAGTTTAATTTCTGGTCCATTCTGACTCCTAAGTAAGTAATATATTTTTCGCAATATAGTTTATTATTTTGAAATTGTAATTGAAAATTTTTAATGTTTTTTTCCTAGAGAATATGATAAACTTCCAATTTAAATCCAATCCATTCTTGGTCATCCAAGTATTGATTTCTTGTAACTGATTTTCCACCTGTGGAATTGATCGTTCAATGTTTTTAGATTATGAAGTCAGCAATATGTCATCAACATAACTAGTAATCTTACTGTTCTGCCAATTTTTATTAATCAGATCCATTATATAAATATTAAATAATAGAGGGCTTAATTTACTCCCTTGAAGGAGACCTAATGAGGTATTTCTAGACTCTGAATAAGTATTTCTTACTTTGATGAATACCTGTCTGTTTATTAAAGTATTATGAATAATTCTGATTATTTTACTTGAAATTTTCAATTTGTGCATTTTTTCTATTAAAATATCTAAATTCACATGATCATAAGCACCAGTAATATCAAATGAGATAGTCAGAAGAGCTCCTCTTATTAAAAAGGTTTTATAAATGTCTAGTGTTAAATTCGTTAATGCATCGTACGTAGAGAAGTTCTTTCTAAAACCTGTAATTTGCGAAGAAAATACTTGTGAATATTCTAGGAACCAATTTAATCTATTAAGTATTAAATTTTCAAAGATTTTATATGCGCACGATAATAATGCAATTGGTCGAAAATTATTAGAAGTGATTGAATCTTTGGAGTCCTTTGGAATAGGTAATATCAGTATTTTTTTCCAGCTTAAAGGAATATGTCCAGTGTTCCATATATGATTGTAATACTCTAATAGAGATTGTAATCCTGAATAAGGTAGATTTTTATAATGAGAGTATGAGATTCCATCTAGACCAGGCATAGTATTTTTATGGATATTTTTTAGCAACATTTCTAATTCTGCTATTGTAAAGTTTTAATCAAGTTCTTCAGTATAGTTGGAAAATAAAAATAGTGAAAGAAGACGACGATCATTATTAACGGTACATGGAGTTAATTTATTATGAAAAGACGGTAGCCATTCTAAATTTTGCAAATGGATTTGAATATCCTGATGTCCATGATACAGTTGAAATTTTTTCCAAAAATGCCATATTTTATAAGATGGTGTACGATCCGAAATATTATTACAAAATTCTTGCCAACTAGATCTTTTAGTATTGTATATAATTTTTTTGGTTTGAGCTTTTTGTCTTTGATATTGAAAAAAGGATTCAGGAGTACGTGTTGATACAAACTGTTTAAATAATATAATCGTATTATTTACATACTTTTGACAAATATTATTCCACCAGATAGGTCGACGTCTATATTTTTCCTTAGATTTATTTTTTCCAAAATATTCCTTATGATTCTCATTACGTAAATATGAAACTGTTTTCTTTATGATTTTAAATAAATCATCAGGGTTATTATTTTGTGACAAATGCATTTGAATTGTGTTTTGATATTCTGACCAAGAAATATTTGTAGAGATTTTTTTTGTAATTTAGATTTGAAACAATTAATATATGTTTGGTAAATATTTTCCTTTGTTTTTCCATGTGAAATGTAATGAGTTTTGAAAACAATAGGGAAATGGTCGCTGAAACACGTATGATAGTAAGTTTGCCAATCTGTTTCCAAATAATAAACATTTTTCGTTAACGTAAGATCTGGTGCTGATAAATTATTAAATTGTATTCTGGTAGGTGACCCATTGTTAAGAAAAATATATGATGATTTCAACAATTCTGCAAGAAATTCCCTTCCTCCTGTGGTGGTTTTATTTGATCCCCATATTTCTGAATGGATATTCAAATCGCCACTTATATAATCAAAATTATAAGTAAACAATTGTTTCCAGAAAGACACATCTACATGAATTTTAGGCAGAATATAAAGATTAAGAATTTTTAAATTACCAATCTTGATACTAAGATATTGTATATGCGGGTGTAAATTTTGAAAGTGAACATTTATGGTTTGAAAATTTAAAATATTTTTTACACATATTGCAATTCCTCCATGTGAGTCGTGACGTATTTGATTTAAACATTGATAACCTTTAATTCGTAAAGGTATTTTTGGAGTACACCAAGTTTCTTGTATTAATATGACATCAGGAGAAAAAATACTTATTAAATTTATTAAATGATGTAATTTACCATAAATACTTTGGGAATTCCATTGTAAGAAGATGAGTCTGTCTTTCCTACCTATATCCATTTTTTTATAGCTGTAATAAAGAACATAGGTTGTTGAAGATAATATCAGATGTAGTTTGTATACTATCTCCCTCGTTTGATATCATTGCTGAATGAATTATCTTTCTGATTCCTTCTTTTAACTTTTGTTGAGGTTGTGGAGTAACTATTGATGTTATCATAGACTCTTTATCCTTTCCGGAGAATTGTATTAGAGCTGTCTCCGGATGCTCTAACTTATGAGGATTCTTTCTATTTATTCCCTTCGAATCTTCAAGGGCGAAGTTATGGTTTCCAGAACATTCCGGTACCGGAGAAGTCACTTTTCTCCGTAACATGTATGAATTATCTTTATGTGGGAGGAAGTTATCGGCTTTTTTATATGTATTGTCATTTTCATTTGAAGATATTTTTATCTTGTTAAACTCATCATTTGTTGAAGAGATTGAGTTAAATTTTATATTTTTATTATGATATTTCCCCTTAACTAGTTGTGAAGACGATTGAGAAGAGTTCCATGAAAACAATTCCACTTGACTTTTGCGTCTCCTCCGGTGGAGAGCTAGGAAGGTCTCTTGACACATGAATTCTTGGGGTTATTTGTTTCGGAGCGGGAGTTACCAAAGGAGGCATATGTTCTATATTGAACAAAGATGCATAAGTTGTATGACTCATATTTGAATTATACCCCTCTGTTGATCGGAGGTTAACGATAGAGTGATCTTGATTAGTATTTGAGTTAATGTTGATTCATTTTTTTTTTTTTAATAGCATTCGCTTCATTAAAAGATATTTTTTCTTTCGCCTATAATTCCATAAGTTTACCTTGTCTAATTCTTTCCGGACAATCTTGAAAATTAGCAGGATGATTTCCACTACAATTGATACAATGAGGAGGGTTGTTACATGGGTCAGACGGATGCGGAGCGCCACATTTTATACATAAAATTTTATTTGATCTACAATTATTCTTACGATGTCCGAATTTATTGCAACCTGAGATACATTGTCGGATAGCCGGTATATATGTGTGAACCAAGCGTTTAATATAATATAATTTAATATCATTAGGGAGTTGCTGAGAATCGAATGTCAAAATTACTGTGGAAGTGGGTTGTAGTTCACCCGTTGAAGTTCTTTTGTAGATACGTCTAGATGACGTAACTGTAAAGTCACATTTAATATCATTTAATAAGTCCGACATTTTTATATCTGTTTCTATGCCATGTATCACTCCCATCGTGTAAATGAGATGATTCGGGATAAATGCTAGCCAGTTATTTTGAGACAGAATTTCATGTTTTAAAAATGAATTGGCTTCCTCGCCCGAACGAAATTTTATTTTCAGTAAGTTCCGACCAATTTTGTCCACACTTCGAATACCTGGAATGTCTGCAAGGTATAATTTTTTGCTAAGTGCCATAATGTGCTTTTTGCCTAATTCTTTCGAATTAGATTTGACGAAGACATAATATGGTGCAAGATGGTGCGAACCATATTTGGTTTTACCTATGGTAGTGGCATTATTAGTATCTTTAAAACTCGTAAAAGTAGAAGCTTTTTTATTCGAGATACCATCTACGGAAGAAAAACTTATTTGATTTGGATGAGTACTATTTGTATTCGATACCTGGTCATTCGTTTGCGATGTAATCATGGAATCATGTTCATCTAGAACATTCGATTCTGTATATTCTATTTCTACTTCATTGATTATAGTGTATTAATCCAGTTTTGCATAACAACATGATAAACCATAGAAAATATGAAAAAAAAAAAACACAAATTAGAATGAAAGAACTATAACAGTCAAAACACTAAGTACAACACTATTTTATGAAGAGAAAAAGGAATGATCTCACCAAAAAGAGAATCTGGAATGTTCCAGAAATGTTCACCAAACTGACTGCACTCTATAATTGTCTGTGCAATTATTCGTAGTGTTTTTTCATTAACACAAAGATTGTAAACAATATATTACACAGTAATTAAGTTATTAGAAAATTCACTCGTTTTTGCACTTGATTTTACTCTCTTAAGGCAGCCATTTACACACTCTCTAAATATCTGCTCTTGAGCAGGCTGCCATTTTTTCCTTCCCAATAATTATCCATTTGTCTTTTTAACAAATAAATTCAGTGGCACTCTAAATAAGGTCTTTCTTACCATCGTATATTTTCGACCCACTTATTGTTAATTTCTATCACCTACAACATTTTCCCCGCTTTTTCTTTTGTTGTTCTTCTTCATCTTCTCTTTTGGTTTTTGTTCCTCAATTGCTATCAGTCTATCCACTTGTAATTTAAATTTGTCAATCATCCTTTCATCATTATCTTTTACTTCTTCGGTTTCTTTCTCGTCAACTTCTTCCTCCACTGACTCGGTTCGTTCCTTGTTCAATCCTCTTCTTCTCACCACTTTGTTATATTTGTCTTCTGAAGTCTTTTTTTTTTTTTTTTTATTTCTTCACGTTTATTGAATTTTACTTGTTCTAGTACATCTACCTCCTCTAACTTTATAAACAACTCATCTTTTCTAAAGTCGTGAGTGTGCGTTTATTTTATGTTGCTTCCCACGTCCTTCGCATGATATATCCTCATATATTTCATCTGGACCTCTGCTTGCTATCTGGAAAGATCTACTTTCATCTATATTTAATCTGCGTTCTGTCTTTACCTCATAGTAAGAATTCATCATGAAGTCATTTATTGAGATAAGGTTCTGTTCTTTTCCTTCCTTTTCATTGGCATTCAAACCATCTAACGCTTGTTGGAAATCTTCCATAATAAAAGTGTCCTTATCTTCCTTCTTCAGAAATTCCTCCTTTGGCAAGTCTCCTTTTGTTAGCATTCATCTCTCTTTTAGGACAACATCTGGTGAAATGGTGATATTCATTACAATTCCTACATTGTATATCTCTCGCAGGACATTGGTACGTTACATGTTGTCTTCCACAAGCTACACCTCCATAGTTCTGCCTTATGACTTTCCGGCAAAATTAGTATTATATTGAACCGTACGATTTGTTGTTGGGCGCTGTGGTTCTAATCTTGAATCCGGAAGTTGATCGGTTGTTGTTTTTAGTTGCCCTAACCTCATATCACTACTATAAAAAACTGTGACTTCTTTTTCTAATTCAATTTGGTTGGCAATATCTACAGCCGTGTTCTTGGTTAATTCTTTTGTAGACAGCATCTTCTTCCGAGCGACCTCGCTTGCTATTCCGGAAACTATCTGGTCTCTCAGAGAGTCCTCTCTGAATTGTCCAAATTTACACCGGTTGGTCTGCTTTTTTAGTTGGAGTAGTAATCTTGATACAATTGACCAGATTGTTGTTTCACATTATGGAATTTATATCTTTCCACTATGAAATTTGATGTTTGCTGGAAATGTGTAACTAGAAGCTCTTTAATAGTATCATAGTTTAATTCTGGGACTCTTTTTGGTGCTGCTTGTTGTTGGGAAATGAAATGGTTGGCAACGAGAACTTAAGTTTAACGCCAAGTATGTCATCTTTAGAAAAAGAAGAAGTATTCTATGTTCCTATGTTGTTTATGTATAATTGGTTGGAATGGCTAATAAGTTATGAGATTAAGAAGGGAGGAATTTTATGAGTGGACGAAATAACTGTGTTTCAGTACCAGAGAAAGTTCTGTAAATTGTAGCGATATATGAAGTAATAATTAAATGAGTGATACGATAAAAGATAGAGTTATGATTATAGTTAATACCATTTAGTAACTGATTAGTGTACAATTTAAGTCTAACAATTTATTACTTCAACTACTTATATAAATAGTTGAATTTTCATCACTATCAATTTGGCGACGAGGTAATTGGAACCTACGAAGGCAAGTGAAAATGCAGGGCAACTCGGAAGAAGGAAGTTTTAAAACAGTACGACCACAGAGTTCCATGGAAAATTGTCGGATGTCGGAGCTTAAAAACCGTGATCTCTTAATTCGATATTTGGTTAGAGATATGTGTCATCTTAAAAGAATCATCATAAATCAGAAGGCACGACCATATGAATGCTTCAGGTGTTATCAAAAATCATACATATCAGCTCAGCGTTGCAAATTTTGTTTATTAAGCTATGCTGATGATGCCTGCCCTGCACCAAATACACTCCGTTTCAAATGTCAATAGCCTGGACATTTTGCGTATATATGTTTACCCATTCAGAATTCACATCAAGTTCCAAACTTTACATCAAGAGTTTGTAAGAATGCCCCATCCTGTACCAAAAAACAACTTCATCCAAAGAATAATGTGAGGAATGAGAAAGAACACGTTGAAAGAAAGGAAATTTCTGACAAGAGAGTAATTGGAATTCACTCAATTCAATCTAACTCACCAATGGAAGTGCTGAAGAAACCAAAATTAACTCAACCGACATACTGTACGTACGATTACAAAAATATAAACAACAACAGGGAAGTACTCAATCTATGGAATCGAAAGAAAATAATCCGACTAGTACTGTACTTTTATAGAGCTTCAACTGTGTCAATTACAGACAACAGACAATGATCGAGAAGTTCATGAGAAAAACAAGTTAAACCTGGCTAATCGGGAAGAAAGATTCATATCAAAAGAGGTGAAAACAATTGAAGAATGTACCACTACGAGGAAACTAGTTCCACCGTTGGTTGAAATAATAACTGATGGGAAAGTACCAGTCTAAAAGAAGAGACCTAGGAGATACAGCACTACGGAACAAACGTAGAAACTATAAAAGGAAGAAGAAGGAAGCTCGGTGAAGGCTTGATAAGTGAAGGTAATAGTAGTAGTAGTAGTAGTAGTAGTAAAAAAAAAAAAAAAAAAAAGAGGGGAATGTTGTTGGGAAATGAAATCGTTGGCAACGAGAAACTTAACACCAAATATGTCATCTTTAGAAAAAGAAGAATTATTCTATATTAATATATATTAATATGTTGTTTATGTATAATTGACTGCAATGGCTAATAAGTTATGAGATTAAGAAGGGAGGAATTTTGTGATGAGTGGACGAAATAATTGTGTTTCAGTATCAGAGAAAGTTCTGTAATTGTAACGATATATGAAGTAATAATTAAATGAGTGATACGATAAAAGATAGAGTAATGATTATAGTTAATACAATTCAGTAATTGATTACTGTACAAGTTAAGCCAAACAATTTACTACTTCAACTAATGATATAAATACTTGGATTTTCATCACTATCAAGAAACAGTTGTTTTGGTTCTGTTAACACAATTTCCTTAATCCATCATCTCACCAGAACACAGGATACGTTTGGAATTCCAAACTTCCAGAACTTTTCAGGAGCTGATATTTTAAACAGAAACAATCTCGAAAGTGAAAACTAACCAATTCAATGAAAATGGGATGTTCTTTGAAAGAGAAAATACATTTCAATGTAGATAGAAATTTCCCCTTTTAAACACTCGGATAATGGATCTCACTTAACCCGAAAATTCTCTGAATATTATTAAAGAACTTCATAAACAACTAAAAAGAAGCTTGCGTTAGGTGATACAAAGAAGGTATTAGTAGAAAATATACTTCAGTAAAATTAATTAACGAAAACTATTTAGGCATTGCACTCTCCTAAGCCTTCTCTGGTAGAGGTCTAATCCTTGCTATAATTCATCTATTTGAGATTGAAGTAACGAAGACAGAAAGCATGTTGAATCTTAATTTACTTCTGTGGCTAACTCAAGGTTAACGGATGCCTGGAAATTTGATTACCCCGTTCTTTACTATAGAATAATCCGTTTCACTCTCTTTCGGCCTTGGTTGTACTATTTCTTAGTACGTATCTGGATGTTTTACCATTTTTCCAATGTTTTTTTTTTTTTTTTTCCTTTTCTTTCCTTTAAATGTTTTGCGGATCCCAAGAGAGTAAGGCTCTAAGTTATAGCTTGTTTAGCTTATGCGTAAATCCGGCACTGGCTACACATATCTCGGAAAGTCACAGAAAATCAAAATAGATACCCTCTGGTTTTTCCTTACAAAAATATAAAAATCATTGCACATTGTTCAAGTTAGAAGAATTCGAAAGAAGAAGAGATACACAAGTTTGATTTGTCTATTTTGTCTTAGTACAGAAAAAATTCTCAGAGGAAGAACTGAAGTGAAATGAAGTCTTCAACGTCTCACGGTTATGTATTTTTAGGCTACTGGAGATGGGTCAGATATGAAAACTAAATATTGTGAAAGAATTCGTGTAATGAGAGCATAAGAGAAAACGAGAAATTCTTGAGAAAACTCGCGGACACGATGCTGTCTATCACAAACTTTCATGGCCTAAAATCGAGGAACCACTCAGACCAGAAACGAGCGCTCTATCACTGAGCTACGTGGCGTTCCCTTTGGAGAAATAACTATGGTTCCGATAGATGCATTCGTCAAGTAAACATTATGTGTGATAAACCAACCTACAAAAAAGTACTGACGCTCAAGTGTGAATTCGTGGTTTTCTTCGTCCAGAGTGCAAATTGAATGAACAGCGTACAAAGACATCTAGTAGATTGCATTTACGTGTCTTAAGCATTATTAGTTGTATCATGGATAACAAAGTGATTCAGACAGTTTTCTAACGATGGAGGGACCAGGAAATAAAGTTATACTCTGTCGAAGTAAAAAAGCTCATAGCCAGATGGCAAAAACATGTAGTATCGATACGGTCTAGTCCAGAGCGCAAAATTTCGAAGTGAGACGCACTCGCCAATCCAAAATTGATGGTCGCCAATATCTCTCACGTACAAATTATGAGAGGTCTCTCCTCCCACGGCATTTGGTTTGACAAAGAGAGAGATTCCATGTTCGTTGTGGAGACCTCACATTCCGTGTTTTCTTTCACTCAGTGACAATTATTTTCGTGCGAAACAGAAAGTGCGAAGCCCTGTGAGTTTAGGCAGAAACCACTCCTACTGAACACTGGTCGCTAGCTCTAAATTTTTAGTCGCCAATGGCGACCTGACGACCTGAAATTTTGCTCCTTGGTCTAGTCCATGTGAAGATATTCACGTGGCGCTCTTCGTATTAATATATTCACATTACGATGTACAGCCGTGGTTCTCAAACCTTCCGATAACGCGCACCCCTTGTTCATTCGGAAAGTAATCTGCGAACACCCTTGCAACACTATCTGAAATTGTACATGGTATTAAAAATATACTAATTAGAATTACCATTGACAAGAAAAAGATCAAGAGAAATAATGCAATAAGTAGTTTATTATAAACATACATGAGTGTTTCCTAGTGAACGAAATTTCAATTGAAAATACAGTAACTTTCAGTTTTTTTTTTTTTTTTTTAAAAGGAAATTCACTTGATGAACAATGTTCTCAAATGTGGGGGTCATTAATGTGAGGAATAAAATTCTTTTTGTTTTTCCATAATTGTATTAAAATCCAGAATACATTTTGTCACCATCAGTCTTAGGTCCGATTCCACATGACGACGATGAGACGATTTCGCTTTAAATGTTTTAAAAATACAAAGAGCAGAAAAGGTCTGCTCACATAAGTAAGTGGTAGGGAAAAGCATCAAATATTGCAATGCCTTTTTAGACAACTCTTCATACTCACAGGGTAGAAATTTAGTAAAGTAGGAAAACATTTAAATTTAGAAACGTACGTATAATTTCTAATTGCTTTCTTTTTAGTAACAGAAAAAGTGCTTCTTGCATAACAGCTGTGAGTTCCATTTTATTAGAACATATTTCAATTTTCAGGCGCCGCGGACCTCCTGGCTAGGTCCCGCGGACCCTACTCTGAGAACTACTGATGTACAGCATTTGGCATTTTAAGATCAATTCCTACAAGATCTGCGTAGTCATCATTCAGCCTTGTAGCTAAGGGATGGTCATGCGAGGATTAGCCCCCTGAATTTTTCAGTTATTTGTAAGTATGTATGTATGTATGAATATAACGTGAGCTCAAGTCAGCCACCTTAAAATAATCCCCCCCCCCCCGTCTTAATATTTTGTCTACGAGCCTGTCAACAATAGTGAATCAAATTGCATAGACTGCTTCCTGGAGTCACAATAACCGTTTCTTAATCCGTAAAACATTCAGTGAAGCGTACTGTACATTCGGACAAAAATTTATATGGGAATTCTCTCAAGCATCCGTAACAGTGACGACGCCAGCTTCAATTTCTTAATGGGAGCAAGCGGAGATGCAGAATAATTTTAGGGACAGCAAATTTTTATACACTGGAAATAATTTTATATTACTTGACCTACATTACAATACAACGTATATACGGAGGCAGGCGTTGTCACCGGGCGCAAACCTTGTTCTTCTGTCCCTACTTTGGCCAGGGGCGGCTTAGGATTTTAATTTTGGGTAGGCCCGCTCCCTCGCTTATGGATACATATACTCATTTGATTGACTAATGACAGTAAGAAATTACTTTTACAATATTGGTTGATGCTATTTTTAAATAATTATCTACCATTAATACCAACAGTAGAAAATACATTTACTGTCTATTGCATCCTTTAGCGTTTATTATATTTTTCAAAATTTTTGGGTAGGTCCGTGCCTACCTGCTAAAGCTGCCACTTACTTTGGCGATTTACTTCTGAATTTTTTCATAGTTCAGAGCATCGCAAACGTGTTAGAATATAAAATGAAGTAAAAGGACAGAGCGTAGGAACCGTAGCTATGAAATTTCAAGTAGGGAAACTTCAAAAGTAAGAAGGGAAAAGAGATAATAGTGAGGGTAAAAATGTCGTATAATATGAAATTGAATAGTGCATTATTTCAGGAATGTAAACATACCAAGGATAGATTCTACAATTTTAAAAGAAATGAGAAGAGAGAAATTAAAGTGGCAGATTGCTTGTAAAGTGCAATACATACATTTTTAGTATTTACACTTACAAAAGCAGCGAACGCCCATGCATCATACATGTTTTGTAAATGTCAAGTCATACCTCCCAAGGGATGTAATCCATCGGAGGAACAGTTCTTTTTCCGAGAGTTTATTCTGTTCTGAGATAAAGTAAATCAAATATGTGCATCTCTGCTTGTTTCGAATTATAACAGTGTTCTTCTAACTTGCATTAAGCACAATGATATTTGCTCATTAAAAAATGTACTTGATTGTTGCTTTTTTTTCTCATTCAACTTTTGATAAAATACCCAAAGAATTCCCCAGTTTCTTTGGGAGTCACCCTTGCGCCGCCCCTGCACTACATTCAATTGTGCATTAATGGAGTCTGCGACTACAAATAATTGACCTTCCCTTTGGTCTGACTTCAATCTGACACTTTGTTCTCGAGTTATGGCTATTTTTGTATTTTTCCGACAAATTTTCGGCTGGTCATAGCGCCGAAAAGAATCATTTCTATCCCCATGTTGATACAAACATTTTATCTTATCTTAGTGTCAGAACTATAAACTATAACGCGTAATATGGAATTCTCTTGAATTTTATTTTTGTATCTTTTTTGGACTACTATTCAATCTAAGACCACAAGAGCATACCTCGAGGACTACTTGTGGTCCGCGAACCATAATTTGAGAAACGCTGACTTAGGGAATAAAGAATCAAAGATGCAGAAAACTGGACATGCCACTAGTAGCTCAATTGCTGAGAATTCGTTGGCAAGCAGGACATCCAGCTTTTCGAGTCCCGCCAATCTACCGACCAGATTCTTCTGTGTTGTTTCGACGAAGTCATTGATGTTCTTGACATTTACATTGCTGTAAATGCGCGTTAACAAAGCGTAATGCCTGAAAATTTATTCGATGTGTTACGGAAGAGGAAAAGAGAGGGAAAGAAGAAATGAAACTTACTTCACTATAGTTTCTAATGCCTTCTTGTTGGAGTTTTCCATATTCTCGATTTCCTGTACGTCTTTCAATTCAGCAAGCGCTTCATTTATTTCCATGATTTCCATTAGAAATTCAGAATCCATTTGTATGTCACTCTCTTCAATGCTCCTTCCTTCTAGCTGTATCATGTAGATTCCACGATCTAAAGGTTGTTGTAATGTATTGTAAGCTTTATTCACCAAAGAAGAGTATTTGTCTGACAATATCTGCTCATCCTAAAATAAATGAATAAACACAGTCATAACACTACTTATTTCTAAAAGTAATCAGTTTTTAGAGAAAACGGAAATAGATCGGAGTATTATTTTAATTACATCATACACATTGCACGAAAAATAACATGTAGTACTTAATTGTATAACTTAAACTATTTCTTTTTTCTCTAACACATAATAAGTTTATGGGAACACCGCCCACGTAACATTTAGTGTAAAGCATGGTAGCAAATAAAAGTTTAAGAAAAACAAAAGAAACTAGCTCACAAATAAAGGGTCCAAATGGATTAATCTAACTGCGGAATGAGATTTAGTGCGCCTGATAGAGGATGTGAAAATATGTAAATATGCAAAGTTATAGCGGCTGAGCGCCATAAGAAACGAGGAGGAGGGGGTCAAAGTTTGTGGTCAAAGTTCTGGATTATCACGAAAACACATGTAAGTTAAATATATCTATAAGCCAAGAAAACTAACAGTGAAATTTGATATCCAAGTTGTATATTATTACATTATTATTATCAAATTTCGTGATAATCCAAACTTTCAATATACGAGTATCAGTCTCATAGATTTTCGTAAATAACTATAAAGATGATCCTCAATCTTCCAAATAAGTATAGATAACGATCATTAAAGTTCATAATTGACTTTTTGAGAACATGGTGGCCCTAATTGATATATCACATGACTACCTTTCCATTTCAAAAAATATCACAATTTCAAAATGGCGGCGGAGGTTCGCGATCTACTCTGCCCATTTTTATTTTGCCAATATGTGAAACTACCACCCTTTGCATTTCTATCTTTCATTATTTTCACGATTTAACAGTTTATTTGATGTATTTCAATAACATAGCATAGTCCTTCTCCTAGGGTGACCAGATTCTGACAAGCGAAAAGTAGTACACAAATATAATAGTAAATGATAGTTTATTGCATCGGCGATACGCATATCCTTATTTCGTTTAACGTTAACCTTAAGTTAATCATTGAAGGAATTCAACACAACTCCAAATGCTTTGATGAATGTCAAAGTAGTTTATTTTTATGATCATACAGTGAAATTTGGTGTAGGGCTAAAGACGTTTTTCTAATTGATTTTCGGAGTGTGTGATTATTTTAAGGAATGAGGAAAAATTTAGACCCGCACAAGAGAACTTCTACTTAAACTTTGTTAGCATCAGTGTCGTAAGTTGAAAAAGAAGCCTTTCCTACCTTACCGATATCTCAACAAGCTCTTCTCAGTAAAAACAATGTATTGCAAAACATTGTTGATTGTTCTCTTTCCCCAATCTTTTGAGGAGTGTTAAAAAACACAGCGGTTCATCATCCTGGAAAAGAGTGATTCAAAATGTTGTGAATAAAGAATGAAACATTAAAATATTGCAAATAAGTTAACTCAGGATATTTTGCACGACATTTACAAAAAAAAAAAAAAAAAAAAAAGGACATTTCTCGTTTTTCTAGACGTCTTCGCAACACGCAAGACAACTCTCTGAAAAACAGTACTGTACAGCGAAAATCAGTACATCTGGTCACCCTACTTCTCCCACCAACTTTGACCCCCTCCCTCTCCGTTTCTTATGGCGCTCAGCCACTACAACTTTGCACATACATATATTTTCACATCCTCTATCAGGCGCACTACGTCCCATTCCGCAACTCCATTCATCCATTTGGACACTTTACTTGTCAGATGCTTAATTTGGCTTTATTAAACTTTTTTTGTCTGCTTAAATATGGTAATGATACTGTCTTTATTATAAACAATCAGCATTATAATAATAATAATAAAAAACATCCCATCGTAGAAAATTGCTAACTTCGCATACAGTGTGATTGATACCGATACGCATCATCAGACTTCGAATTTCTACATATGACAAGTGATTCCACATAGGATATTAAATCGAAATCGGCTTCGTTTCTAAGTTACAAGCTTACAATATATGGAGAGATACATTAATAGCACAGATAGAGACTTAAGTGAAAACAGTGCATGAAATTTCAGAAGCAGTCATAATGATTAGTGTCTAATTTAGAATTTTGTGGACACACGCTGAAGTTCTACCAAGAACATACAGAAATTTCGAACAATCTAATCTACTAAGATATGCGAAGAATTCCAACGTTCTGGACTGAAGATTTGCCTAGATCAAGCTGATGCTAAGTGCTATTTTTATTTTCCTACAGCTTTCTACATTGCTTCTTGAGACCTAAAAATTTATTTTTCCATATATTGAAAGGAGCCAGAATTATTCGCAGAAAGATCTATTGGATTGGACACATCTTACGAAAACATTGTCTTCTTCATACCTCACAGAGGGAAAGATGAAAGGAAAGCCAGAAGTAGAAAGAAAAAGAAGAGCACAACTGATCGATGATTTGAAAAAATGGAAGAAAATATTGAGACTTAAGAGAGGAAGATCGAGAAACGTGGAAAAAACATTTCCAGATACGAATCTTAAAAAGTCCCAGGATCTGGCAATAGGCATAACAATATTGATAAGATTGTAGCACAAAAACTTAAGTCGATTTAGATTTATCTTTATACAGACTTTCCTTGGCTTCTTTTCATGACTAGAACCAGCATCCAAATTTTCTAATAGAACTTCTGAACCCTGTACAACAGTTACTATCACAGATCATTCAAAAGTCGATCCCATGAAATTAAGTTCTTTTTTTTTTTTTTTTTCAATAACTTTATTGACAACCTAGAACAGATCTTGTCTATACAGAAATCTGTTTGCTGTTATTAAGCATGAAATTCGCGGTGGTCAGAGTTGGGAGACCCTTCGTTAATCCTTGGACAGTACTTTCTAATACATAAAAGCAGTAAGCAAATTCATTTATAGTAAATCAAAGTGTGCAATTCTATGAAAAGGTAAATAAATAATATGTAAATACTTTGAAAAGATTCACCTTAAAATAGGATGCATGGGTGAGTGAATCCTTTTTATAGTATAGAATCTTTCATGTTAAATTCATATAAATTCATATGAGGTTTCTGCCCCACAGGAACCATCTCACGCCTAGCCTTACCTGCCCCTTTCAACACACGTGATAAGTCATTTTTGGACACAATGAATCAACGCTCCTGGCAGTTTCATAATGGAACTATAACTGTAATTCACGTCAGAAAGAGTAGTTATGTAGCCTTTCCAATAAGCGTTTATTTTCGGCGGCATTTGTCCCGATATGCAGTTGCCACACCTGTCACGCAGTCAATGGTCCACGGTGCTCACACGACTGGTAGCTTCCTTCTCTTCCCGCTTGGTGGTGTTGCGCAAGGTGTAATTTCGTCACCATAGATTGGAAACAACCTTCTTTTGACACGAGAGTCACATATTGTGCTTATTGTTTGTCATATATGTGTTTATTAAACCATAAAAAGAATTTCCCTGAAGCATCCAATAAAACCAAACTTCTGCATACAGTTTTCGAGCATTATTCCCTTCATACTCGGCGCACTAAAACAAAATTTGCTTCTACATAAATGATATGATGTATGGATTTTCTCTATACTCATCCTATGGGCCGATTAAGATTGAATAGTTAAAAAATAAAATGATGGTTTTATATTTTCTTTTCCAAATATCTGTTTGATCAAAATCTTCTTAATGTGTACTGTACTACTTCTGTTCGGTCAAAACTACCAAACAGTTTATTAGCGTTCTCAAAATATGATAGCGAGGAGTACTCCAAAACTGAACGAAAAGTTTGCTTTTACAGAATGATTGAGATAAGAGAATTCTATTTATGGTTCAAGCAAACAAATTATAAACTACAAACACAGGATGTATTTTTTATATCTTTTCATTATATACTATAGTAAGCCTTCTAATATCAATCGACTAGATAAGCTTACTTAACAGTCTGCGACAAAATAAATAGCATATTTTATTTAGAATTTATGCACAAAATATTCTTTTTTTTTTTCTTTCTTCTATCACTGACTTTGCGATAAAACTTACTTAGCAGAAAGCCTTCTGTGGCAGGAGCTTACATGCGAAACGAAACCATTCCCCTATTGGGTATAATTTAGTCATGTAAGTTTATTTTGCTTATTGTTTACATCATATTGTAAGGATCACCATCTTTTTCAGCATGTATTATTTCTTCAAGCACATGTTACTACTGTAAAATACGTGCTATTGTTTGTAAACATCAACGCAAGCAGAGATACACGGAAATAAGAAAAACACGATGCCGACACAGTGAAACCCGAAGATGATCGACTCGCCCAGATGTCACCCATAAAGGAGGGCCAGGAGAAGACCAAATTATCAGTTCAAGACTGATCAGCTAACCTTCAACACCTGCTCCTGAGTCGCTTCGGACAAAGGAGTTTTCACCTTACCTAATTCCTGGAGGCTGCCATGAGCAAAGAAGATTCCTTAACAACCATCCTGGAGGCTACCATGAGCAAAGGAGTGAGCGGTACATACCTAATTACAACCTTCATCAACCGAAGCCACTTCAGATGTGCTAAGGACTAAATATTGAAAGCACTTGTTTTGTATCTTTACAAAGAAACTTTGTTAATTATTCTATAGAAAACTATTTTTATAATAAAATTGGTGAAGAGCAGATCCCGGATTATTATTGACTCCACCGAAAGACATTACAAGTATGCATCTGAACTTAAAATTCCCACTACTCACTGTGCTGTTTTTAGAAGCAAATTTCTTACCGTTTAGAACAATTACACAGAAGATTATAATGTTTTAAACACTTCTCATCTGAATTCTAATTTCAAAACTAAAATAAAATGGTGTAATGTTATAATCTACATATATACACAAACAAAAAGGAAGTAATTCTATTTCACTAATAGCCAACATATTGTACATAATTTAGGGATCGAACTTGGGCTATTGTTCGAAAGACGGCTTAAAGACTTCTGATACTGCAACTCAAAATAATAAAATATAGTAATAAAATACATCATCAACTGAACATTCAACACTTTCAATATAGAGCTCTGGTTCAGCAAAATTGACAAACGGTAACCATATCGATACCCACCTATACGTAATCTAATACTATTTTACTCTATACTAACACTAGTCTTTCTGGTGCTAGTGTCCAAGACAATCAATCATGTGGCTGAAAGTTATACTGTTCAACATTCCTTTTATTTATTTTTTTTCTACAGGATATATATAACTTACACTCACGGACGTCAGGATACATTAGATAAATTTTATTATTAGTGTCTTTTTAATTTAATGCTTCACTGGTTTATTAAATGAGAAATTGTGAACCTGAACTTATCTTTCTTTATTCCTGATATAAAATGAGGATTAAATTCCGTTAAGTTTCACCGTTATTACTTATATCATAGTAAATACAACCGAATCTAAACTAATCTAACATGTGTTTTATAAGTTGGCAAGGGGTAACGGAATTTATGCCTAAAATGATAATGTTGATATTGATTAACTCTTCATTACATGCTTCAATTCGTCTTTATGCGCATCCAAAAATTACGACTGCTTTACAAATGCTTTTCGACACATGGTTGTTGCATCTTTAATGCGACAACCCTGATTATTCTGGGGCATTAATTGAATGTAAGTCTAAAACTCGCATCTTAATATGTATAATGGTGGGATCTTAATAATGCAATCATATTAAAGTTAATGGATCAATAATTTTGACAATGTATTGATTTAATAATTTCATATTGTACAGGGGACTTGAGAAGAAAATGAATCAATTTAACATTTAATACGCACAATTTTTGGTTCAAATTTGTACATATCGTAGTAATACATATCATAAATCTTTCTACGGTAACTGCAACTTTATAATCCTTTGAAATAAATTTTTAAACACAGTTGGTATCTAACATGATTTTTTTTTTTTTATTACCATAACACTTTGATTAAAATGCGTACCCTAAAGGGAAGGAGGGGGATCAAAATTTATACAGGAGGCTCTTAAGTTAGGAAAGTGAGACTTGGTATATAAACTCTTCATTAAAAACACCTGGAGACGTATCCGAGCATTTTTAAAATGCCATATCTAAAGGAAAATTATATTTATGTAATAAAATTTCTTATTTTGTATTCATAAAATAGCGAAAGTGAGGACACAGTTAAAACGATTAAAATTTACTTTTAAATAATAATTCGATTTGACCTGGATATTTATCATTTGCTCTATATCTGGATTAAAGTGTGTATTCTAAGGGAGAGAGAATGGAAAGTAAATTTTACGCAAACAGTAACGGCCACACTATATGAAGCTGGGTTGAGTTGCGTTTCTATCTTTTCATTTCGATTCAAATACGCATTCTTAAAGGAGTGAAAAAGATGGTTGAAATATATCTTTCATATATTTGCCATAAACCAATTCTTTTTATGCTACAAACTGGGACTTCAGCTAGAAATAGGAAGAAATACGAAACATATATTTGAAAAGGAAAAGGCCATTCGTGATTAGAAACACCTGACTACTAAAACATCTGACATATCATGGTATCATTGTTGTAATACTGAGTGCCCTTAACTTGAAATCAAATTCTTATATTTATACACAATTCATGCTGATATGCTAGTTAACTCTGAAGAATTTTACAATTTTAAATCTAAAGCTATTGATATTCATCATGAGAAGGTTACGATGAAAGGAGTAACACAAATGTATTCATACTGATATATTCTAGCAGCATTCTACATACACTTATTTTACTTTATTCTTTACTGATTTAAGAGGCCTCATCACTGCAAAATTAAAATACCGCTAATTTTGCAGTAAATATGTGATATTTTCAAATAGATAAAAGATAATCGAAAAGTGGAACAAGACCTCCCTAGACAATATTATTTTGCGTGAGATACCGTTACCATGACTCATTTATCTGCTTTCGATTTCCAGCCATTTAGAAAATGGGCATTTATTTTCGCGTTTCTAAATAACTGCAAACGGAAAGCTACTAGGTGCCTCGTGATAACGGTACCTCATGCAGAATAACATCGTCTAGGGAGGTCTTGATCCACTTTTCGATTATCTTTTATCTATTTGAATATATCACATAATTACTGTAAAATTAGCGGTATTTTAATTTCTCAGTGATAGGGACTCTTAAGAGGCTTAAATACAAATATGTACTAAAATTATTTTAATTTTCTTTGTTCCGTCCAATTATTGTGAAATGAATTCTGAAGATTACTGTGAGTGCCCATTCTTACTTCGGGAGACAAAAATGTACTTACTGTTACTGAGTAGCCGTCACATGTGAGAAACATCTTTAAAAAAATAAAATAAAATAAAACAACAAATATCAGGAAATACCAAATTTCGTTTTTACTCTCGCATCACATAATAACGGAAATCTGAAACTCCCATAGTTTACCAGTTAAAAAAATAGGAATATTATTCTATTCCGTTTAAAAAAAATAAAATAAAATAAATTCAAAACCGAAAAAAAAATCAACAAAAATCATTTTTTAAAAATCACTACAGACAAGGCATATACGGTGCAATTATACAAAACATCCATCGACCCGTTTTAGTGGGCACCACAAGATGTATCTAATCCGGGTTAAGGCAAAGTGAAAAACAGCTCGCGCTTGCGCCAAAATGCGTCTGTAGGGAGCAGGCACGTTAGCGAAGGTGGGTATGCAAAAAAAATCCTTGATTCAATATTTGCTAATATGACTGTTGAAATTGGTACCATGGTTCGTATCTACATTTGATACAAACCAGAGTGAACAATGTAAAGATAACCGTTAATACAGACTATAAAATCCACCTAATGCATTGCTACATCTGTAAAATGCTCGAGTCCATTGTCAAGAATTGATTAAAAACTATTATTCTACAACAAAGAACTTATACGGAACAGCAACCTTTAAATATTTACAAAATATAGAATTATGGGTGCAGATTAAGAATAGTCAGCCAAATAAAAAAAAAAATAGTTATCTTGTTTTAAATGATCCCGTAAGACGTTCTCCACTATATTACTTTGGCATATGCCCAAATAATTTCGTACATATTGATAATATGGGTGTAAGTTGATGTATCCTGAAAATGACTACTTGCTATCCTATTAGGATATATGCATTTGATCACAAAATTCACTCACAGTGTCTTAGAAGTTGTTTCATAGGATAAGAGTTTCATTCATTGGTGCAAATTCATTTTACGAAAACTTGCCCTTACGGGTATAAATACCAGTTCAAATGTATGCCATAAGAACGACTGTGCATAAAACACAAACCAACTTGTGGTACGTGTTCACTACAAGCTAAAATGCTACCTAACCGATTCAGCACAGGATCGCAGTAGGGGAGAGACCGGATTTAGCAGGCGCGTCAGTGACAGAGGGTATGTGCATAAATGACAATAGTACAAAAAACAAACATGCATAAAATCACACAGGTTCGAGCACTCGTAATGGTTTCATACTTGCAACTCTACTGGCAAACATAAAATATACTTCTACTATATCGTGCTGAAATACTCCGCCGGTGGAAATTAGTGTATTACACAGTCATAGTGTATGCACTCATTCATTGTAACTCAAGTATAACCCTTGTAATCAGATCACACTTCTAAACATAAAACGCTGATTTCCTAAATTGTGAAGAATTCATCCGACACTACAATTTAACGTGCAGTTTTATTATACGGACCCATAGAAGAAGTAATAGTAGTAGGAACGGGTTAGAAGCTTCACAGGGGTTGGTTGGGTTCTCTTCTAGACATGAAATGAGCAAATTAAAGACTTGTCCAAATGTTTAGGCTGATATTTAATATCTCCCCCTACCTTGCACATATAAGATTTACAGTGTGTTACTTTACAAAATATAGCTGAGCTAGGGACAGCTAACGAAGGGAGTTAGAAACCCCCAGGGCCCTTGCAGGGGCGCGGACAAAATCCAAGGAACAGTATAATGTGCGTAGCTGTGGTATGTACCTGTGAACACTCTAATTAAATTGTATGTTTGTTTCTTTCTTCAATTGTCATGCAATCTAAAGTTTTATCTGTAATTCTTCAATTTATTGAAATAACACCTCATTTACTTTTAAAGAACTGAAAATCCAATAGAGCATGTAAGATTGTCACAGTAAGAGTGCAGATGAGCTTTAATTACTTATCACATCCATATGAAAGTATGTAAAAGTATTATACACAGTGTTTTGAAACAAATAATTTTGATATACTGATCAAATTTTCGTCAGAAATGATCAATATGTGAAATATGTACGGTAGTTGTAGAGTGTTGAGTTTTTCTTTTTGTATTCTCGTCTTTCGCCTTTAAATTCTAAATAAGTGAAATATAGATGTATCTATCAAGATCAAAATGTGGATATGGTAATGGTAGAAAGTAATTTTTTTTTTATCTAAATTATATCTTTTTAATTTTATTTCTACTTTAATTCTCAATGAATAGAATAGAATTACGTAAGTGTACTCTTTTTAAGACTGGGCTGCTTTACTGTTATTTGTTACCTCTGATTTAGCAAGTCAGTGTTTTTATTTTCTGGTTATTTATGTGAATATACTCTTTTCAGTCAAAATATTTCTGATCACCCTAAATTGGATCCACCTGGGCATGTCCTAGCAGTAGCCAGAATATTTTATGAATAATCTGCATCTGCACTCTTACTGTGTCAATCTTTCATATTTTATTGGATTTTCAGTTCTTTAAAAGTAAATGAAATGTTATTTCAATAAATTGAAGAATTACAGATAAAACTTTAGAATGCATGACAATTGAAGAAAGAAACAAACACAATTTAATTAGGGTGTTCACAGGCACATACCACAGCTACGCACATGATACTGTTACTTGGATTTTATCCGCTTGGATTTTGTCCGTCTTACCAGAATTTAGCTTGGATTTTGTCCTACACTCGCCCTTGTACTTCAACTTTTATCACAGTTTATAAGGCACTCGGTTTTGGAACCATGAAACGAGTTGGGGGAGATACGAAATGCCATCCAAATTTTTATGTACATTTTACAATCTATGGATCTGTATAGTAAAACTGCACCGAACATAATATCCTACACAATCCTTTCACATGCACTCACTTATTTTAATCGTAATATTTTTTTTATGATGGATTATTCTAACCTGTACCAAATTATGTTCCTACCTCGCTTCTGTTACCGAAACGATCAGGATGAAGCACAGTTTGCAGTTTAATGTATTTCGATTTGATTTCATCCGGTACAATATCGAAAGTCTTGTGTACTCCCAGTACATCAAAATAATTCATACTATCATCAAGTTTCTGTAATGTATCACAGTTGCTACAAAATAATGTTAACATCGTGTTTTTTCCACATTTCCAGCATTTCGTAGAAACGCCAGAAAAATTTCTTGCGACACATATCATCCATCTCCATTTTGATAGCATGTTACATTTAACACTGACTTTTAGGTGAGTTGACTGAAATTGCTTTTTCACTAATTACAACTTTTGAGCTCGTCCGAACTACTTTTATTTTATTATTATTATTCAATAGCTAATTGATCATTCTTTAATCTTATCTTTCATATGTGAATAATTTTCCCTTGCACTGGGAATCGGAATGTGACCTTCATTTGTCAATAGTAACAGCGTTGCCAACCTCGGAGAAGAAAATTATCGATTTTCGTCCTTAAAATTATCGTATATTACAAAAGATTATCGTATATTCGTTATAGGCGTGATAATTGTATAAACAAGTATAATACTACTAATAATAGCAACTTATATAGTAATCTTCAGTTTCGAACTCTACATCGGTGTCACTATCCTTATCATACTTAATTACGCAAAGTAATTACGCGATACGTAATTTCACTTGCCACAGAACGATTCTAACTTCTTTGTTTTTCACATCCAAACAAAGGCGCTAACATTCACGTGAGCGAATAATAGAGTCATCTATCATGAACAAACAATATTGCCATCTCCACGTAAATGTGATGGATGCAGAGATGCAGCGTTACCAATTCTCAAATCGTTATTGATTTATTTTGGCGAGAATTACTGTTAAAAATGTGTTTTATAATTCTTTAATACAAACCTTCAATTTATTTGCACATTCAAAAATTGAAAAAAAAATGCGTTCTAAAATTATCGTGTATTCACCTATTATCGCAAGGGCATTATCGTATATCGTATTAAGGCTTAAATTATTGTATATCACGATAAATTATCGTATGGTTGGCAACCCTGAATAGTAATGACTATACAGTCCAAGCTTGCCATCTATAGAGTTTATTATTTCTTCCTTATTACTTTTTATTGTGATTCACGTTCGTTTGTTTCCTCTATGCTATACCATTGCTGTTTCCAAACACTGAAAAATAAAAGCTTCTTAATTACTGTAAACAGGTACAAGTTTAGGAGAGGTATAATTTTTTAATCCAAAAAAAATGTAAAATTTAATAATTAGGACTAAAGAGTTAGTAGTAGTGAATTTAAACAAAAGTTTAGATACTCTGCAAAGAGCCATGATCATGATGGATTGCATATTGTTCTATTTTGTTAGGATTTGCGTGTAAGTCAAATCAAACACCAGTAGAAATGCAAAGAAAGAAACAGTTAAATGAAAATAATTCCATTACAACATAATATACCGTTCGACATTTTCGAGAGTGTAAGGATTGACTCTGGACCAACACCTGCCTAAACTTTTAAGAAACACTTGGTCCCTCACAAAAAATTCAGGGTAAAACAATAAACAACTATTTTTTTTTCATAAAAGGAACTATAGTTTAAGATAGATTAGTTTTGTAGAGATGTGAGACAGCAATAGTTCGCTGTACGCTCCATTCCTTGTTACACACACACACACACACATATATATATATATATATATATATATATATATATATATATATATATATATATATATATATATATATATATATATATATATATATATAATAACAACAGGGTGAACAATATACAATATGAAGTCAAAAATGGTTCACAACCTGTAGCTCTCAAACCGTTGAGATTAGGACCAATGTTCACATGAACTTTTTGCTTAGAATCATCCATACTACCATTTCCCAAAATATTGCCCCTTTTCCCTGGGACACCCTATATATATATATATATATATATATATATATATATATATATATATATATATATATATATATATATATATATATATATATATATATATATATTCATAATTACTATTACAGCGCTTGGAGGTTGAATGTAGACAGGAAAACATGCAAAAACAGGTTTATTACACCGAAGTCAAAAGCAGCATCCTTTCCGAGTTATGAGCGCGCGAAAGTGCTGAAAATTGAGCATTGAGCATTAATAACGCGAAGACTAATAGTGTTAGAAGAAGCAGTATGGTGAATTTCAGAGGAAACCTTATTTGTATTTTCGAGAAATGCCAGATTCAAAGTGTTCAGGAAATTATGCATGATTTATTAAACTTCGATCCATTCAATCAACACTTATCTATGAGACCTTGACTTAATTTGTAAATTCTGTATCTACTGGGGCTGTTCACACATGTAAATTCCAATAATAATAATAATAATAATAATAATAATAATAATAATAATAATAATAATAATAATAATAATAATAATAATAATAATAATAATAAATCGGTCAAGAAGGTGCGAAAAAACCTTTGCAGATCAGCTATCCTAAGAGAGTTTTATTTTCACTCGCACCAGGCAAATGTCATAATGATACGTAACTTCGTAACTTATAGGCCCCAAGTAGTCTCCTTTCCAATGCCTTTAACGAAGGACGTTATTCCTCTGACATCTTCGCCATCAAGCCTTATACGGGGGAGGGACGTATAGTCTTTAAATGACTACTTTGTCCATTGTGTATATTTTCTGTTGCTGTATTTATTGTGAACAGTCTGCTCTGGAAGTTAAGGTATATTTTGTGTAGATAGGATTTTATACTGGAAGCAGGATTAATCATCTTAGGTGATTCTGAAATATATTCTGTAAGTTCATCCAGATTGAACGCCTATACACGCGAAGAACAGGCAGAGCCCACAACATGAAATTCAATTTTAAAACTTTTTATTGTTACTATTTTAATGTTTTGCGAATTTGGCCATTGTTTCGATCATTGCTTCCCAGTTTTCTGTGATCTTTGCTTCATCGAAATTCTTCTTGTAGAAATTTGATTCTACTAATCTGTTCGCGAACTCTTTGTTAAGGTGTCTTATGAAGTCTTCTAGTTTTGTAATGTTGCATATACGATACACTTTCTCCATTTTTGTATCTTCAATGGTCATTTTGACCCAGAAACTTTCTGTGCTTTGTAGTTGTTGTATATCTTGAAGTTTAAATAGTGGGGAGCCATATGTTAAGTTTGCTCCTATTACTGGTTCGTATATCCTGCTATATATGTTGGCTGAATCATTTTTGTTGATATTGATATAATGTCAACAACATAATATTGATTCTTTCATTGAAGACGTCCTCTGTTTTTTTTTTTTTTTTTTTTTTTTTTTTTTTTTTTTTTTTTTTTTTTTACTTCTTCGGATATTTGTCCTGTGGTTCATCTTTGTGCAGTACTATGAGAGTGCCACTCACCCATGTCGTTCAGTAGACTGAGTTTGAATAATTCATTATCCTTAGTCTTCTCATTATTGTGGTTTCTGTTCTTCATCTTTTCTATATTGTAGCGTGTTAGGTGGTGTGATCACCTTTATGATCTGATTGTCAGTGTTCTGGAATGGTCAGCGTGGGCATCGGCTACTACTGGTTCCGTGATTACTAAATGTGAAAGTGATTAGTGAGGTCCCTCTTCATATACCGGGACACCCATAAAAGGCACGTGAAGGTTGCTTGTTGTGGCTTTGTCGGAGCTGTTGATTTTCACTTAGTCGTTTGTGTTCCATTGTGCGTGTTTACGAAAATATGTTGCTTGGAAGCCGTCTAGAAATCTCTTGCCCTACTTGCTTTCAAAGATTATTTTCATTCCATTATTGCGATTTAGGTGATATATAGTAACTTTTGTGTTGTGAAGTCGTTGTGTAATAGCTCTTTTTAGAACAAGTGGTTCTGCGTTAAAATGGCCACTGAGAAAACTTTTTGTTATTTCTCTTTGTGACCATTATTATCTCTTGATTTTGAGTTTTATTCTAAATATGGCGGGTAGTTGTTTCCCTGGATAGCACTCCGTTTCTCTCTATAGCATGTTTTTATTCCTTTCTGTCTGTTTTCTTCCTGTTCATCTTTACATCTATCCTTTTCTTGGATCTTGTCTTGGTTATACGATCTTCCTGAGTATGGCTTTATGGGCATATCTGTGTAGCAATAGTTGTTCTCAGCTTTTTTTTTTTTTTTTTTTTTTTTTTTTAGTATTTCTTTGTCTACTAGTAAGTGAGTAATTGTTTCGATCCCACAGTGCAGGTGATAGCTACGAGGGTGATCCCGAAGCTAGAGAGAAGGTTACTTCTGTGTGCAAATCTTCATAAGGTGGTCCCCTTTCAGGAGTGCTTTACATCGATTTTTCTGGCGATAGCTGGAAAGGCCTTCTTTGTTTTCCTCTATTTGTTGGTTGGTCTTCTACGTGTAACATCCCTTGTCTGATCTTGTTTAGAAGGCCTCTACTCCTAGTGTTCCGTGGCATTTTCATAGTTCCTTTTTTTAATTCGTACGTGGGCCTAAAAAGAGCCTTAATACTTTGTCGCTCTGTTTCCAGTAGTTTAGATGGTAGGTGTTTGTTTGTTTTCTTGGTGCAAGCAGCCACTTAATTTTATACAGCAAAGTATCCAGAGCTACGATGTTGTAAGTGTGTGTACGAGTTGTTTGTTTGTTAAGTAGTGTCTTAGTCAATCGTAACAGCCAACTTTCTTTGCGATTTGTCTTAGGCGGACAAGGTGCGGTCACTTATCCTCCTGTTCCTTGCTTCCATAGACTTGCACTGCTCCTGTACGAGTTAAGGTTGGCCAGTTTGTGAATTAATCCATCATGCCACACGGTATGAAATGCACTGCGGAAGAGAAACAAATGGGCTCCTAGTTTATGTTTCATTTCGATGGTAATTTGTGTTTCATTGTTTATTGTGATAATTTGTTGTATGGTGTTGTGCGTAGGTCTGAAGAATGCTTGATTTTTTGTTCAGTTGTCCACACCCTTCATAGGGGAACGGACAGAATGGCAGGAGGACATAATGGCAGGAAATAATGGCAGAGGACGAAATGGCAGGCGGACGAAATGGCAGGGGACAAAATGGCAGGCGGACGAAATGGCAGGAGGACAGAATGGCAGGAAGTTAATTTGAATTGTCGGGTTTTTAACTATTTTGTTTCTTGCTTGATAAATGAAGATTTCAACACAGATTTTCGATTTATTCATTATGCTCCAAAATTCGAACTGCTAATAATATTTCAATTCTAATTGACAGTCATCTACAAACACCTTACTATCGCAAGTTTTCTATTCATATAAGCAGTGTCTTAATGAAAGAAATTAGTTTTAGTCGTTTTCTTTTTTATATATATTATTTAAGATCTTTTCGAGTATTACTAGAAGGAAGCAGCTTTTATCTTTATTTCTCACTGTGATCTGTATATGCTCAAGTAAAGACAAACAGTTTTAAAAGTTATTGAAGTTATTTGCAAAACATTTTAAGTAACAAGCAAAAAAAAAAAAAAAAAAAAAAAAAAACATAATCCTCCATATTAACTTGCGAATAAACTAACCTCGGTACTGTACAAAGGATCAGATACTTTCTGTGGCAAAGAAAACGAATTAAAATTGGTTGATTCGACTCGTTCCGAAGTTTTTGACGAGAGGATATGTAGGATGTGTACTCATTATTTTCTGGTGACTGTCTCTAGTATTTTTAAGACTATAAAATATGCATAGGGGCAAATTCAAGGGAAGCTCCTGGCAAAAATCATCGGAGGAAACAAATTGTAGAGTACTCACAAGAAACACTGGAACTTTCGGTAGACATAGGATCTCCCGTTTTCAAAATATAGGATATGATTAATTGGGGAGCAGGAAAATTCGGTGTACGGAAAACTCGGTGTGGGGAATGTTAGGTGTAAAGAAAGAAAAAAATGAAATGAAATCTTTGAGTTTTACGTCCCACGGTTATGCCGGTTAGGCTAAAGGAAACGGTGGTGATGAGTAATAAATGAAATGGTGGAATGAAGAAAGTGGGAGGAAACGGAAGAACCCCGAGAAAACCCACGCACACGGTGTTTGTCCACCACAAAGTTCACATGGCGGGGGCTGGGATGGAACCCGGGACCCCAAGCACCAGAGGTGAACGCTCTACCACTGAGTCACCGCGGCCCGGGTGTAAAGAAAGATTCGTTGTAGTAGGCCGTAGGATTTATTAAAAAAAAACTTTGAGGATAAATGAGCATATTAGTTTTAAGTTCAAACTGAATAGACCGTAGCATTTATTAAAAACTCAACTTTGAGGATAAATGAGCGTATTTGTTTGAAGTTCAAATTTTGTGTAGAAGTACTTGTACTGTCTACTATCATTCTTACTGTTTACTGTCTACTTTATATTGCTTTATATTGAATTGTGTTCCTGAAATTATTTGAATTCTAGATTTCGACGGATTTTAACATTTTATGGCCCTTACATGACGAGAAATTTGTTTTTCGAAGTCCGTTCGTGTGATTTAGCAATGCGACCATCGCTATCAATCGACATTTAATTTAAAACTTAAGTTTTTATGCTGTTTTGGAGGATGCCTCCTAGAATTTTCTACTTCCAAAAAAATGTAGGTTACTGGATGGGTAAAGTTGAAAATTATAGATTTTTCAAAAATGTTCTGACGATTTTATGTCTATTTTATAAATAAATATTTAAATCTAAATTCTTCAAAAATGAAATTGTTTGTTTATGTTACTCAAAGGTGTAAAAATAAATGCCTCAACTAAAGTATCTACAGCTGATTGGAGGAGAAGTCAATAAGGAGTCAATAGGGTTGCAGTACTTGTTTACCTTAAGCCAAACAAACTAAAGTGTCTGATTGGAGGAGAAGTCAACTATTTGTACAACTATTATCTGATAAAACCATCCTGCTTTATATTGCCCTTTCCACTAAGACTTTTTTGATCAATATATTTTTGCATCTTACATATCTATATACAGAGTGATTCTTTCAAAACTCACGGATTACATTTGGCTCTAGAATTTCTAACTGAAGTCCGATTTTCATGCAGTTTACTGCAAATCATCAAGGAAGGATGGGAAATTTATGGGACTATGTTTACTGGTTTAGATTCATCCGGGATAATATAGAGCAGGCCGCAAGAAAAACAGCAAATATTCGCCATTGTACGTTACAGTTCGAATGAGATATTGGATATTTGAAGCGAAATTGAAGAATACAAATTAAGTGTTAGTGGTAACACACACAAATCACATGTTGAATAGAGATTTCTTGGGTGACTTAGAGTCGGTAACTGACATCTTCCACAACATCCGCCAGCGAGGTCCGATCCTTTCCTGTCTTCCTCAGAAGCGATCCTGTTTCCTGCAATTTATTCACTAACAACCATATTATGTTTCTGTCTGGGGCAGAACGTGAGGCAAAGTGGTGCTTTTAGCTGTTCCTATAACTATTCTCTGAACTTATAGTTGTAATTGTTTTATTTCTGACAAAAAGTGTCAGATTCATTGTGTGATGTAAAGTAGTTCATAGTAATACCCCGCAAAAGACATGAAACAGATATTGGACTCAAGGCAAAAAAAAAAAAAAAAAAAAAATGCTTTTCTTGAAATAGGTAATAACATTTTATTCGTTACATTTTATGGTTTTCATTTTCACAATATGAAGTGTTGTAAATTATCGTAAGTGGTAATATTCAATATGTATTACACCGAATCTACCTTACACCTGAATTTCCCCACACCGAGTTTTCCGTACATCGTATTTTCTGTACACCGAATTTTCCTACATCGAGTTTTCTTACACCGAATTTTCCTAGACCCGATTAATTGTATATATGTCATATGATTAATTGTATATATGTCATATGCAATTTGATAAGGTAATAGTATGAACACAAGAAAGAGCATTTATCAACGTTTAAAGATACGCAAGTCATTATACAATTTATTTCATTAATAAATATGATTTAAGTGTTGTTATATCACTCTTTTCTTGGACTCGTCGTAACCTGGAAGAATTCTGATAAATTCTACATTAAACTAAGACGGAAATCAGGACACATTTTGTACATAAATTTACAAAAAGAGACGAGACTTTTACTAACATATACGACACGAGACGACAAAACCTGAATTCTCATCTCGTCTAGAGAGCAACGCTATGAGCAAGGAAGTTAGAAATCAAATATGCACGATCATGGTTCCTTTAAGCTGCACTAAGCTGTAAATATACCCAATATCACATTGGGGATGAAAGGGGAGCGATTAAAGTGGAATGCCTGATAATGTAAGGTACCTCATAACTCCAGTGAAATTCAGGAAAAAATCTCTGAATTACGAAAAAAAGAAAACATACAAAATACATTTTCATGGTAACTCTTACAGCCATTACGTTATTATAAGATTAATGCTACTTCTGAAACTGATTTGATTGAACATGTATTTGGATAACGAAACTACTTTCATAAGTTTTTTAAAGTATCAAGTTTGAGAAGAACGAAGTTTGTCTTCCACTGTTGTTATCTCGTTGCTCATAGATACCAGTAATGAAATAATTGGTCGAAAATCACGCGGCCGCTTCTTACATCAATTCATGAAGAAAATTAGTTCCAATATTAGGTACCTAAGTTCAGTATTAACAAAAAAAAAAAAAAAAAAAAAAAAAGAAGCCTCTTGCAACCATGCGTAGCACATTTTAATACTTACACTTGAAATAAAAATATGACTGGATAAAGACGATAGCCTTTGTCTTTGAATTTCAAATGTGAATAACAATATAGGGCTTTTCAGATAGAGGAGGGGGAGGGGCAGGTTTTATTAAACAAGATCGTACATCTGATATGTTTTAACTATAGGCAACTTGTACTTGCAGGTTAAACTCAGTCTTCTGAAGTCAAACGTCAAATACAATTAAGATGTTCAAGAGAATAACGTATCAGCATTATTACATACTACAGACACAAAGATACCACTAGGCTCCCAAGTTTCAAAATTATATTGTGTGTGAAAGCAGTTAGTAGATTTAATTCTTTGTCACATGGTAGCTAGACCCTGAGAGAAATTCAGAGGGAGTCCACGGGAAAATTCTTTCGTCATATATAAAAGTTGTACTACTTAGAATTACCGGTAATATAAAACCAAGATATCAATTGGAATATGGTTAAAAAGAAAGAAATTTAAGAAAAAAGTTAAGACATGGATAACTGATATTTATCCTCTTTTACGCTCTTGGTTCAATTTAGCTATATTTATATGCTTTGGAGATTTGAGGTAGAAATGAATAAATCGAGAACCGTTACCTACTAACAAACACAATAGGTAAAACCTAAAAATACGAGCCCTAGGAGTTATAATTTTTGCCAAATTAACTTCCTGCCATTCTGTCCTTCTGCCATTTCGTCCGCTGCCATTTCGTTCTCCTGCCATTTTGTCCGCTGCCATTTCGTCCTCCTGCCATTTCGTCCGCTGCCATTTTGTCCTCCTGCCTTTATTTCTTGCCATTATGTCCCCTGCCATTTTGTCCTCCTGCCATTCTGTCCTAAATTCCCTTCATATATTTATGTATCCTTTTAACCATAATCAGCTACTAAAGTGATTGGTTGGAAAGTTTTCCAGGTTTGGGAAACAATATTGTTTGTGCCTGTTTCCAGCCAGGCTTGCATTGTAGAGTTCTGTGAGTTTGTGTGTAAAATTTTCACGTGATTTCTCTGTGTATGGCAGTGTTCTTGTCTGGGCCTGGGGCAATGCATCTTTTCCTTTTGAGTACCTCTGTTAGTTCTCTATTGGTTAACTCATAGAGCAGTATGTCGTGGTCCTCTGGATGTATATCTGCTTTATCAGCTTCGATCACTTAGCTGGTGGTGTATTGTATTTTTTTTTCGATATGATTTGCTATTGTTCGTTGTTGTTCAGTACAATTTAAAGCTTCTGCATATTTGTTCCTCATCATGTCGTCGAAGAGTTGCACTTATAATAGCCGCTCGTGCAAATGCTGACCGAAATCTGACATTCGAAATCCATCAAGAAATCGTAGTTTGTCCTTCTTATTTTGGAAAATGATTTTAATACCATTGTTGCGAGTTAGATTATAAATGGTAACCGTTACATTAGGTATTCTGAAATTGGTTTCCTTTTTCAGGGCCAATGGCCAAGTGAAGATCGTCTTTACTGGTTTGAGTATTGATCTGATGTTGGCTGGAGGTTTATGAATAACTCTTATACTATGTCTGACAAGTCAAGTATTCTGCTGAGTTTACCAGAGGTGCCGCCAATAAAAGGCTACATGGTAGTAGAGAAACAATCCTCACTCTTAAAGTTTTTGGTCACTTTGTGTTGGGAAGTAATGGCCCTTTTTATGGCCATGTTGATATCTGTAAGATTGTAGTCATTGTCTTGTAGCTTCGAACGAAGATGGTTGAATTCCTCTTGTAAACTTTCCTGGTCATTTACGGAGACTGCTCTGTAAATCAAGGTTTTTTTTTTTTTTTTTTTTTTTTTTTTTTTTTTTGGAACTGCAAGACGTTGTGACTTCTAATGGAAGCTGGTTGCGATGAGATAAAGATTTGTATGTGTCGGCTTCGTATGTACGTTATATTAAATAAGTAAATAGATATGCTTGCGTCTTTCTGTGAAGTAGTAGCTGGCAAATTAGTAAGTTCTTTGGATTTTTCGTCGATATTTCTCGATTTCTTTGCTTTTACATTTTCACCAACGGAATTTACAAGAATATTGTCTCTTTTCCTTTTTTAACCAATTTTCTAGGACCTTCTTGGACATCTTGCAAATTGCGAAGCAACTCTTAAATCCTCAACCCACAAAGATAGGGACGTACACAGGGGGTGGGTTCTGGGGGTCCGGACCCCCGAAATTTCGACATTTGTGTACATTTAGCTTAATTTTAGGGGCAATTTTAGGAATTTTAATATACAATACCCTCATATATCCCCCGAAATAAATTCCTGCGCACGCTACTGCACAAAGAATGTTAAGCACTATTAAGTGAATATTTTCGTAGTGACGGTTGTACTGAAATGATCAAATATTGCTTGACATGCTCGTATGCTGCAAGTCTTTCCTGACTTGTTTTCTACCACTCCTGATAACAAATTTTCTTCAAATATTTTTTTGTCTTATGAAACCGAAACATGAAAGAAAATGTTTATTTTTACCCCTTCTTTTTTTGCCCAGTAAGTTTCGGGAAAAATACTACTACAATACTAGCTGTTGAATATTTATAGAAATAAATTGCCGCTTTCTTTGATGTCAATTGCGCATACAAATGAACAGTACTAATCCAAGGTTCGCTGTTGTAGTTGATGATATTGGAAACAACGGTGAATGCTTCAAACTAGACCGACGATAGGTCGCATGATTTATTTTGTGGAGGTCAACGATTTCTTGGCGCAAATGTATTCATTTAATTTTCTCTTAACCCTTGAGCTAAGTAAAGTCCATATTTTTTCACAACGTCCTTCGGCGATTAGAAAGGAGCTGGTTCCATCCCATATATCCTCGCTCAAATTGTATCCCATTGGCAGACTTTGAATTTGCATCAAAGAGGGCATGAAAGCTGTATTCATTCCTACGTAAAACATGAAAATTTCAATTTCACCACATGAATATAGACCCTACTCCTCACCCTCAACTCTACTCGCACTGATCTTTAGAAACCAAAGAGTTTCTAAGAAAAACATTTGTAAACAGCTTGGCTTTATATAGTAATACCAGAGGTCAGCTTTCAGAAGGTAGGACATCGCATCTGACATCTCGAGGAAAAAACACTGCAGGTTTAGAACGCTGTTTTCCATTATAGAAGGGATTCTCGGAAAACTCGATTCCCACACCCCGAAAAGCAAACATTTTAAAAGAATTTAGCTATCATTCGCGACAATAGCCTGATGACCAGCTGTTTAGTGAGTTTTTTGTTTTGAAATACAGTACATGAAAAGCAGGTGTAGTTTGTTCCAATGACGTGAGTATACCATGGATCGAATGTAGCGTATACTCGTGTACTTCCTAAATTTTAGGTGGCTATACGATATTTTCCAAACATTAGAGGTGGGTATACGCCCAATACCCGCGTATACCCTCCATTACATCCCTTTCCAGACCCTTGTTAAAAGTAGGCATATGTCATGCAACTCTTATACCGTATAGGGGCATAGATTGTACCCCTGGCACATCCGAGGGCGAAAAATGTAACCTCTGGATCGCTAGGGGCATAAAACTAGCCATAGTGAAAGGCAGGGCTGGATTAACCCATCTGGAGGCCCGGGACTTGAAAATATATGTGGCCACTGCTTACTTCGCCTAATACATATCTGTGAAAGTACAGTAGGAAAGTTAGGGAAATGTGCTTCATATTTTTGGTCATAGGGGGCGCGGTGGCTCAGTGGTATAGCGTTCACCTCCGGTACTTGGGATCCCTGGTTCGATCCCAGCTCCCTGGTTCGATCGTGTGAACTTTGTGGTGGACAAACACCGTACTCGTGGGTTATCTCGGGGTTCTCCCGTTTTCTCCCACTTTCTTCATTCCACCATTTCATTCATTTCTCACCATCACCATCTCCTTTAGCCTAACCGGCATAACCATGGGACGTAAAACTAAAAGATTTCATTTCATTTTTGGTCATACATTATTTTGTGATTATGATTGTATCTATTTATTTATTAGCCTGTTTTGCATACAAATGGGAATATTCTCGAGTACGCATACAGTTGTCAAAAAATATAAAATAATTACATATATGCTATAAAAAACCTATAAATATAGTAATACATAGATAACTATGACTTTTATAATCTTACACATTCATAACATAAATAACAAAAAACATTTATACATTGTCTTAAAAAATCTCATTTACCGATTATTAACATTTATCTACTAAGAATTTTGAAGATCAGATTTAAACATAGAATATGATTTATGATTTGTTTTGCTTTAGAAAGTCAGGTAACTTATTGAAAATTTTTGTAAGAAGTATGTTAATACTTCAGTAGAATAACCCCAAAAAATAATACCGTAAGCCATTAAAGAATGGAATTTTACATAGTACACTGGAACTAAAGCCTGTGTTGTGACATTACCTCTTAGTCTACGGAGGCCGAAACAAATACTCCTTAATTTTTGTTGAGTTGAGAAATATGCTCATTCCAAGTTAGTTTCGAACTAATGGTGACACCAAGAAATTTAGTTGAAATAGAAAAGTCGACTTTTTTGTTATTTACCATTATGTAAGGAATAAATTTATTTTGAAGAGGATAATAAAAATTTAACAAGGAAGTTTTATCATTGTTTAAAACTAATTTATTGCTACTTAACCAGTTACTTAATCGTGAAAATTCAGTGTTTAGATTATATTCAATATCATGTCGTGAGTTACCTGTAATAATAACATCGGTCTCATCAGCAAATAAAACATATTTATTAGGCAACATTTCATGTGTCAAATCAGTAATGTATATAAAAAAGAGCAATGGACAAGCACTGATCCTTGAGGTACACCAGTTAGTATTGTACCTTTATAACTACTAAACTTATGCATTTTTTCATTTTTTTCGTTCGTAATTTGAACTATCTGATACCTATCCTTCAAGTAAGACTCGATCCATTTATTGACAGTTCCTCTTATACCATAAAAGCATATTTTTTTAAGTAAGACATCATGATTTACAGTGTCAAATGCTTTAGTAAGATCAACAAAGAGTCCAATTTCTCATTTTTTATTATTTATCGCATGTATAACAGTACTAAGAAAATCGAAAATTGCAGAATCAGTAGATTTGCCAGTTAAAAACTCATGTTGTGATAATGATATTAGATTATTGGAATGTAAATAATTCCTTATCCTATTTGACATTACCGTCTCAAAAATTTTTGAAAATACAGACAAAACTGAGATAGGGCGATAATTCTTAATATTGTAACAACTGCCTTTTTTGAAGAAGAGAATCACTTTTGCCATTTTAACCGCTGTGGGAAAATGCCTGGACTATTTACAATTCATTACTTTGGACAATTTTATTAATTGCCACAATTAATATTATTATTATCCTCATATACTACTTTTCATTTTCAACATGTTCATGTGCCGCTTATCCTTCTTTATTACATTAATAGTGTGATAAACAATTATATTTAAAACAGGCAAGTTCGGCCATCTTGGCTCGTGCCATTTTAGTACATATTCTTATTTCAAACTATTTATAATTAAAACAAATATAGTGACGTAGTCCACAAGGCTCTAATGCCGGGACTTCCTTTATAAATCTCCCGTAAGGGAGGTAACTGAAAACTGAAAACTGAAAAAAATGCCTGATTCAAGGGAAAAATTTATTACATGAGTCAGTTGGGGAGCAATTATCGAAGCAGATTGTTTTATAATAGGGGACGGTACTTCATCAAGACCTGCAGAACTGCTATTTCTCATATTTCTTATAATAGCTAATATTTCATTAATAGTTACTGGGGTAACAAAAATACATTTTGGACAAGAAGGTATCTTTGAAGAACCACTTGTACCAGCTTGGTGGGATAGAGCACCAAGAGCTACCTGAGGAGAAGTTATAAAATAATTATTAAATTTATTTGCAATTTTAGCAGGGTTTGTAATTCTTTTATTGTCAAAAATGACGTGATTCAAATTAGCAATATCACCTTTATTTGTATGTACCGACTGGTGAATAATAATCCACATAGTTTTAATTTATTTCTAGAATTATTAATCATTTTCGAATTATGCATTAGCTTTGCTGTCTTAACTTTCTTATATGTTTGCTTATACTTTTTAACGTAATTTCTGAATACATCAGGAACATTTGTATCATTAAGCAATTTAGCATACTTAATTAAATTTCGTTTGGAGTTACGTATACAGTTGTAATCCGAAATTTCTTAATTTTATTACATTTCCTAATTGGCATGAGAGGAAAAGCTACATTAAAACAGTGCAAGTATGCATCTAAGAAGGAATTAAATTTCTCGTCCATAGTGGAAGCTGAATAGATTCCATTGCATGTCTCAAGAACCAACAGATAACAAAAGTAACTAACGTTACTCGGTGAAAATAACCTTTTTTCTCAATTCTGGTAGTATTTTGCAACACCGGTAAGTTATTTGATGGAAGTGATAAGCTAACTAATTGCGCATCATGTTCAGAATAACCTGGGTTGAATATTTCAAGTTTATGATTACAACACTCTCTGGTTACTATTACTTGATCAAGTGCTGATTTTCCAAACCGGGTAGGCGTGTTAACAATAGCTTTGAGATTAAATGAAGTTAATAGATTTCGTAAATCAGTCTTAACTTTAGTGTTAACCTTCCAATTTATATTTATGTCATCACACAAAATGATAATACTGTATCTTTTGCACAGATAGTCAAGAAGTTCAAGATTTCTAAAAAAAAAAATACCCGTAAATTACCCGAACTGGACATATAAATACTAAATATACACTATCGGCGAGACTTATTGCAACTACTTCAAAGTGAAGTTCCAGATTAAACACCGATACATCAATTTCATCAGCATTTAATTTGTTATGAACGAATATACAAACTCCTCCATAAATCAAGTTCTCTTGAATAATGACTTACCAAATCAAAATCTTTTAATTTTACAGATTTAATATCAGTACAGCTTAACCAATGCTCCGTGATGCAAATAACATCTGCAGTTGATAACACTGTCTCAAGTAACACATTGTAACACATCCATAAAATCCAGCTTATTGCCAAGACTCTGCACATTATGATGAAATACTTTAAGCTGATTTAGGTTACAGTGTTTTACAGTGAAAATTCAAAAAATAATCGGTAAATCACTTTTTGGGGTATTATTTTCAATTTTAATGAAAAAGTGTTGTGAAATTTTAAAAAATAAAAAATCCTTGGGAAGGGTTTGAACCAGAGTTGGCGTGGGTCAATGAAAACTTGGCCCACGACCCACTGACCTACCACCCACCGTGACCCACGACCCACTGACCCACCACTCATTGTGACCCACGACCCACTGACCCACCACCCACCATGACCCACTGTGACCCACCATGACCCACCACCCACGGTGACCCACTCTGACCCACCACCCACGGTGACCCACCATGAACCACTCTCATCCACTTTGACCTACTCTGACTCACCAAAATCCATCGTCATCAACTCTGAACACGATCCACGGTCTCTTCTGAACTGACTAAAGAATTTACACTTGTAATAAAACATGACTGTGAAATTGTCACTAATCGGAGTTTGAATTTCTAGTCAATCGCTCAAGCACCACTCTGATACAATAACGGTGGATCTGATCTTTACGATATAAAATGGTAAAGTGTTTGTCAGTAAGGAAATTGAAACAGTTCGAGGTGGGGGGAAATTAGTGTATGCCTAAAATATACTTGTACTAAGAGAGTATTCTTGCAAGTGTTAATTTCTGAACGCATTCCACAAGAAACTTCTATTCGCAGGAAAATACCCCTGTACAATATGGAAAAGGTTATGGTTTTTCAGTTCACAGTATTTTTCTCACCAAAAACTTGAAAAATCAGTTTTTCATAGTGTATAAAGGTGCTCGGGTACCCTATGTGAGAGCATTTCCATAAAGCATGCTCATAATTGTAATTTGAGTAATCACTAAAACACCACGTTAAATTTAAGTTACAAATATGCATAATTTCAATTATTATGAATATTTATTCCAAGTAGTTTACCTAAAGCAAAGAAGAGACTTACTAAAAATTAGGTACAAAGTTGAATAACATAAATAAGCCATTAGTAATACAAGTATACATTTTCCGTAACTCGTAATTTTCCACCTTAAAACAAATCTGAAATCGGGTTTATTTCCTGTTGGTAACTTTTTCGTGGTAAATCGTCCGCAGCGGAATGATGTCCATCCTTCAACCAAGAAATAACTAGCTCGTCTATTTCGAGCTTGTCTAGCGGTGGGTCATTAACATTGATGAGCAACAAGTTATACAATGTTTGAGCACGTAGTCTATTTCTAATATCAGTCATCTGTAAATTCATAAGGGGAAATCCCTGTTCGCACTCTGTCGTGGAAATTGATAATACTTCTACCCGATTTCTGCAACTTCTCATCGACAATCTACTTGTTAGACTTAAGTCTGATAACGATTTTTCTTGGTCAGTTTTGAAATACTCAGCAAGAAGCATCATCTCTCCATCACCATACAACATCTTTTCCGTATCGACCATGTCAGTTGGCAATGTCGACCCATGTAGAACAGAAACTTCATCTACCACGCCTTTGATAGGGAATCTTGTGAATAAATTATCAATTAAAGCCTATAAACTGATGATTTCTTATTTGTTTATAAATTTAATTTTTGTAGTTACACATGAAGGTTTGATACCATTACCAAGTTTCCTCCCCCGTCTAGAAAGCGAAAGGGAACGAGGTTCCTGGAAAGTGTTCAGAGGTGAATGGGAATTTCCCTCCTTCCCCTTCAATTACCACACTGCTGTTTGCCATGTGCCAAATTACGATGAATTTCAATTAAATTATCATAATATAATTATTTCCTTGTTGAATTATCAATACTTTTCAGTGGAAAAAAGGATGAAATTTCAAAGTTCCAAATCAAAGTAAGTAGACCAACGTAAAGGGAAAAAAAGTGTAAAATTTTCCATACAATTATGCGTACAATCCAAACTTAAAAGTTCCGTGTAATTAAGCTTACAGTACAAATTTTATGCCTATTTTTTCACAACTTTATGGGTTGATTGCCCTGTGCTGTAAGCGCTCCATATAATACCGTAAACATAAGCTTCAGCAATTATTATAACGGAAAGCAATGGATATATGAAGCCAAGCACTGTATTTTTTTGTTTCTGGTTTTTTTTCTTAAATAACATCGATCGTTTTCGATCATTTTTACTAGATATGGGCATGAGTCGAGCTGAAACTCGACTCGAATTCGAGTTGAGTTTCGAGCCGTGTCTAAGGTTGTTTTCTCGAGTCAAGTTTCGAGCCGAGTTACTGGTTTTGAGATCGAGTTTCGAGTCGAGTCGAGTTTGGTACATGGCTCGCTTGATTAGCTCGTTTTAGCTCGATTTGAAATCATGGCCTGATTAAACTGTAAAGCTAAAGCCATGAGAAATGTAAGCCGTACTGTGCAATACTTTTAGTGTTGCTCACGAGAGGGAACACTGCTTGCATCTCATCTCGTCTCGATAACGAGACCACAATAGTTTTTTTTTTTTTTTTTTTTTTTTTTTAATAAAAGGACAGCCTCAAATGTCGTGAGCACCAATATATGTATATACTGTAGTTTTTACCATCAAGGATGAGACCTGCACGGTCGTATTTCTGAACCTAAGCAGAAGCCCAACCCGGGTACTGATGTCAACGGGCTCGGCTCGGTTCAACTGAGCAAACAGCTCGAGCCGGCTCGGTTGGGATGAGCCATCGACTCGGCTCAATTGAGCCGATGGCCTGAGCCGACTCGTTCGGGATGAGCCACCGAATCGGTTCGGTTCGGCTCAGGTGAGCCATCGGTTTTTGCCGTCTCGGTTAGGTGAGGTGTTGACTCGGTTCATTTCTCGGTTCGGCTCGATAGTAGAAGAGCTGTGAGCCGAGCCACTCGATCCGTTGACAACCCTAAACCCGGGCGGAGCACCGCGGTGATTCAGATAACTGCTAACTCCAGAACATAAAAATAACACGGTTGCCAGGGTATTCTAAGATGGATATAGGCCTATACATGATGTGTCTCATGTAACCCCTCTTTAATCAAATTGATGTGGGCATCAATTTATCTCCTGGTATACACCTTAATGCCATAGCCGTGTTGAAGCAGTTCTCACGTTATGAATACTCGTAATTAATTAATTAATACTTAAAATTTATCATATTTTCCAATATTTTACATCTTCTTGTCTTTATATATGCGACTGTGTATAGCTGTGTTGAAATGGATCCCATTATGAATGATTAATAAAAGGGATTATTCAAAATTGATCACTTTTCTGAATATCTTATCATAGGCTATATGGAGAAATTACTAATTTTTCAGTATTAACATATTGCTTTATTAGTCTGTTTTTCTGTTAGTATCAATCATTATAAAGAATTCTAGTGACAAAAGAAATCATACTTAACTTTAAATTATCTTCTTAATACTCTTTAGTAATATTCCTATATTGTCTTTAGGGATGCGTTCGAGTCGAGTCGAGACAGAATTTTCCTGACAAAATTCGAGTCGAGACACAGCTCTTCCAATAGAAAAAGATATATTTTCGAGTCGAGACATCACTTTTACAGCACATTTTCGAGTCGAGACAGTCTCAAATCTTGTCTCGTGCGCATCCCTAATTGTCTTTAGCTTTATAATTTTCCTATGGTATTTTTCAATTCCTCATATTTAGAATTTCTTGCGAGAAGAATAATTGTCATCTAATTTCTACATATTATTATTATTATTATTATTATTATTATTATTATTATTATTATTATTATTATTATTATTATTATTATTATTATTACCAATATTATAAAAAAGCCTATTCCGGATAACAATGTTGTTATTTGTATAATATGGCAGCTCGTGGAAACATAATTGTATGCCACATTTTCTGACTTTCGAGTAAGTATGAAAAGAAAGTTCATCATTCCTATGCAATTCGATACAATAACACATACCAAACAAGTTTCCTTTGTGGTTTAATACCAATCCAGTTCACCTAATAACTTAATTTTACCAGAAGTGACAATTATCATGATGTTCGCTAAATCCTCTCGTGTCATGGTAAAAACGAATTGAAATATTTAAGTTTTATGTCCCGCGGTTTTGCCGGTTATGCTAAAGGAGACGGTGATGATGAGAGATGAATGAAATGGTGGAATGAAGAAAGTGTGAGGAAACGGGAGAATCCCGAGAAAACCCACGAGCACGGTGTTTGTCCACCACAAAGTCCATACGGCGCGAGATGGGATCGAGCCAGGGACCCCAAGCACCGGAGGTGAACGCTTTACTACTGAGATACCCCCCCCCCCACATATCATGGTAAATAAAGTGATGACTTCGCTTCTTCATATTTTGTATGGCCGGAAATTCTCTTTTATCTTATTCATTGGAGGCAAACGTTCTTACAGATTTAGACTGGTTTGCAACTGAACACGTGTGGTTTATTGTTCAACAGCCCTGCAACTCTGCAAGTAAAGTTACCACCAAACGGAATCTGTAATCAGAGGTCCCTCCCTACAGGGGTTCAGACTTTTCTTTACTGAATAGTTTTAAGCTCTTTCCTTTTTTATAGTAGGCAATAAAAATAGGAGAAGAACAATATTACTTTTCTGCGGCAGTGTGTCATTTATTTCAGCAGAGCTATGGTAGTCAAAATTTGCAGACATTCCTCAAATAACAGGAAGAATCCCGCAGCTATTTACAAAGGCAATCGGAAAAACAAGTTCATTTCTCTGCTTTCACGAAATATTTACATGTGTGACACTTTGCGTGCTGAAATTAATAATAATAATAATAATAATAATAATAATAATAATAATAATAATAATAATAATAATAATAATAATAATAATAATAATAGTGAATATCTACAATATATTATCATTATTCATACTTTATCTTATTTCTGACAGCAGTGTTACATACATAATTTTGTCTTCTTCAATCACAAGCCACTGTTGTGCTTATCCGATCCAAATCTCTCCATATCGTTCTGCTTATTTACTTAGTAAAGTACTACTAGACTAATATTCATTCAAAACAATTCTTTGATACAATACTTGATCCAATTTTTTGTTGTATATACCCACATTCATGACCAGTTCCATCTAAAGAAACTAGTGTAAAAAATATTTGTTCCCGAGCGTTATAGTAGTGTATGATTGAATTCCGGATATATAAAGGCCCATAAATATTCAAATGACATCTGGGCCGTTAAAATTAGTGCAATATGCATTGGGCCGCGGAGAACTTCGCATTTGAATCAATTTTACACGAATACCGAGAGAACACTTCGCGAATGTAGCATAGATTGTGTCTTAAAGTTACTCATATACAGACCACGACAATAGTCTAGGAGACAAAGTTTGTGTCTGTCTCGTATCGAAAAAGTATCGTAAACGTGGTGGTCTCTTAGGAATTGTATATGTACCTGGAAACGTATGACTTCATGCCCACCATCAGTCATCTTTTGCAGAATTAAGTGAACGAGATATATATATATATATATATATATATATATATATATATATATATATATATATATATATATATATATATAAATATATAATATATATTTATATATATATATATATATTTATATTTATTTATTACTAAGCTACCAGATACAATCTCAGAGGCCATTTTACACTGGAGCACACAAATCAACAATAATAACAACATTGGGAAATGAAGTGGAAGACTGGCGGCCAGGGTCTGTATTTTAAGGTACCATCTCAACATTGACCTGGTGTAACTGAGGAAAACCCTGGAAAACCTCAGTCAGGATACTGAACTCTGGATTCGAGCATGGGACCTTCCAATTGCGAAGCCAAAACGCTGTAATAATAATAAATCTTCGAGTTTTACGTTCCAGCCTTACGTCGGCTAGGCTAAAGGAGATGGTGATGATGAGAAATGAGTGAAATGGTGGAATGAAGAAAGTGGGAGGAAATGGGCGGGCCCCGAGAAAACCCATGCAGACGGTGTTCGTCCACCACACACAAGGTACACTTGGCGGGAGCAGAGATGGAACCCGGGACCCCATTCACCAGAGGTGAACGCTCTACCAATGAGCCACGGCGGTCCTTATAATAATAATAATAATAATAATATAATAATAATAATAATAATAATAATAATAATAATAATAAGAAGAGAAGAAGAAGAAGAAGAAGAAGAAGTGTCATTGATAATAATTGTGTTGTGTATGTATAATACTTGAAGAGAGTACTTGAACTACACACACGATTAGGCCGATTTGGCTCGTTTTGGCTCGACTTGAAACTCGAACCAAATTCGAGTCGAGTTTCGAGTCGAGTTGAGGAAATTTTTCGAATTTTTCGAGAATTTTAAAATTGCTAGGACACATTCTGTTAATTTTCAATAAAGAGTTAATACACTGAATTTCAGCTCCGTAAGTTTAACGGCTTGCGAGATACTCATTTTTTTTTCGCAAAAATTTGGATCCTCCTACCTCCTTAGGATATTATGCATTATAATAAAAGCAATATAACATCCCAATTTGGATTAAGGCTGAACTATATACCAAAAGTAATTTCATTTGACTTTGCAATTTGACCGTGATGATCAGGCACACAAGTTACATGCAATTTTTTATAGATTACAGTGATTCAAAAATGTATTTTTTTTCCAGTAGTTAGCTCTAAAAACTCACAGGTCTCGAAAGCCAAGTTGTAGTGTAAGTCCTATTGCTATTATTACAATTAAAAATATCAATATCCAAAAGTGCCTGAAGTTCGTTTTTCACTTGGTTAGATATACTCACCTCAGGTAAGTAGACAGAAACAAGTGGAAAAGGAAGGGAAATGAAGGTCTTGAAAGTAAAACGGAGACAAATTTACCAGTCTTCAGAAGATATTGTCTACAATGCAGTGAGCAGAGAAGGTCGGTAGATCATACTGAGTCGGTGGGTCGCAGTGGGTCACGGTGGGTGGTGGGTCGCAGTGGGTCATGGTGGGTGGTGGGTCACAGTGGGTCATGGTGGGTGGTGGGTCACAGTGGGTCATAGTGGGTGGTGGGTCGCAGTGGGTCACGGTGGGTGATGGGTCACAGTGGGTCATGGTGGGTGGTGGGTCGCAGTGGGTCATGGTGGGTGGTGGGTCACAGTGGGTCACATGCTGCTGACCCACGACCCACTGACTCACTCAGAAAACTTGACCCACTGACCCACTCCATCTCTAGTTTGAACCCATACCAAAAACGATATTTATTACTAACATCTTGCGCTAGCATGCTTGGTTACGTTTTTTTTTAAGTCTCAGTAACTTACTTGAACTACTTATTACTTAATTTACTCCTTTACTTGACTTTTTTCCAATAACCTAGAACGACAGGAACACGAACACAGAAACATCGAGAACAGTAAAAATCATGAAGGCTCTCCCACCGGGAATAGAACACGGGACCCCGTACACCACAGGTGCACGTGCTAGCTACTAGACCAGCGGGGAGGGCGGCAACGTGGGCCGACAAGAGGTGGCCTTTACTTCCGCATATATCTAGGTCATAACTCTTGATGTCCTATCAATATCGGCCAATAAGATCAGAGGATATCTGAAACTCTTGGCATCCGCGAAAATGCTTCTTGGGAATATGGAATGGAATTTTCTTCAAAATACTGGAATAATTCGCTCCATTTAAAATCTACCCTCATTTGAGCAGTGCTCCAGTCTTTAACTTTTTCTTTTTCAGAAGTAGCACCTCTCTTTATATTTGTAATCTCATCAAACAGGTAGGATTATTTTGTTTCTTTTCCTGACAATTTATTAATATACTTCAAGCTGCTCTGGGCAGTATTTCATTCAGTCACTGACATGAGTTAAGTCTTGTTCAATTCAAAATGTTAATGTCTGCAAAAGATGTGGACCACTGGTCAATATACTCAATACAAGTTGAATAAAGTGAACACATATATTTCTTAAAATTCAATACATATGTTAACCCATTTTCTTCAAGATGTTTTAGTTTTGATTGAATTACAAAACGGAAGAAAACACATATTTGCCAATCAATTTCGCTTTGAGATCAGCGACCAATGGTAAACCTTCAACCATCGAAACATACTTACTCTCAAGAAAATGAACAGAACCACTAAAAACTGGTGCCTGATTGTGAATAAAATAAAGCCATATTTCAAACAAAGGATCATTGAAAAACGCTTCAATGGTTGTAGGACACTTATCTTGTGGTGGAAAATACGATTTTAATTAAGTCTGGATAAAGTTTAAGTATACGTTCTATAGCGGGGCAACAAAGAAAGCCATCTAGTTTTACTGGCGGAAAGGAGTTTCCAGTACTCGAATTCCACGAAGTCACCAAACTCATGCAACGTACTGTAGTTTCATATACGGTATATACAGTATGCAAAGGTATGATAAGCTATATTTTCTAAACCACACTATCTATGCAAACTGGTAAACAGTTTAAAGCAATTATTCACCATTTGTTCAGTACAACCTATAACCTCAGCTGATTTATTTAACAAATTCTGATGAAAACTGTACACATTCTTCTTAATTTTCCTTCCTGAACCTCCGAAGTTGCAGTTGGTATTATCAGCACACAAACCTACAACTTTCCTTTCAATTGTCTACTCCTGTAATGTATGAGGAACATATGTGAACACAATGTCAGATGTCTCTCCACACTGATCTTGAAAATCGAAAACTTTAACTGCACTCCATTTACAGGACGAAGGTAGCGAACCAACAATGAAAACAGTTTCGTAGATTTATGATTTGAAGAAGCTATTACGCAATATAATTTACTTTAATATTTTCCATAAGTAGAAGCTTTGCTTTGTATATACTTAAACACAAAACAAACTATTTGCTGAGCAAAACAATATATTCACATATGTAGTTTTTTATGTGAATATATTGGTTTGCTCAGCAAATAGTTTGTTTTGTGTTTAAAAATAATTTACTTGATCCAAGTCTTTCTGCCTTTCTGAAATCGCGTAAGCACTGACTACATTCATTACAATCTCTTCAGATTTTGTTCTTGAACACAAATTCATGGGTTCGAAGCATTTGTTGATGAGCTTAGAACCACACTGTTCAACAAAATGACTAGCATCCCAACCCCAGTAACAGACTCTATTGGTAAGTTTCGAAGAAACTGCGCCATGTTTTATGAGCACCTGATGATTCCTAAGAAATATAGTTAAGTAAGTACAGTAAACAAATTGCTTGGGGATTTTTTAATTAAATAGTTTTTTTTCACTAGATAGGAGTTAGGTAATTATAAAAGAAGTGCGCATCGTGAAAAAAATAATTTCACACTAAGATGTATAATATGGTATATTAGAGTTTTAATACGTTTCGTATTTTCAAAACAGGAGATCTGAATGACTTTTGGTTTGCTATTTTAAGAAATGTTCGTTCTAAAAGGTTACAAAATTAACGTATTTAAAAAAACAGAAAACATTTTGCTTCGTACAAGTTGCTAAGTGTCAAACTACTGTATCTAACACGTTGGTTTTAAAAGTACGCACACTATCAGTGTTTCCATTTTCCCAGCCTTGTGGTAGCAAACACTGTATGCGAGAGTTTTCTCGGGGTTCTTCCTCTTCCTTCTACTTTATTCATATTACCATTTCATTCATTCTCAAATTCACCGGCATAATCGTGAGACGTAAAACTGAAAAGATTTCGTTTCGTTTTATTTCACTTTCCCAAGACTGAAAAATAATGTACTGAAATCTACATCAGAAATGATCAAATATATCATAGTAATAACAAAATCTTTTAAAGAAAAGATTTGCTAACATTAATATTTTTTAGCTCAGAAGAATAATTCAAATATGAATAAACTCACCTACGCTATTGTATGTAGAGTTTCCTAGGAACAGATTCAACTAATATAACATTTAAACACTAATATTAAAAGAACACAAGCACAAAGAAGATCATTTGTCTTCAAATAAAACCAGTGGCGGCTGGTGGATTGTGGTTTCGGGTGTTGCAGTACGAACGATCGGAGACAGAAGATATAAACTAAATTAATTGACTAATCAGCATAACTTTAGATGCAAATGCTGTGTGACATGAAACTAAATAAAAAATTCTGATTTTAAAAAATAAAAAAATAATGCAGAACATTTTATCCGATTAGTCACCTTATTTAATTAGTAAGTCCATTCTCCTCTCTTTGATTGGAGTAAATTTGTCTGATACATGCCAGTTGAACTATGGTTATTCTCATTATGAGGTATTTTTCAATGAAAAGCATAACCAATGGTGATAACCTTTCTTGGAACATTCAATTCCTTAAAAGTGTCAATTCTTTTCGAAGTGGAAAAACGCCTGTCTCTTTTTGCTGACATCATAGGTACAGTTAATATTAATTTCAGAAGCTTTGTAGATTCACTAAATATTTTTTCTAGATTATTGAGAACACTTCATTCTAGCAAACCCAGTCCTTGACAGTGTTCCAAATTCCTCTTCAGTGTAGGCTGAATACAGTTCGTGGCAGAGATTAATGTTATAAATAATGTAAATTAAACACACTTTATTCATAGTTTATCTAGGAAAATTTAAAACAAATTATAGAAATATATCTAAGGCAAGCACCAAAACAGCTGCTTCAGAAAAGACACCTAAAACAAACTAAGTATATGAATCGCGACAACCGACACACGTGCGTAAAAGAAAAACTACATTCCAAATCATCCGTCTTGGTTGTAAGCAATGCACGATGAACACAATATACTTCCACACGAGACGAAACAAAGATTATATGATACGTTCTGGAAAGCAAACTTTAAAACCCGCCAGATGTAGGATCAGCATGTAACAGTAGTCAAAAGCCAAAGAACGTCAAAACAAACAGCACTGCGAGTTCTACACCCAGAAATGTTTGCTGGGAGGGGTCCAAAGTATTTGAGGGGGTCCAATATGTCTATGTAATACCGAACCTGTTTTATTTTGCATCTGGAAAGACAATAAGTAGTTAATTACTGTCACTTATATTTAAAAAAAAATGATAGAACGACTATTTTATAAGAAAAGAAAGAGTAGTACATGATGAGGTGTAAAATAAAATATTTAGCCTACATCAATCATTTCTCTGTTAAACAAGTATAGTTCGTTAAGAAAGTCTACAAATGTTAGTCGAGTTTGGAAATTTTTGGGAGGTCCGGACCTAGTGGACTCCTCCCTCGTGGCTTCGCCCCTGAGCAGAGGCGCTTCCCATCATACAGTTTTAATGTGGAAAGTTATCGAGAGTATAAAATACATTTATTTTATAAAACAAATAGGCCTATGTATATCTTAAAATACTACTCACAGAGGGAGGATTCAATATATTGACTTACTAATATTTGGTTCACAAATTGCTGTACAAGAAGCTTTCATTATCTATGTAAGCTAAGAATTAACTTGTAAATGCGTGTTTACTTTCATTTGTTTTCTACTCTATTACATATTTTCTTTCTTATTTTGTAATTCTGAGATCACTCTTTTTTGTCATTATATTTGGTTTGCTTCAGTATAGTCCCGTAATTTAAAAATATGAATACATAAAAAGAAATTCAATTTGTAATTGGTAGTGAAAAAAATTCAGAAATCTTATTTAGCGTGAAATATCTTCTCGTTCACAGGAAACCGTACCACGTTGTTGCAGAAGCACTGCAACCACCAGAGCTTTTAACTTCTGAGATATGGGAAAGGAGACTTAACATTCGCTCTAATTCCCGTGCAGTAGAAATCTGGTCGTTGTATGCTCGCTACAACGCAATGTAAATTAGATTTTGTGACGGATTGTTTTTCGCTTTTTAAAACAGATTAATGGATTTTTACAGTTATAGAAGTAAAAAATATGTTATTTAAAGTTTATACAGGAGTATTAGAAAGATTTTTTCTATTCTTTACTACTACTGCTAATATCTAATATTTTTTTCTGGCAATACTTTGATCGTTGCGCAACGCTGCAACACTAACATTAGCCGCCATTGAATAAAACATTACAGCACTTTCAGAAAGCAAAATTTTGTTTTTGTTATATTTTTCCCCCTCATTGTTAGTTAAATTCGGGAAATTTACTTAAATGGTTTTCCTCAAATGGGGTTTAAATGCAAGCACTATTTTTCAGCACGAAATTAATCTTTCGTTAAATGCAGAAACGTAAAATCAGGATTATATCGTATTATATCTCAAGTTAGCGTGAAATCATTAATTCTTCTAATTTCAACTCCAAGCACTAGAAGAAACCATTAGGTCTCAAAGAAGGCAAAGTGATTATTTTTCTTTAAAAAAAAAAGTTTATGTTCATAACTTAAGTGGATTGTATTTTTTTAAAATTGATTCAAATTCACCTTTTATGTTTGACCGATTTTAATTCTCTGCATAGAAATGATTGGAAAGTTTCGAAGCAAATATTCTGCAAATTTCGTCAAAATTAAATATTTTTCATAATAGTTATTGTAAAAAATTATCTTTAAAGATATATACAAATTATTTATATGAGAAAAATTCAAAGTTGGTGAGTAATTTACTTCCTCCACCTATCCTTGACAGATTTGAATCCGAAGCAATAAGGATTATTTGGATATTCTAAGTAAATATATGCTGTATTGGTTATTAAAATCGATTTTTTGTTGTTGTTGCCACGTTTTTTTTTATCACATTATTTATAGGTGCCAACTTGTGACAACAAGTTGACTTTACTCCTTTATTCTTGACGGATTTCAGTTCAAACAATAAGCTTCTTTCCTAAGGATGGAAGAAGACACATATCAAATTTCATTAAAATCAGATACATTTTAGAGAGTCATCGTGGAACAGATAGCTAGATGGACAGACACAGAAATGTCAGTTGAGTAGAATGGTAGAAGCTCGCTTACGCTCTCTTGAATTAGGAAATAATACTGAACAGACTGTCATAAAATTTTGTATGCCACTAATGGTTAGAAAGGACAACAATTTTATCAAAGATAAGAATGAGACAAGGTCTTTAACGTGTGGTTAATACACAGGGGCGGCTCTACGATATTTTATACCCTACGCGTAAAAGATGTCTGCGCTTCCATAATATCCTTCTCCCTCAAACCTAAGTGAAGCCCAGTTTCATCATATCATCACATTGTTACCATTTGTTTAAGCATTAAATAAAATAAAACTTATTCCCAATGTCTCTCTTTATGGTATTAATAAGTAATCTATAAGACAATTATTTTTTTATTTTTTTTTTATTGCTGTGGCATTTGAAATGAAATTCTAGTAATATAATCACAGGGCAACAGGAAATTATAGTTTTACTGCAATGTAAACCATGTCGATGTCCATTGTAAATATAAAACAAAAAAAGCAAAGATGAAGTTTCTTAATTCATTATTAGTTATTTTGAATTTGTGTAATTATTCTGTCAAAAGCTGAGTAACTTAAAAAATGTCCACGTCAGTTGTTATCTGATTATATAAATTTGGTGCTCTGTAAAAGGACCTTTGAATGATCGATAGTCTAGGGGGCGAAGGGTGGAAGAGGTAGGTACTTGGTGCTACACGGGTAGGAATGTGAAGGGATAATTCTTAAAGTAGGGCTTCAGACCTTAAGTTTCCATTGACTACCTTATGTAGAAACCTTAGGACAGTGACATTTCGGCGAGCATTCGGAGTCTGGATATTCAAATAATGCAGGTGATCTTTAGTCATAGAATGAACAGTGGAAACACGGAAACGTGCTATGGCCAGATAGATGAGAGTAATCGATAGTGGGGATCCAACTTTTCATTAACTTCCTCTTCCTAAATGTGTAGGACGCAAGCGCAGTACGTTTTGGCTAATGTTGACAAACCTCACATAAAAAAAAGTCTACCATTCCGCCCCTAAATGTTTCCGCCCTAGACAGCCGCCTAGGTTGTCTATATGGACGAGCCGGCCCTGTTAATACATCGACTACCAGCCATATATTAATAGCCTAGATGAATTTTGCTTTCTCTACTTCTCCTCACGATGTGAGGCAACATTTTTTCAACATGTTCGTGTTGAACAAACGTACACAAAGATACGAAATTAAGTACATCGGAGCTCTTTGACTCAGAAAATAGGAATGTCATGGTTCATGCTTTTTTGTGTATGAATTTAATATGGAAAATGCAGATGGAGGGATTTATTTATTGTCTAAATTGCAAAACGAAATTTGGTAAATGGACTCTTCATTGCTATACAGATTATCACATTCAATTATACTGATTGATAAATTACATTTCTCGAAGAGTGAGAAATTTTACTATTGGATCCATTAGACATAATTGCACGAGATTTGGCATATCGAGGTATCATTGAATGTGAATATGTAGTTCACATGCATGCATTCAATAATTACGGGAACCCTGAGATGTTTGTACAGATTACTCTCTGTTACAACATGCAGATGGATTTGTTTGTTATTACTATAGGCAATATAGCGCTACAACATACATAAGTTATCTCTGTTGGATGTTATTAACAATTATTATCTGTAGTGAAAAAAAGACTAAATAAAACAAATGAGCTCTAGCCAGCTTCAGCAATCTTAAATGGTCTCCGAACACATGGAGTGTTTCCATGGAAATTATATGCATCTGATGAGTACATAACTTAAGCTAATTTGTAATTTGTCCAACACAAAGATTTATCAGCGATTGCTCTTTCGCCCACGCTTATCAGGAATAAATGGAAAAGCACGACTGTTTCCTGTACTCAGTTGATACGAAAGAAAAAAGCAGATAATTTCAGTAACTATACTAGACCGTGATTTGGTTTATGATGTCCTGTTTTACAATTGAAATGTGTCACGTTCCGAGTATAACTTGATTAAATTTGAAACTCAAAAAGTACCATGTCTTTCTCAGGTTTAATTTTCTTTTTTTTCTTTTCACTTTCGAACAACACAAATATCCAGGTATTTTTTAAACATTTTCTTTCAAAACAACGTTGCTTTTAGACTTCCAAACTATGCTATGCAAAAGTATCGGAAGTCTAGAATGGCTGTATCCGTCCGTCCGTCCATCTGTCGACAGGTATCAGAGCGAAAACGGTAAGAGATATTGAGATACGATTTATTGCAATCGATTCAGCATTCCAAGAATAAGTTTAATCTACTCTATTACTCTCCATTAAACCGGAAGTGGTTCAAATTAGTCGTTTCCTGTTTCAACGTTTATCGCCATAGGACGAAAATTGTAACAGATAGCAAGAAGCGATTTTCTGCAAACGATTCAGCGTCTCAAAGCAACATACCATGACTATCCCGGACACTCTACCAAAGTCAGAAGTGCTACAAATTTAATATTACTTCTGGTTTCAATACCGGTACTGATTTTCACAGAGCAAAACTGGTAAGAGATATCGAAATTCGGTTTTCTACAATTGATTTATTGTCCCAAAAATAGCTTCATTTTCTTCATTAACACTTTATTCGAACCAGAAATGGCTTAATGGATCATTTCCGGTTTCAACACTTATCGCCATGAAACAAAAATGGTAATAGATAGCAACAAGCGGTTTTCGGCAATCGATTCAGGCTTATTGGGGAGTCAAACGAACAATATATGTAATTGAGAGGGAGCCGAATTTCTTGTTTGCTCCGGTGACAAAACCCTTACTTACGAGCTTGGGTTTCCCTTCACTTGACTTTAACTGAAACTTTCTGCATTACGGTTTCATTCTTGGTTTTTCTAACTAGAAAACACATTGCATGCACCAATTCGTCCTTTTTCTTTCATATCAAATGATCTATTATCCTTGTTGATTAACTTGTGGAACGTACTGTTGTCTCTTCATTAAAGTTGAAATGCTCAAAAAAGCTCAAAATTTCCCAGGCAAAAAAGACCGTGGAAAAAAATTCGTTTATTTTTTCGAGGAAAATATTACTACCATCACACGACCATTGTCAAACCAACTTTTAATGTCCCAGTCCACTGTGGTGTATAACCTTCACGAATTTTGGAAATCCATCATTGGCTGCCGTATTGTGCCATCCCAGTTCAAGACCAGAGGAGAGTGAATGTGTGCCGACAACTGCTACAAAATCCGTATGATATAAGTTTCCTAAAACAGATTGTCATATGCACCGGAAAGTGGATGTTTTTTTTTTTTTTTTTTTTTTTTTTTCGAAATTCAAAGGTGCGAAACAAGTGGTTGTGGAAGGGCCAAGTTCCAGAACAGATTGTCAAACAAGGCCATTTCGAGCATAAAATGATGCTCTGTGTGTGGGGGAACTGCGACAGGGTAATTCACTTCGAGATCATTACTAATCCATCAGTGCTGACCTTTATTCCGAAGAGTTGCAGCGGATGTATATTGCACTACGTCAAAAATATCCTACATTGGTGAACCGAGGAAGTGGCAGGAAGGTGCTGCAAACAGTCCAACACAAGGGCTGTACTTTGTGTTTTGATCTGCTTTCAGTGTACTGTAATAAATACAGGTATGTTGTGTATCAGAATATTGCAAAACTTATGACTCCGCCTTGTAAGATGGTTATATTTCAGACTATTTTAACGTGAGACATAGAAGTCAGTATTTGAACATCTGGTTTAAAATAATTAAACATATATTTCAGCCTTTCTTTGATATTTGACACAGAAAGGAAGAAAAGTGATTGCGAAGGAAAAGCTGTCGGAATTACAATTATTATAAGATACCCATAAATTCGGTATTTGGACTTCTCATTTCAAATAAATGTTTCAGCGTTTTTAAATTTTTTTTTAAATATCTTATATATAAAAGAGAACGCACAAATCCTTTGTTCCCTCATCACGCTAATACGGCTGAACCAATTTCTTTCATTTTTGGGGGGTTATTAGGATTTGGACCCTAGATGGTTTTTATCATATCACTTTAATTTTTAATTACCAGTGTCTTGAGATAATTGACCATTCAAGTGTCCATAACGTACAAATCCTTTGTTAGTTCATCATAGGTAAAAATAAACGTATTTATATGCAACCCGCATGACCGTGTCACTCGGCGGGTTAACATAAATGACAGGCGATATAATGTTAACATTTACTGCAATCTACTATGGTTTTTATCATATCACTTGAAAGCGAAAAAGTAAAAATTATCTAAGTAACAACGTTTATTGCGTTCCGGGGTGACCGCAGCGAAGCGGGGCGGGTTAACATAAATGACAGGCGATATAATGTTAACATTTACTGCAATCTTCTATGGTTTTTATCATATCACTTGAAAGCGAAAAAGTAAAAATTATCTAAGTAACAAAGTTTATTGCGTTCCGGGGTGACCGCAGCGAAGCGGGGTGAACGCTGCTAGTCTGATATAGAAAAGAAGAAAGGAGGGTGAAAAGAAAAACGGGTGGTATAATAAGAGCAGTGGCGTCATGTTGTGCAGTTCGCAAGAACACGTGAACCATCAAGTATCTTGGTCTGTTTGTTGCTCCTTAAGATATTTAAGAATATTTAGAATATTATTATATTGTCGTTTCGTTTCTATTCTTAGCTTGCTTTACCCCTTGCGTATATGCATTCCATCATCACATCACGTTCATAACAGAGCAGCGAGCGTGATAGGCTGCTCTGTGTGTACTACGCAAGGGAAACACGGGCAGCTGAGGGGAGGAACTGAGGTCTCTTGACGTTCAAATCAAGATTTGCACGAGTAGCGTTGACAGCACTGTTGTTGACTAATTTCCAGTATCGTGGTGCTTTAAACAGAATCAAAGAATGAACTGCAACTTAAAATATATAGAGTATAGTCGTACTATATAACTCATTCTTTCAATCAGTTATCTAAATTTCTTTTTATTTCAATTTCTCGTAATGAAAGTACACTAATCGAACAAACAAAATTACGGCTTTCCGAGGTCGTACCAAGGGGAATCGGAGGTTTAAAACCCTTCTCCAGAGATTTTTAAGTTTATGCAGAATAAAATTAAATTTTAATTTATTTTCAAGACTTTTTTTAAATATGTATAATCTCTGATTTTTCTTTAGGCTACGTCTCTTTCTACCTAAATAAACTAAATGTTTGTAAGCTTATCAAAACATGCTGTACTTGGTAATATTGCTACAATGGTAAAATCTTACCTTCTGTATTGTGGGAACCTGGAGGAAATTTTGGAATTGATTTTTTTCAACATTCATCTTTAACACATGCAAAATAGAAAAAGACGAGTATTGAGATTTGCAGTAACGTACGTTCAGCTGTAACCGGAAAGTTTTTTTCTTTGAGGGGGGGGGGGGGCGGAACAGTAACGAAGTATCTTGAGATAACAATGCAAAAGTGCATGGGCAAAGCGTTCCTAATTAAAGGTGCTTCAGCAACTATCATAATAATTTGATACATTGCATGTTTGGTGTACTGTTAACAGTTCACTAAAGAGCATACATGGCAATTTAAATATACGAGTTGAGTTGATTTTGAGTTTAACGGTCCTTTCAGCAGCGAGGCTATATGAGACGAGACCTACTGATTAACGTGGAATACGAACCACATGAGCTCCCTCTGAGAATCGAATCCGGGTCTCCCACGCCAAAGGCACTTACGCTAACCGCTTAGCCACGAAGTTCTTCAAATATACGAGATAGGAGATGTTTGCAGTCTTGATACTAATGAAGATTACATTTAGCATATTGTGAAATTGATGCTGAGTCTGTAGAAAGAGAATGGCATACAACAAAATTCATGAAAATCACAGCAAATAATCCGAAGTTGACTTCAGAAACTGAAAGTTGTGTTATCATATTAAAGAATATGAAAGCATTTAAAAGAGTACCGTTGCTCAAAATAGTCTTAGTGCATTAGGTATAGTACCAACAGAGAAAAAATTGAAGGAACTAAACTTCAGAAGAGTTATTAACGATTTGATTGCCCAGAAGAACATGAGAAGTATATACGAATGAAATAGAGCATTTGTTTATAAATTGGTACTTTCCATTATGCATATATATATATATATATATATATATATATATATATATATATATATATATATATATGCTTACTTTCATTGATTATTTATAGTTTTTCTTATTTAGAATACTGAAAGAATTCTAGAATAGAATTTTCTAATGACTGTAAACTACCGAAAAATTATGTAACGAGACGTCACTGAATAAGAGTCCATAACTCTGGAATCTTTTATAGTTAGGGACATAAAATTTTTAATTTGGACTTCTCATTAAGATAATATGATAGTTATATAAATCTCTTCTAACCAGTCTTGGGAAGTAACGTAGCGGAAGTAACGCGTTACTTTTTAAGTAACGTTTCCTAGTAACTTGTTATATTTTTCCAAAGTAACTGTAACGGTAACGCGTTACAAATTTTTAAGTAACGTACCTAGTTTGCGTTACTTTTTTCACGTTACATTTCGGATGAATAACTACAATATACGTATATATTTTTTAGAAACAAATATTTCTTTCCTCTAAGTGAATTTCTCAGAAGCGAACAATGGAACATGAACTGCTTATGGCTGTGACCGACAGTCACCGACACACAGAGAAACAGATATCATAGTACAACTTGCTGTTTTTGGAAGATGAAGACAGCCCCAGGGAAATCACGTGTACTGATTGCAAGCACCTGAATGATTTTGTCATAAATTTTGACAACTCCAAAGCAATACATTCAGTGAGTGAACTACGAGTGCAACGGTACCGGTAGTCTATTTTACTTTGATTAGTGTTGTTTTTATAAAGATGGAGAACGAAAATATTTTACCGTTCGAACATTTGAAAGAATACTTGGAGGAAATTTTTCGAGACGAGTTCTTAAGTCGAGCTCAAATGTCTGTTTCGAGTCGAGTCGAGTTTCAAAGAAAACTCGCTCGTGCCCATCCCTACGAGTAACGCAGTATGGCTTTTTAGTCAGTGTTACATTATATAAAAATGTTCATATAGCTGTCAAGTAAAAATTTGTTCTTGCAACTACATAAAGCGATTCAGAACCTGCAATAATAATAATAATAATAATAATAATAATTATTATTATTATTATTATTATTATTATTTTTATTATTATTATTATTATTATTATTATTATTATAGTGGTAGTAATAGTAATACGGACAATTGAAGTAATAAGAATTTTTTCCCATATTCAGAATTTCGGACCTAAAAGTAACGCGTTACATTTTTACAAGTAACTTACCCAACACTGTACCAGATAATAAAAATGGTAATTAAATATTGATGTACGAGTAGAATCGTTAGTCGTTTTCGATGAAATCGCGTTTGTCTTTTTATTTTCATCTATCAGTAAATTACCTTTATTTTTCGGTATAGGAAGAAAATTCGAATACTTTCCCTTGGAAATTTTATAAAAGTATTAAGTTTAGAAACGTATCTTCTAAATCAGTCGAAATTAAAGAAAATTATCCGAAGTTGAGTTCGCCCTTACTACGCCTCAATTCATTTGTATGTAAATGTGGAAACTTGGAAGTTCAGGTGGGTTTTACCCTCCTTTACTACCTTATTCTTTGCAGACTGCAGTTCCAAACAATAGGCTTATTTCGGAAAATAAGAGGAAACCACACATCAAGCTCCTTCAGATTGTATTAAATCATCATTGTGATACGCACTTTGAGTATTTCTCTGTAAAATCCATTTCTTGGTCCAAATCTTCCTATTTTTCTGTGTTTTCTTTTTGTTCCTTTTCTTAAAAACACATTGTTTATAGCATCTGCACTTAAAAACATATCTTGAGATAAATCCATCCTGTTCAAACAACTTGAGTAAACTGGAAAATGGCCGCGTGCTCAAACAACGAGCAAGAGGAAGATCGAAAAATTAACGCTTCTTTTTCTTCTTCTTTTACGCGCCTATTTTTACGCTAGGAGTATGGGCCACCTTACGCACCGAAATTTACATCATTTTACGGATCGAGCGCCGAAAAAATATGCTAGTGTACGTAAGCCTTAATAAAGCTCACACGTGTCAGTGTACCTCAAATCAATATTCAGTACCTGTGTCTAGTCTATGCCATCCCATACACTGGCAGCCTTACGAATTTTTCGAGAGATTACGTATGTTTTGTGGTTGTTACCAATCTAATTTGTTTACAACATTTATAAAATTAATATAATTATAATATTAGTAGTAGGGTCAAGTCTAGAAAATCCACTTACATATAAATTTAAACTTTTAGCGGTGTAAAGGTATGTGGACTTTCTATACTAAGTTTTTCCCCTACATATTAACAACCTCCAACCTTCGTGCCTAAATTGCATGGGGATAAATCAATGTGTGACGGTTGAAGATCGCTACTACTCACCATCTGTAATGAGTAGGTACGAAGTGGGAACAGAAGAAAACCACATAAAGTTAACTTTCATTTAAATGTTTGTATTCTATGAAATATCATGTGTTAATGTTGTTAACGTAGACTGTGTATAATGCGTCAGATCACATATCTTAAGCCTCTAAGAAGTCAATCACGAATAACTCGAACATAGCTGAGATACACATACCTTCTAGTAGATGACGCCTGAACTGATGTTGAAGTTCTCAAAACGATGAATAACTCGTGCTGCCAATAGTCTATGTTCGCCGACTATTGTTCAACCATAATCCAAGTTAATGGTTGTACTGGATAATGTTAGATCTCCCTAGATCTACTCCTAGACTGGACTCACAGTTGAATGACTACTGTGATACGAGTACAAGTGGTTCTCTCTGTTGATACTCAACTTCTGATGATCCACTTCTGATGATCCAAATCCTTTCGGACCATAGGTTTTTATACTCAGTTTCCAGACATTCTGGAATTCACGTTGTTGACTTTTTGTATATCTCAGCTATTGGTAAAACATTGGTTTCACCCGAATTACATCGTGATCAAATTCTCAGACCAACAAATTTCTGCAAACTTGACGGTTATGCCACAGTCAAAGTGTGTCACTGTTACAGCATTACATCTTGATGACATTTCAATTCTTCAACCAAAACATTACACATCACAATAACATACAAACTGACGACTTAGCGTCTAGCCGTAACAAAACATAACATTCAACGCATTTACAAATTATTGACGTAAACACATAAACACAAACACGTGTTTACACTATATGACAACATTTCATTAATATACTTTGATATAACATTTAATAATTAAGATTTCCAAAATAATATGTTCCTAAACCGTATATATTCACATGCTCCCTTCAAAATGAGGGAACTGCGTTCTCGAATAAATTTCTTTCTAGAAATTGACAAAATCCTTGGTATAAAATACAAAAATAATTGACTATATTTATCCAACACCCTGTATATATATATGCATATTAATTTAACTATTTATCATATTTTAAAAAAATCTGTCAAACATCGTTTATTTATTTACATTCATTCTTGTTTTTTTTTAAATCTTGTCGAGAGTTTTTATAAAAGTATCGGCTCCTGCCATATATTGGATTATACACATAACTACATGTAACTGTCTAGCACTTCCTGTGCTCTGAAACACATATACATATACTTTTTGTTCTCTCGTTCTCGAAAACTTTCCGTTGCTTTTAGTAGCAAAGTCCAAAACAGTGTTTGTTACCTCTGCACTTGTTTCACTAGTATCAGTGTCTACACCACTGATGTTTTTAATGAACATAACACACTTTATTATACACTCTTTATCTCGTCATGATACACTAATATATTCAGAAACAACGTCTCTTCTCGTTGCATGATTTTTACAACACAATTAAAATTCGAAAAATATCAATCACTTCATTATTAGCATCTTTCCTATTCGTAGAGTTAGCAACTCTGCGTAACTTCCTTCCGTAGATTGATTGCTCAGCAAAGTTTTTGGCAATGACATTGAAAAAAAATTCCACGTATCTTTTTATTTGTCGCGTCGCTTCGATACTTACAGTTGACCATGAAAACGTGTCCGCACTTTTCGTTAAAATTTGGAAAATTGTTCACAGAATTAAGATATCACATGGTCTTACATAAAGTTTTTCACTTCTCGAGTTCGTGGATAAATGTCTATCCATTTTTTCCGTCTCGAAATTAGATAATTCCGTGATTTGTAGTGCATCACTCTGAGTTTTGGTGTTGTGGAACGTCTCTTGTGTACCAACTATATCTGAGTTATTTTGTGCTACCTCCCTGTGCTTTTGATAGTGATCTGAATTATTTTCTGTTACTAGTGTGTTTTCTAGTGTGATTTTTATTAACTAGTGCATATATTGGAATTGATTCGTAGTGCTCTATATAATTAACATCGTCATATACCTTATTTTTATTTTCTACTTTTCCTATCTGTTCTTTCTTCCTACTAAATTTACGTAATTTACTAACTACATATACTATAACTATAAACGTCGCTAGTACTAACACTGTTAAAGTTGTTAATGCAATAGTAACTACCATAAACTTCTTGTCCATATTGCCTGTAAATATAAATAACTAGTTGTGAAATCCCGTTTTTATTTATCTTAAAAACTAATATCACTAAATCTTTGTCTATGGTTCTCTTTCGTAAAAAATATTACGTACTTTTACCATAGGCCTAGTATCAATGTTCTAAATCTGTTCATTATCTATATATATAAAAGAGAACGTACAAATCCTTTGTTAGCTCATCACGCTAATACGGCTGAACCAATTTCTTTCATTTTTGGGGGGTTATTAAGATTTGGACCCTAGATGGTTTTTATCATATCACTTTAATTTTCAATTACCAGTGTCTTGAGATAATTGACCATTCAAGTGTCCATAACGTAGAAATCCTTTGTTAGCTCATCATAGCTAAATCTAACCGTATTTATATGCAACCCACATGACCGTGTCACTCGGCGGGTTAACATAAATGACAGGCGATATAATGTTAACATTTACTGCAATCTTCTATGGTTTTTATCATATCACTTGAAAGCGAAAAAGTAAAAATTATCTAAGTAACAAAGTTTATTGCGTTCCGGGGTGACCCCAGCGAAGCGGGGTGAACGCTGCTAGTTCCCTATAAAATGCATAATTGATGCATATTCTAAATAATGACTAGTGTTCTAATAGTTATGTAACCTATTCGGATACTAAAATGCTATCCTCGTTACATTTTAATTCGTTTAACACCGTATTTCTCATTTTTTTAAAAAAAGTCGTAAAATCCTACATTTTCATGCGTATGTATAAACTTAAATACACTTTACTACTGGTTTTACTGTTACATGTAGGTACTACTATCTTTATTGATGTTTATTCCATCATTCTTTAACATTACAACGTTCTATTTACTTAGAAATCATTCATATTGCATCGTAATTGTCGTGAATAAGAGTAATTCCTCATGAGTAGGCGTAACTTGTTGCTATGGGTCAGCCATCTTTCTTAGAAGCTCCACGCCTAACAACGGATTTTCCTCTCTCTCGAGAGAAGCGATTCCATCCTGCTATGAGTAGTAACTTCCCGTGAACTGAAATGCTACAAGCTGTTGCTTCTATATACATGAATATTGAAGTAACTAATGAACTGAATACTTTAACTTATTATTATAATAATAATCGATATGCCAATTGATTATTCTATAACAATAATGAATCAATAATTTTACTCTCATTTTTTTAAAAAAACTTGAATTTAGAAAATGAATTTTGACTAAAAGTAACTTGTTTACATACAACTCAATGACAATTATAGACATGATGTATTATGACTCTATTCTATTTTAACTATTTCTCGTCTATTATCTATTATTTTTCTTACTTTTCTATTCAAACTATTTACTTCTTTTAACGACTTTTTCATACTTTTTCATACTTTTTACGACTTCTATTCTTTCGTAAGCTTACTTAACTAGTTTATATCACTAGCATCTATAATATCTACTATTTGTCTACCTTTTACTAATAGACAATTCTTTCTACTTTTTCTCTTTTTGCTTTTTTTCCATAGCTTTGATCTACTGATTTCACTAATATTATGCTGTTATATAACCTAGCTGTTATCTATTTACATGCTCGTATCTATTTTCATCTATGATGATCTATTTACTATGCTTATTTTCTACTGTTTTTCTTTTTCTACCAAAACAAAGAGTTTTGCCGTATTAGTACTGCGTAACCATTCTTATTCAACAACTTATTCGTTTCACCAAATCGAATAGACCAATCCTAGTTTTGTCTAGGATCACATAACCTAGGTTTTTCGACTCGCAACTACCTCATGCTGTAGGTAAGTATTTCTACATGTTACCAATTGTTTCATATGCAAATCAAATATTCCTTTTCAGGTTTTTATTGCAACTTAGACTTTTTTTCAAATAAATATCATTCTTCTTCATATCCGAAAATGTAAAAACTTTTTTTCACAACCCAAGGCACGTACAACATCGATTTACATACTATGCTTACTTCATTAATACTTATTGATGATGATTATTATTATTATTATTATTATTATTATTATTATTATTATTGATTTAGATTTAGTTTGATCAAGTTTTGTGGAAGTAACTTCTTGATGTACACCCACTTTTGTCATGTACGCTTCCTTTTCAACAGAAGAATACATCACACCTGCGTGTGTATATCTGAATATCACATTCCCCAAAAATTTCTCAGAATTCTGCTGACATCCTTCCAAAGAATTATTTAAAATAATATTATTCAGACACTTTGCCTCATTATCCATAGTTATGCTTTCACAGAAATACAGAAAACTTTTAAATTCGCATTTATTTTTATCTAATGAATGATATTTACCTTCCGTTAAGTAAACTGCTTCCGGTAATTCATAAAATATTCTGGTATTATTTATTAAGTAGCCCATAGCTATTATGTCATACATGATTGAAATACTAGTATCACATATTATCGGAGTTTTTAATATTAAATCAATATTATTTTCTTCGTAATGATATTTTACTAAATATACGCTAGACATTTGGTAAAACATCCCAATGTCTGACCTATAAATAGTATTCTTCAACACATCATGAAGACTTATTAACCTTTTAACATCAGCATTAGATAATATATGATATGTTAATTGATTATTTAATATATTATTTACTATTTTATTTACTCTCTCCTGTACAAGATGAGCAAACAAATTTGCCATTATCTTGCGTTGGGATTGATGCAAATAACAATATAGCTCTTGAATTTTATTTTTAAAATCTTGCAATACATGTTGCACTTTTACTACAATTCCATGGACTACAGAAATTTCATTATTAAACGATTCTTTTAGATTTTTAATTTCACTTGTTAATAAATTTTCGTGTTTATTTAATTTATCAATAGAATGAGACAACTGTTGATTATGTATTAGGTTATATGTCGATAGACCAATAGACGATAATCCCAGTAACCACGAAAATATAAATCTTTTATTTCTATGATTATTATTACACCTAGTTTTTCCATTTTCATAGACAAAATGACACGGTAGTAAATTTACTATGTTTTGTCTGAATTCTTTCTCTTTTACAGCATAGTCGTTAAGAATTTCGTATGCATCAGTACACTTATCATGTACTGGCACAGATTCTTGAAAGTTCAAATGCATCTTTACAGTAGTAAACACCATATTCGTAGCATGTACAGCATATGCATTCTGCGTCAAAGCTAATCCAATTTCCGTTAATGTTATCTGTTGTTGTTTCTCCTCTGCTATGCCAATACTAATCAATAGTATTTGAAAAATGAAAATCTTGAACATGATGTTAACTGCAAATAATTGAAACTTAGAATTACTACCTGAATTTAATTTATTTATTTTTAATTATTTTCTACATCTTTTATTTAGTTAATACTTATGTTTTTATTTATTTAATTTACGTTGTATGTGTACCTTGGATTATTTAACAATTCAACCAAATTTACTACATATCTTTAATTTTAAAAAAAAATTCTTTATTTTCCTAATCACTCTAAATTCTGTAAACAATACATATTTACCAGTTAAGGGATTTTTCAGATGGAAACCAAAATTTCCTTTGATTTCGGGACACGGACTTTTGTTGATAAACAGCGGTCCACCTCGCTGTTCCACTGATAAAAACATTTTGTTTACAGATCCCTAACAAACAAAAACAAACTTATATACTTAATCTTATTCGTGTTTTGTCGTCGCAAAAACAACTTTTAACTTTTTGTGATGTAGTCTTTGAGTCATAGAACCTCTTGGTTTTCTCACGCGTTGTTTTTTTCTTTTTAGACATCACTGTCTAAATCCGAATCATCATCTTGCCTATCAGAATCTTCATCATTCGCGCTAATAAATGGTTTTAAACGCCTAATATCAATTGTATCAATCTTCTCTTGCCCTTTCTTCGTCTCATATTTTACTTTATATGAATTACTATTCATTTTCTGCACTATAACTCCACGAGTGTTGAATCTTTTCCCAAAACAAGCTGGAATGCTTGCTCTTGGCATCTCACGTATCCAAACTTTTTGACCAATGTCAAAGTCAGGTTGAGAAAACTTCTTCTCGATCTGCTTCTTTTGAGACTTAAACCGTTTTTGCAAATTTTGGTACGCTACCTTCCTTGCTTCTTTGACAGTTCTTATTCGCTCCTCATTTTCTACATACTCACAAGGAATGTCCAGATCTTGTTCCAAGAACGTTCTGGGTTCACGCCCTGTAAGCAAATAATATGGCGAGTGTTTCGTTCCGTCATGAATCTGCGTATTCATGGTAAATACTATGCAAGGTAAGATTTCGTTCCAATTTGTGAATTCACGGTCTATATAGTGCTTCATAACCTGCTGTATGGATCCTATAGCTCTTTCAGATGTTCCTATGTTATAGTGAGCATCCGTATTGACGAAGTTTAACTTCATACCAAAACGCTCTGCCATTTCTTCCATTACTCGGCTTCGATGTGTACTATGCCGGTCCATGGCTAGAATCTCAGGAATGCCATGCTTCGTGATTAGCTCTTCAAAAATCACTTCTGCTATAATCTCGGAAGTTATAGCGGGAACTGCTTTAGCAATTACATAACGTGTAGCACTATCTACGAATACAATCACATATTTATTCCGATGGTTTTTAGATCTTGGCCCAATCTCATCCATAGTTACATGCTGCAATGGCATATAACTCGGGTACGTCTGTGGATGCAATGGTGTCCTACCAGCTTTGCGCTTCTGAATCTGACAATTGATACACTGGCTGACTTTCTTCTGGAAAAACTTTTTCATATTCGGGAAATAAATAGATTTTAATGCCCGATTATAGCATTTAGTATAGGAGTAGTGTCCTCCTCCATAAATCGAACAATGCAGGTTTTTAAACACTTGTTCCCTTAATGAAAAAGGAATGCGCAATAGAAATTTCTTTCCATTTGCCATCTTTTGTGTTCTGAAAAGTTTCCCATCTTTTACTACATACCAGCGTGCTTGTCTTTCCGCTTTCTCGTCTGCTACCTCAGGATGTTCAATAGCATTCATAATTGGCCCGAAGAAAGAATCTTTCCTCTGCAATTCCGCTACGTCTACATCTTCATCGAAAGTGATGTTTACTTCGATATCTTCGGTCTTTACTGGTAACGCATCCAAATCAATGTCTTCATCGGTGGGTTGAATATCGGTGTTTCTTGACAATACATCGCTCGGGTTCTTCTCACCTGGACAATGCACCGGCGTATACTGGTATTGTGCCATTTCTAAACTGTATCTCAACAACTTCGGTGATAATTTTGGCGTTGTTTGTAAATATTTAATACATCTACAATCAGTGTACAACTCGAACTCTTTGTTATACAGATAGTAGTTGAAAGCTTTAAAGGCACTCACCACGGCCAAAATTTCTAACTCTACTATGTGTCTTCTAGTTTCATTCGGTCTTAACACCCTACTATAATATGCAATTGGGGTCCATTCTCCATTTACTTGCTTTTGCATAAGCACAGCTCCTATTGACTTCGTCGACGCATCAGTATACACTCTCGTCTCTAGATTTTCTCGGAATGGTGCTAATAAAGGTGCATTCATCAATGCACCTTTTAATTTTTCAAAGCTATTTTGATGTTCCTCGGTCCATACAAATTTGTGATTTTTCCTCAACAACTGTTGAAAACTTGCTGACATTTCTGTGTAGTCTTTACAAAACTTTCGTACGTAGTTCGTCAACCCAAGGAATGACTTAAGTTCTTTTGCGCTTGTGGGTGGCTTACAAGCTTTTATTGCCTGAATCACTTTTGGGCTTATTTCATATCCGGCCTCGCTTACAATGTGACCTAATGCCATTACTTTTTCCTCCATAAAGTGACACTTTTCTACCGACAATTTTAAGCCATACTTTCTTAGTCTTTGAAAAACTGAATGTAATACCGACACCATCTTTTCTTGATTGTTTACATAAAGGAATACGTCGTCCATGTAATATGACACCGCTTCCGGATGAACGTTAGCTAATGTCATAGCCATGATTTTCGTATATATGGCTGGCGATTGGATGTATCCCATGGGTAATTTTGAATATTGGTAAGCACCGACGCCAGGAATGTTAAACGCTGTGTACTTTCTTGATTCCTTAGAAATCGATACAGTGTGGTAAGCACTTTTGATGTCAAGTACGCTAAAGAATTTATGACCCCCATACATGTTAGAATCTGATGTATGGGCGGCAACGCCACGGAATGGAATTTTACGTGTTTATTTAACATCCGACAGTCGAGACATGCTCTGATCGCTCCATTAGGCTTTTTGACGAATAGCGTGGGTGAATTGTAAGAGCTATTACTGTCCTCGATAATGTTCTGTTCGAGCAGGATGTTTATTTGCTCTTTAACCTTGTCTCTCATCGCAATTGGTATCGGATACTGTTGCCTTCTAAAAGGAACTTCCGTTTCCAATCCTATTTTATGTTCTACGCCTTTAACTCTACCTAACTCATTTTCTCTCCACGCAAAAACATCTGCATAATCATAACACAGCTTTTCCAATTTCTTTTTGATTTCTGGTTGAGTTTTCTCGCCAAATTTTAACCTTGTTTTGTCATAATTTTTCCGTGCATCTAACACCTCTTCAATTTCATCATCCGTTAATCCTTCCTGTCTCAATTCCGACTCACTAACACATCCTTCTGCATCTCCAACTTTCAAATTCCTTGTTAACATTATTGTCTTGTTCGATGGATTAATTATCTCTAGACTCCGATTTTCTTTTGACAATATCGCTCTAGGTATAAATACATTGTACTGTGTTTCTAATAGCTTATCAGGCTCTAATAGGTACTCGTTATTTGCCCAAGAGTTGACTAGGTTGACTTCAACAGTCGTCCTAGTTCTTGGTAACAACTTTACTCTATGTCCTAAGACCCATTTCGGTTTCAAACTTGTCTTTATACTAATCGCGATATTATCGGAAACTGTTCTTGTTTCCTGATCATTTCTACAATTTCTAGTTGGTCTCCCGAACCTTTGAACTATGATTTTACTATTTCCGTAGTCTATTTGACAATTCTGTGTTCGCAAGAAATCGTTCCCGATTAACATTTGGTATGGAAAATCCTTTATTATTCTAAACTCTTGATGAAATGTTTGATTCGATATTTTAAATTTAATTACTGCTAATTTATTAATTACGAGTGTATTTTGCGTAATACCCTTAATCTTCGTTTGTCATGGAATAATTCGCGCACTTGGTGGCACTAATTTCTCATTAATAATCGAAATTTGTGACCCAATGTCAAGTAAAGCTTTAATTTGTATATTTTCTATTTCTAATGGTAAATATACCATATTGTTTTCCAAATTTACTGAGGCAATTACTTCTCGTGTTCTTACGTTTCTGTTCCCTGTAAATGCGCCTCGCCCATCTACAGATGTATTCAGTTTAAATGACTAGGACCTGCGGTTTGGTAGTATGTTGTACCATTCACTTGTGCTGGTACAACTTGCACAAATCTTTGCTGATTATGATTATCAAAATAATGGGATTGTTGACAACAAGAATTCTGACAACTGCCTTGCCAGTTTCCCTGTTGACCACGTCCACGATTATTTCGCCAGTATCCACCTCGATTACCACGTTTGTTGTGAAAACCGTTATTTCCTCTATTACTATTTTGACCTCTATTATTATTATTTGACCAATACTTGTTTTTATTTCCGCGATAATTATTCCGATTATTACCTCTATATTGCCGATTGTTTCTAAAATTTTGATTCTTCCCTTGTTTTCTTCCTTGGTTATCGTGTTTTTCTTCTTCTTGCGTTTTTGCTGACAATGCGAGTTGCAATTTATCGATCTTTTTCTCTAATTCCGCGATCTGCGTTAGACTTTGCGGCTCTTGTTTAATTTTGTGTTCTTCCTTACTTTTCCTTACAACCACGTGATCCAACTCGGACTCACTTCCTTCATCTTCGACTTGTTCCCTGATCTTTTTGACTAGGCCTTTAATCGTAACTTTTCCAGTTTCTCTTTCCACGCGCTTCGCGATCTTACATTTGTTCTTTTCGATCTTTTGTAGATCGTCAACGAACTTATCTAAACTAGAGTAGGCTATCGTCCCTACTTTCTCCATATAATATGGATGTAATCCACCAACTATTATTCCAATTTTCTTTATATCCGTCATATTTGAGTCTAACCGCTCGAAAGAACGAGCATGTCATATACATAGTTTATGACAGCCTCGTCTTCTTGTTGCAAACGTTCCTTAATTCTGTCTTCGATATCGAGCGTCACATTCGATTTGGTAAATTCTTCAACGATTTCTGCCTGTAAATCCTTGTATTGTATTTCCGCTGTATTTTTCCGTTTCAGGAACAATTTTATCCATTGTCTCCCTACTCCTTTAAAAATGTTAGGTATCAACTCCTTCCTTTTGTTTTCGGCGATACCTGCCATCTGACAAGCATCGTCGAACTCATCAAAGAAAGAAACGATGTCACTATCGTTCTTCAAATCAAACTTTGGTAGCTTATTTATGTCCGCGTAAAAAGTAATATTAGAAGCCATTTTAACGTCCTTACTGTTACTATTTACTAAATTCTGATCTAAATTTATAATGGATGGAAAATCTTCCGACACGGATTTAGTTACCGGACTACTAGGGAAATTGAACACCGGTTCCTTACTTAAAATAATTTTGGGACTCGCGGCTTTGTCCTGACTACTAGAATTATTTCGTCGTTCAGGTGTCCTTACACCAAATAAATTATGTACTTCAATACTAATTCCCTTATTTGCTTTCTGTGCCCTCGTCAACACAGTATTTTCGTTCATTTATCAATATATACTTAATACAACTTATATCTTTGACTACGAAGTGTGGGAGGGTGGTGCGGGTTAACCTGATTACTTAATCTACTAGAGTCAATGCCTAAGCCTTTCGAGATCCGAACCAAATCTCGTATTCAATTGGTGAACGTTAACACTACAAAATTTTACCATACTAAATTACTTACTCTATAAATATTTTAAACCGGGACTTGAACCATAAGAATAGTGAGACCTACTCTTAAAACTATTCGGGACTTGAACCGAAACATTTCCACCATGACACGGTTGGCAACACACTAGGACCGCTAGAAAACCAGCAAATTTCCACCATAACACGGTGGGAGCTACACTAGGACCGTTACAAAACCAGCAAATCTCCACCATAACAACCTCCAACCGTCGTGCCTAAATTGCATGGGGATAAATCAATGTGTGACGGTTGAAGATCGCTACTACTCACCATCTGTAATGAGTAGGTACGAAGTGGGAACAGAAGAAAACCACATAAAGTTAACTTTCATTTAAATGTTTGTATTCTATGAAATATCATGTGTTAACGTTGTTAACGTAGACTGTGTATAATGCGTCAGATCACATATCTTAAGCCTCTAAGAAGTCAATCACGAATAACTCGAACATAGCTGAGATACACATACCTTCTAGTAGATGACGCCTGAACTGATGTTGAAGTTCTCAAAACGATGAATAACTCGTGCTGCCAATAGTCTATGTTCGCCGACTATTGTTCAACCATAATCCAAGTTAATGGTTGTACTGGATAATGTTAGATCTCCCTAGATCTACTCCTAGACTGGACTCACAGTTGAATGACTACTGTGATACGAGTACAAGTGGTTCTCTCTGTTGATACTCAACTTCTGATGATCCACTTCTGATGATCCAAATCCTTTCGGACCATAGGTTTTTATACTCAGTTTCCAGACATTCTGGAATTCACGTTGTTGACTTTTTGTATATCTCAGCTATTGGTAAAACATTGGTTTCACCCGAATTACATCGTGATCAAATTCTCAGACCAACAAATTTCTGCAAACTTGACGGTTATGCCACAGTCAAAGTGTGTCACTGTTACAGCATTACATCTTGATGACATTTCAATTCTTCAACCAAAACATTACACATCACAATAACATACAAACTGACGACTTAGCGTCTAGCCGTAACAAAACATAACATTCAACGCATTTACAAATTATTGACGTAAACACATAAACACAAACACGTGTTTACACTATATGACAACATTTCATTAATATACTTTGATATAACATTTAATAATTAAGATTTCCAAAATAATATGTTCCTAAACCGTATATATTCACAATATTTACTCGCATAAAACATATTGTAAGTATACATACATTTATGTGTAGTCTCTAAATAGAATAAAATGATAATAAAAAACATTGTGCCGTTCAGAATATACATTTTAAAGAATCCTTTGTTGGCAATAGTGCTAAGTATACTGTGATAAATTTTATTTTGAAATCATAATATAGTTATATAATGCAATTTCTTTGTGTTTGTACATACATTCCCGTAATATTACCATTTTGGGGAATCTTCCTGCGAATATTCCCAAGGAATATTCCCGAAAAATATTTCCCCGAGAATGTACCCATCACTAGTTTAGACTCGACAAATCCCTGCCACTAGTGGCACACTAGCAGCAATCCTTCGACGCGTCGCTATATCGACGATCGACATTTACCGGCAAGTGTGCCACTAGATGTTGGCGACATTTACGGCATGAGGATGGCAGCATCAATCACCATCTTGAAATCCACCATCTTGAAATGACGGGAACTGTTTTAAATAGGAATCCTATCGTGTGATATATCAAATAGGATTGAAATTTTTCCAGGAAACCAGTAGTGAAGTGTTTTTGGCTCTACGACCAACCGTTGCGAAGTTTTAACGGATTTTCTGCACTTACCTGAAGATAACACTGCGGGCAATGTGTGGCCAACTGACCAATGTTAGAACAATTGTTCACTGTGTTGTACCTCCTGAGCAATCATTAAATGTATCAGCTGCTGCCAGTCATCCATTACTCTGAACAGCATGCCCTCAGGAATGCTGGCACACGCGCCAATTATCTTGCGTTAAAGGTTGTTAAAGTCCCTGATCTTAGTAGCATGCATAACGGATTTCACGTAGCCCAACAGAAAAAAATCCAATGGAATGAGGTCTGTTGAACGCCGTGGCCATTCCACAGGTCCTTGCCAGCCTATCCATCTCTGTGGGAATTGCTCATCGAGGTACTCACGAACACATAGTCCGAAATGAGGTTGTGCCCTCTCATGTTGATAGAACAAAGGGAAAGAGCCATCTTATAATGCGACGGATAGCAGGATCCCCTCCTAAAGCATATTATTGTAGGTAATTGGATTTAAATTCCCCTCGATGAAGAATGGACCCACCTCACGGGCACCCCAGACACCACCCCACATCAGCACTTTGTCGTACCAGTGTGGATTGTTGTCAAACCAGTATCGGTGATTTTGCTTTTCACATTGCCCGACACACACACACACACACACACACACACACACAACACACACACAAAATGACCTCGTCCGAGACCAGCACGTGATATGCGAATCGAGGATTCCGTCTGATTTGTTCCGCGGCCCACTCAGAATTCGACTCAACGGTCTGGATCATACTCGGTTAGATATTGGAATAGCTGTATCTTGTATGGGTGCCTCTTACACACAGATACGATTCGCAGGATGGACGTACTTGATACACCTCATTAGTGGGCTAGGCGACGGATACTACGGGTGGGACTTTTCACGAATGATTGCAATACAGCAATGGATGTAGCTTCCTCAGTAGCTGTAAGAGGCCTCCCTGATTTTCGTTTGTTTTCCACCGCGACCGGTTTCCTTAAATTTCGCTGTAAGTTTCCACACTGCACTATGGGAAATGGGTTCCCGGTCTGGGAAATCGTCTGCGATCTGTCTGCTGCTGCGCTTTCCTGAGATTATCACAATTTTTATCCGCTCATCCCTTGCTAGTGCCATTCCGTGCTACACCACCTGAAACAAAAGAAAACCAGTTAAAACTTTATAACGGTTGGTCGTAGAGCCCAAAACATTTTACCACTGGCTTGCTGGAAAATTTTCAGTCCTATTTGATTTTTCACACGATAGGGTTCCCATTTTATAAACTTCCAGCCATTTCAAGATGGCGTATTTCAATACGGCGGCTGATGATGCCATTATGTCGCAAAAGACTTTCCTCCTCGCCTGTTATCATCACGTTTTCCTTTTTCCCCAATTCTGAACGGTTTGGATTTTATTTGGATGTTTCCACACTTTTGGACCATCCTGTAGTATTAAATTTCTAAATTCTATCTTGTGAACCATTTACTGACTGAGGCACGAACTACTGGTAATTTGGAATAATTTGTCGATTTTTTTTTATTTTTCATACTTGATTACGAAAATGTTTATTGCAAAAATTCGACTTTTTGTAAATTTCGGCGTGTGGATAGAGCCCTAGTTCGACCTATTTACATAAGTAAGTTGAGAGCTGTTGATATATCAAAACTTTTGTCTGTCATCTGCTATTAAAACTTTTAAGCAAATTCTAATGGCTATACACTGTTCACACTTTAAACAAAGACTGAGAACCCCAGGTTGGGAACCGCTGTTATAGTGTGAAATGGTAAAGTATATGTTCCTTCTTCTTCTAGTTTTAAATAATAAGTCAAGTTAAAACAACGTATGGTTTTTAATAGTTTTTTTTAACCAAAATAAATAATTACAAATTTATCGTGGGTATTTTCAGGTTACGTTGTGATATGACGAAAACGAAGCTATTTTTTTTTAAGTTCTCACCAAAATGTGGCTAATGAAACAATGCAATAGGAAATAATTCTTCAAATTATTGGTGAATATGGTTTGCACCTCTCATTCATGCCAACGCTCGTTTCTCTATCAGTATTGTCCCATTTTCTGCTCAGATTCTCTTCCAAAGATCTAGGCTTTCACAAATGTTTACAATTTGTTTTACGATGCATTCACAATAGTATATTCTTTAAATACAATAAAGAAACAGAAGCTTTACATACTTCTTTACATACAGAGTAGTACAATAAATTAATACAATGCATAACATCCACATGTGATGGCCAATTCATGCAGAAGTAATGTTTCAATTCATTTCTGATGAACCTAATTCAGTAATTTCCAAGATGATGCCTGATAATTCTCCACTTCTCTAGTTATCACCTTCGCCAGTGAATCATCATCATATTATTATATCTGCAAGTTAGGCGAAATCATATACACATATGATATATGTTGGTTGATTTTTTTCTATTATTTCCCAAACTTCTTTTTATGTGCCAAGGCTCGGCAACTACAATTCAAATTTTCTTCTTCTTCTTTTTTTAAGTTCCAAAATGAGTTTACAGTGCAATAAAGATCTGAAATATCAGAGAAATTAATCCCTTTTCAGGTCGGCGTTGCTCTTAGGTAGCCAAAAGTGTTCTCTGCTGTACTGTAGGTGTCTGTAGTTTGCGTAGACGGCTCTAAATATAATCACAGAATTTCCCTTTATTCAATTACTTTTGAAGCAGCAACACAATAACCTTTTCCACCAAGTTCTCTTTTTCGCTTGTGACTTTGCTAAACTATCTATGCTGCCGTTGAGAAGGATTCTGTCCAACTCGGACTCTGAAATGTCCTTGAGAACGTCATGCTCGGATATTTCGCTTCGAGCGTCGTCTTCACCGATGAAGCTGCAACAACACAACTTTTTCCACCAAGATCTCTTTGGCGGTAGTGGTTTTGCTAAACTTCCTGTACTGCTGGTAAGGAAGATTCGGTCTAATTCGGACTCTGTAATGTCCTCAAGGATAACATACTCTGATAGTTCACTTCGAGCATCATCATCGGATCCAAGCGTGGTGCAAGAGTTGTGTGTATGTATTCCTTTAATCATCTGGTCTTGTAAGTCGAAGATATCAAATTCTTCCTCTTTTTTTCTGTATTTAGGCAACAAGAGCGACTCGATGTATCACTGTTTTCGCTGTCGAGAGAATTCAGGTACTCTTCTAATGCCAGTAATTGAAGTGATGGATCCTTATGAATTTCCCTAAAGACGCGTAGATCAGTCCTGACACTGACATAAGGAAGTAATCCTTTCAGACGCCTTTCCTCAAGTGGGTACCAAAATACAGCGAAACCTTGTAAGATGTAAATGAAAGCTGTTCTTACTACTTCTCCAGCAAATCTATATGCACGAGGGTCACTACGAAAGTTTTGAGATACGCATTGTTGTGGCACAGTATTTGAATTCCAACAATTTGAAATGTCTCAGTACTTTCTTCACCATAACGACGATTCAATATCTCAACGACGTCTGAAGATCGTCGTGACGAACAGTTCTCGTCACATGATGGTTGGAAACTTTGGCCCAATGTCAATAGTTCATTATTATGTTGAGGACATTACAACCACGCGATCTGAAGGTTGTCGTAGGACAAAAGCGAGTCGACACAGACAAATATGCATAGGTCGCCACCAGAACAGTATTCTGGAAAGTTAATTAATTGGGCTATGGATAACGCGCTCCAAGTTCTTGACACAGACGTTGTTACCCCGAGCCGAATAACAAGTAAATACGGAAAAATTACAGAGTTTTAGACAAATTGACACAAAGCGAATGAATAATATACACAATATCATATAGTTACAGAATGAGAGAAAAACAGCTCAAAGATTAAATACACAATAACGCAGATCAAGATATTTCTGATTTAAATTCGAAAAATTATTATTCACAAACAAATTTTAAGTATTAAGTACATTGATGTTCACCATAACTCCGGTATACAGATGATGTTCCAGGTCTTCACGTATACATAGGTAAGTACCCTTCTTCATAGGTAGTTTTCCACTAGGTTAGGTTGGATGTTAGGTTAGGTAGGTAAAAACGCCATATAATTAGCTTCAATGAATTTACCTTTATCAGCCTTGGACAAGTAGATTGTGAACACCTCCATTTAATGCATAACTTTAATATTATAGCTCATCTCCATGTATTATAATCCCATTTATCATTTACTTTATTAATTACTTCTTACGTTCCTATTAGGATCATTCTTACTTAATACAACATTATCTCATTTTAATAGCTTATTTTACATAATTACGTTTATTTATAATACTTATTTCTTTCTTCCTTCATAGATTAATATAGAAATGTGTCCACAAACTACGAACTGCAGCAAAAGAACATTGATATCAACGCTTAGCGTAGTGTACGTTTAACCTAGAATGGTACCAGAGTTAGGCTTAAAAGCAATCTTATTCACTTCTAATGGAATTTTGATTAGTTTTACATATTTTAGAATATTATCATAAATATTGTTAAAACATGACATCGAATTAAGGAAGACAGACAAGGACCCGGTTGGGTCTCGTACTAACTAGAACTTCATGGTGAAATTAACAGTCATACCGTTTCAAACTAATTCTTGATCTCCTATTTATTACGATTTTTCTTTGTCTTCTTCTTCTTCTTCTTGCAGTCAAATGAGTTGGTATGAAAATTGAGACAATTTTTCCCAAATGTTATGTACATTGCTTACAATGCATTAATAACAAAGAAAATGGAAAATAGATAAATAAAACAGAAATGATAACCAAAACAAGAAATTGGAAATCAAAATGATAGACAATAAACTGAAGACAACGACGAACATTAAACAAACAAATAATATACAACTTGTAAAGTTGTTCACACACTTGTTATGACACGCATACAAGCGGTGCATAACAAATTGCGTTCGGTAGTGGTATCCAGAGCGAAGAAGCGAAGCAAGTTTCGGGCAATTATCCTTTACGATTTCAAAAGTGTTTGAACGAGACACAAAGCCTTGACCGTTTGCAGGGTCATTTGGGAACCTTGCACCTTTCCGTGCTACAATTTTTCGGTGGTTTGGGGAATTCAGAAGAGGCCAGGCATCGCTTAAAGATGAAGAGGGAGCTGGACGTCCGCCAACAGCTGTGTCAGGTGAAAACATTGCCGCTGTGGAACAAATGATTCGAGAAAATCCTCGAACAACTTTCAAGGACATTGAATCTACAGTGAACATTGGATCGCCAGCAGTAACAAAAATTCTTCATGATCATCTTCGGCTCAGGAAGGTTTCATCTCGTTGGGTGCCTCACACTTTGACTGAACAGCAGAAGCGCATGCGTGTGGAATGTGAAGAATTGCTTGCAAGATTTGATGGAGGCAATTCTCGACGCGTCTCTGACATTGTTACTGGTGATGAGACTTGGATCTATCAATTTGACCCTGAAAATAAACGCCAGTCTACAGTTTGGATCTTTCCAAACGAAAATCCACCCACGAAAGTGAAGCGACCGCGAAGTGTGGGGAAGGAGATCTGGCCATGTTGCAACTGTTCCACTTGAAGAACAAAGTACTGTTACTGCTCAGTGGTACACCACTGTTTGCCTAACAAAAGTGTTCCAGAAGCTTCGGGAACGGCGTCCAAGAACTGGATTTCGTGGGATCCTGCTTCATCATGACGACGCGTCCACACACACGGCCAACATCATAATTCAGTTTTTAGAATCTACGGAGGTCAAACTTGACTCATCCGCCGTATAGCCCTGACCTGGCCCCGTGTGATTTTTTCTGTTCCCCAGGATCAAAGATCGCATGCGTGGGAAGAGATTTTGCAGCCCTGAAGAAGCTGTAGTGGCTTACGAGAATGAACTTTCAACACTTGAAGAAAAAGACTGGCAACACTGCTTCCAAAAGTGGTTTCTCGAGGATACAAAAGTGTGTACAGTGTAATGGCGAATACTTTGAGACAATATATTGAATTGCTAATATAGCCGCACCTCCTACATTAAATTTATTAGCCGAAATTAGATTGTTGAATAGAATTGTTGGTTGATCGTGGTTGAGTGTTAAATTGATTTTAAGAATGTAAGTTATTTCACATCTCAAAACTTTCGTAGTGACCCTCGTATACACCATATTACCATTAGTATCATGACTCTGATACTCCCTACACCTCCTCTCGCAACTGATTGTAATTGAAGGATCGTCTACGCGTATAAAGGGAAACTTTTGCTTATATTTATGAAGAAAATAGGTCTTTTCCCACTTTCCACATGAGGTCTTCTTTTTGCATTTAAAGAGCATTTTGTCGCTTTTAAGGAGCAAGTATCACACACGTTTTACTTTCAGATCTAAGGCGCTGCACTAAATTTTCCAACTCTTAGTAACGATAACAGTGAGTTCAAGAATAGAAACTTTTAATTCTATTAACAATGATTTACAATACTTTATATTAAGCATATATTATAGAACTATTAGTCTCATATCTCATGCAGCTAAAATTCTGCTCCGAATACTGAACAGAATGTTATATGGAAGAACAAATAAAGATGCTGAGGAAGAGCAGTTCGGGCACAAGAGTTCAGAAGAGGCAAGGGCACAAGAGATGCTATTGGATTATTAAGGATAGAAAAAGGGAAAGAGGTGTATGTTGTATTTATTGATCTAGAAAAGGCTTTTGACCGCGTGAATTGGGAATTGTTGTTGGGAGTTCTAACAAAGATAGGGTTGGAATGGAAAGATAGAAGACTCATAAGAAACTTATACATGAACCAACAAGTAAGTGTTAGAATAGGGGAAGAACTGACGGAAGAGAGTACAATTGGAAGGGGAGTTCGACAAGGATGCTGCCTCTCGCCAACACTATTTAATGTCTATCTAGAAGAGATAGTAAAAAAGAGCCTACATGATGATGATGGCATTTCGGTAGGAGGTAGAATGATTAGATGCATAAGATTTGCAGACGATATGGCCCTTGTTGCAGAATCTGAAAAGAAAATCAATAAAATGTTAGAAAAAATTAGAAGGGGCGTTGAAGAATATGGGATGAAAATAAATGTTAGAAAGACAAAAGCCATGGTGATTGGAACGAAGGGGTCTGTGTCAAATATAAAAGTAGGAGGGGAGAAAATAGAACAAGTGAATAGTTTTCGATACCTGGGTAGTGTTCTTAGTAATGACATGAAATGCGAACGTGAAATAAAAGCAAGGATAGGAATGGCGAAAGAAGTCTTTAAAAGAAAGAAAAGTCTGTTTTGTGGGACCTTGAACAAAGAGTTGAGAAAAAGACTCATAAAATGCTTCGTGTGGAGTGTTGTGCTGTATGGGGCGGAAACGTGGACATTGCGTAAGGGTGACGAAAATCGACTGGAAGCCTTCGAAATGTGGGTGTGGAGAAGAATGGAAAGAGTTAGTTGGGTCGAGCGGAAAACGAATGAGAGAGTGTTAGAAATGGTGGGTGAGAAAAGAACACTTTTAGATATTATTAGGAAGAGGAAGAGAAACTGGTTGGGACATTGCCTAAGAAGAGATTGTATCATGAGGGACGTCCTAGAGGGTATGGTGGCGGGAAAGAGAGGGAGGGGGCGAAAGAGACTACAATTAATGGATGATATTAAAACAGGAAGATCATACGCGAAGACGAAAAGGTTAGCGGAGGATCGTGGAGCATGGAAGCTTCTCAGCTGCGGCAAGTGACCTGCCAATAAAGGCAGAATACCTATGATGATGATATTAAGCATAATATAGAGAATAAAATAACAATATTGACAACATTGTTGATCTTAATGAGTGTACACTCATGTCCAAAATGATTCTCGCATATCTATAACTGTCTTCTTGTAAGAATATAATTTGATAATGATTTTGCAGAGTACTTTTAATACTGATACTGTGTGTATAATCGGGAAATGTATATTTGTGGTAAATATCATAGGAAAATAATACGAAAATTAGAACGAGTAAAACAAAATGTTGTTAAATGGACAATAAAGTTTTATTTTCGTTTTATTGTTCTTATTTACTGCTCATTTGACTTCAAATTTGTAACATACATGTCTGCCGATTATACACATATTAACATTGTAAGGAATACCGGGCGAATTCGTTATCACATTATATTCCTAAAACAACATATTTATAGACATGCGACAATAATTTTGGACATGAGGGTACGTATATGTTTGTATATGAATGTTCTGCTCGAGAGAAAATTTTATAACATTTGCCGAGTAAGGTCAGGCGGGCCACTAAGAAAAGTACAGAATGGGTAATGTAGACAGTTTGTTTCTGACAAGTGAGTAATTTGATTCTGTGAGAATGTAGAAGTTAGTATCTCAAGTCAAAAGATAGCTTAGAAATTAGGATCCAGGGGTTCCAAGCACTGGCGCAAATCCCAGGGGGGATGAAGGGGACATGTTCCCTCCAATCTTGGAACTGGGGGACTGTCTCCCCCAATAATCCGATTTGAAGGTTTTTTTTTTTTTTTTTTTAATGATGATTGGTGTCCGATTGCCACAAAGGAAGGTGAGATGAAATTGACGTCCTCCAGAATAAGCCTCAAATCTGCCCGCCTCCCAATGTTGAATACAACTCTGCTCCCTGATCCTCCACAGGATTAATTTTCAACTTCACACATATTTTGAGCATCGCTTAACACAAAAAGAGGGTCTTTGTCCCCCCCCCCCAATGTTGAAGACACATTTGCGCCGCTGGTTCCACGTATACAGAAATTGAGAAATAACGAGTATTTAACCTTTTTTAAAAAAAAAATATTATATGTGTGGCGGAGGGAGGCATGGTGGTACAGGCTGCAATGAGATTGCGCACACTTTTCCAGTTTTATCAGTTTTACCTGATAAGTCATTGACAAGCTGTCATTATGTACAGGATTGCGCACAGAAAAATTAAGCAATGTTGTCAGATGGAAAATATTTTCTCTTCTGTTATGTAAATCTGTAAGAAAATAACAGCGGAATACCCGAACCAAGGGCCGAATAAAATTACTAGGATTGAGCTAATATAGAAAATACAGAGGAATTAACACATAAGGATAGAGAAGCTATATACTGCATTCGAAAAAAAGAAAGATCTCACACCAGTTCTTCCGAGAAATATTACAGAGGCTGCTTCAGTAAGTGATTGAAAGAGAAGTTGAGTTCAGTTATGATGGAGAAAAGTTACTATTTCTAAATGAAGAAGCTAAGATTATCGTCCTAACTTGTGCGAGTAACATTAGGTACGAACAATGATAGCATTTACTGTGCATAGTCGTAGTGTATGTAATAAAAATTGTAGATAGCTACATAATACTGTTTGTAATTATATATTCTAACTAGATTTAGGAAGGTGATTTAAGATATATATTGACACATGCCATATTATTAATAAGTAAATCGTGTAATTTTGCAAGGATTATATTGGAATGCAGTGTAATTAGTATGAGGAAGTAGTTTACTCACATCGTTGTATTATACTAATAATATTGTAATTTAAGTTTATTGTATCGCACATATTATTGTAACGGTGTGCGTGGGTTTTCTCGGGGTTCCCCCGTTTCCTCCCACTTTCTTCATTCCACCATTTCATTCATCACTCATCATCACCGTCTCCTTTAGCCTAACCGGCATAACCGTGGGACGTAAAACTCAAAGATTTCATTTCATTTCATTTCATATTATTGTAACGAGTATCCTATTATATGACCAGACGTTAACGACAGACCTCAATAAATTTACCAAAGCAAAACTTTACGACAATGGAGAAAATTATTCACTTTTTCAATTTCCAATTTTTCCCTAAAACTTGGCTAGTAGTGGAAAGTATGTATACTATATTACTATTATTATTATTATTAACATTAAGAATGTCATCATAAATGTTTGCTTTGTTTTATTGGTTCCCACCTAGTTCAGAACCCTCAGTAGCTCCTCGAACGAAAATAGGGCGGAAACATTTCACAAACATTACAATTAATAATTCTATTCACTTGGTCCAGATATTTATCAGATAATCTCTTCTTTGTTGAAGATACAATAAGAAACAAAATTGAAATTAAGATCAATTGCGAAAGGATATACCAATACACAAGAAAAGGAAGATTTAAAGAAACATAACATTATATTGAAGCAGTATGAAATGCTTAACCCTTATAGATTCCGGCTTTTTAAGGTAAATTAGAGACTTTCAGTCAAGCGGCTACAGCATCATCCCTATTTATCATAGGATCATGGTTCATACCTCGTTTTCTTTTTACAATAGAGCAGCCTTTCAAATGGTACCATTTACATCTCCTTATCATGTCCCTGAGTCGGGAAATTTTGAGAGAAATCGGGATTTTTCTTTGAAAATATTTTTTTTTTTTTTAATTTTTGAGCTCTTCTGGACCCCCACTGTGTTAATGCAGAGATCTAAAACTCAACTGGAAAACACTAAGGGGTGTATGAAATGCCTGTACAAAATTTCAAGCTTTTATCTTGAACAGTCAGGGCGGGAAAAATATCAATAATCCCCACAATGCCCCAGATTACTGTAAAATACCTTGATCCCAGGCAGAACATTTCCTGAGACATCCCTATATATCCTAGAATCATAGTTTGCCCTTTATTATCTACAGAGTAAAAATGCCTTTCAAACGGACCATTCACATGCCTCCATCATGTATCTCAGGCGGGAAAATCGCGAAAAAAAGGGATTTTTTAAACCACAAAATCTCTTTTATTTACCTTTTTGCCCCTCTGGTTCCACTTTGTGCTAACGCAGAGATCTGAAAAAATCTAATAAATAGTACTCGGTGGATTGAATGTTTGTACAAAATTTCAATCTTCTAGGTGCGAAAGTAAGCCCGCCAAAAAATGATGAAAATAGGCCTAACAAAAAAAAAAATTAAAGTTATGATGTCATCACCTCCTATGTCTCGACGCAGGAAGGCGTGAAACCATACGTAACGTGTTCTACAGTGCCTCTAGACTTGAAAAAAAAAAGTAAAAAGCTTTATTGTTTTTTTTTTAATCGAATAATGAAGACGCTACTTTAGCACCTAAAAATAGGTACTAGAACTCCGAACGGATTCAGATTATGAGACAAGAAAAATTTTAACATTTGGATTGTAAATTTGGAGGTATCATGACTTCTTGTATCTACTGACCAAATTATATTATATATTTATTTTATTTCTCACCTAGCTCAACATAATATGAATTGTATTTCTAATTTCTGTTTCTATCCTAGTCTGAAGGAAAACCTTCTTTGCGCACAGATTATAAATCTAGCATTGTGGCAACGTTGGGCAAAAATCTGTGTTCAGAAAGACCAACAGAGATCTGTGCGCAATTCGGGATCTATAGTGTGCGCAATCCTGTTGCTCCCGGTGGTACAGTGGTAGAGGGTTCACCTCTAGTGCAAGAGGTTCCTGTTTCGATCTCGACGACACGATATCTCCGGGTTCTCCCGTTTCCCCAACATTGAAATTCCATTAATTATAACTTCATTCACTTCTCTTAACCACCCATCTCCTTTAGCCTAAAGGGCATAAACGTGGGACACAAAGCTGGAATGCTCACTTAACTCCACTCGAGTTTCTGTGTAAGCATCCTTAGGCAACACCACGAATTTGAAGGACAGGACCCACTATTACAGTCTTGGGAAGTAAAGTGACGGAAGTAACGCGCTACTTTGTAAGTAATGCGTTACTTTTTTCCAAAGTAACTGTAACGGTAACGCGTTACAAATTTTTAAGTAACGTATCTAGTTTGTGTTACTTTTTTCGCGTTATATTTCGGATCAGTAACTACAATATATACTGTAACTACAATGTAACTGTGTATTTTTTGGAAACAAATGTTTCTTTCCTGTAAGTGAATTTCTCGGAATGGATTAATGGAGCATGAGCTACGTATGTCAGTGACCGACAGTCACCGACACACAGAGAAACAGATAAGATCGTAATGCCACTTGCTGTGTCTGGATGATGAGGACAGCCTAAAGAAAATCACTTGTACTGTTTGCAAACACCTGGAAGATTTTGTCATAGATTTTGACAGCTCAAAATCAATACATTCAGCGAGTGAACTAGAAGTGCAATGGTACCGGTAGTCTATTTCACTTTGACTGGTATTGTTTTCATAAAGATGGAGAACGAAAATATTTTACCGTTAGAACATTTAAAAGAATACTTTTTCTTAAAAGCTGAGGATAATGGTGGACAGAATTTAAAAGTAAATTGCCTGAAGTGCCCCGGTGGGAAATATTTATCAACAACTAGAGTGCCATAATTAACGATATACAGTAAGGGGTTAATATGAATAAACTGTGACTGATGAGCAGGCCTACTTTATTACTAGAAAATAGTTTGTTGATGGTATATAACATTGAAGTTCTTTCAGATCAATTTGCGTATCCTAGTTGATTATAGAATTTGGAACAACTAGCTTTAAAAAGCATGTATCGATTTTAGTTACTGGCAAATTTTGATTCACCCCCAGTTCATGTGTTCACATTTTATTAGTTGTAATATATTGCTTCTCTATATTCTGTATTTCTAATTTTACATAACAATATTGTTATTATTATATAATTAGTTTAGCAGAATAATAATAACCAGCCATTTTTTTCCTAATGCATAGGGATGAGTACGACCGCACGACTAGAGCTAAAACTCGACTCGAATTCAAGTCGAGTTTAGAGTCGACCCAAAGGTAATTTTCTCGTGTCGAGTTCCGAGTCGAGTCACTGTTTCAGACATCGAGTTTCGAGTCGAGTCAGTTTGATAAATGGCTCGCTTGTTCAGCTCGTTTTAACTCGTTTTGAAATCATGGCCTGATGATTACACTGGAAAGCGAAAGCCATGAGAAATGCAAGCAGTAATATGGAATACTTTCAGTGTTGCTCACGAGAGGGGACACTGCTCGCATCTCGTCTCGTCTCAATAAACGAGACCGCAAGAGATTTTTATAACGAGCTCAGTTCGGCTCGACTCAGCTGAGTCAATGGCTCGAGCCAGTTCGCTTGGGGTGAATCATCGGCTCGAGCCAGCTTGGCTGGGATGAACCATCTGCTCCTCGGTTCGGCTCAACTGAGCGAGGGCTCTAGTCAGCTTGGTTGGTGAACTGTTAGCTCGTCTCATTTCTCAGTTTGGCTCGATAATGAATGAACTGTGAGCCGAGCTGCTCGAGTCGTTGACAACTCTAAACCGAGCAGTTCTAAGCAGTTTTGAACATATTTGACCAGTGACCTATAACTTTTAACAATGTTTGGCTCGAGCTTGAATACTCAACCTAGATCCTCAACCCAAATTCAGAAGTTCGTGAACAATGTCCTTGATTGCTAGATTGCACGACTACCAAGGTTGGCAATCAACTACTTTTTTAGTATTCAAATACAAACCGCCTATCTTTCATGTTTATACACAGTGTTATTATTATTATTATTATTATTATTATTATTATTATTATTATTATTATTATTATTATTATTATTAATAATAATAATAATAATAATAATAATAATAATAATAATAATAATAGTACGAAAAATTGAAGTCATAAGATTTTTCACATATTTCAGACCTAAAAGTAACGCGTTACTTTCGAAGTAGGGTAAGAGTTACTTTTTGGGGGAAGTAATGCGTTAGTAACGCGTTACATTTTTACAAATAACTTACCCAACACTGCTTCTAACTTATATATATTATGAAAATAAGATGCCCAATCTCAGAGTCCCTTAAAACACAATTGGTATTTAAACTCTTTTTTCATAAAATGATTTAACACGGGTTTCAGCGCTATGAATATTTGTCCTAGGAGAAAAGTAAAGATGTGAGAAGAAAGAGGGATGGGGATGCAATTATTAAGATAAAATTCCATATTTCAGAACCCTTTAAAATTATAGAGTGAAATTTAGTGCTTCAAATCTTCATTTGAAATAATTAAATACGTGTTTCATCCTTTTGTGATATTTGTCCTGGAAGATGAAGAAAAGAGATGAGAAGAGAACAAGGTGAGGATTGCAAATATTATAATCCATATATCGGAGCCCCTTAAGGTTAGAGACATGACTTTTGGTGTTTGGACTTTTCATCTAAAAGAGTTAAAAACATGTTTTCGGTGTTTTAGATGTTTGACCTAGAATGGAAGAAAGAAGGGCGGGGGTGCTTCCAGAGACGCCATTTTCTGTATATCTTTGTGGGCAGACCGTTGAGGTATGTACGTTTTCTTGTTAGATATCCTACCAAACATTTCCAGATCTTAGTATGCCCGAGGAAACTTAGAGGGAACCCGGCCCCCTCGGATTGGCACCTGTGGGTGCTTCCCTAAGATGCCCTTACGAGAAATTTGAACCTTGTGTGTGAAACTTCGATTTTAGACTATTTCTATTTGAAAAGCGCAGAAGAAAGTACGCAACATATTGCCATAGTAACATATGGAGGCATTTACTAGTTTCCAATATAAGGTGGTACGTTAATGCACCGACAAACTGAAGAAGGTGACAGTGTAGGTATGAAATTATGCAAAATATGTCTAATGAACTTGAGTGGAAAGCGGCCCATTTTACCGTGAGAGGCGTTAAGAAATCGGCGAATGCTCTGGTATAATGCCTAATATCTCACGAACGTGGGAAGTTATCGCTATCGGGTCAAAAGATTCACAGAAAATCGCACCCGATAAATGCAATAACGTACAGATGCAAGCGGACGCATTGAAGGCACGTCCTCTTAAATTTCAGTCACTTCCGATTAATTTCAACTCATTTCCTGATTATGATCGCTTTAATATTATATGGAACCTACGTAATACACCAACACTGGTTGCCTAGTTCGCAAATTGAAGTCGAAACAGTGTCTTCTTGGACTTGGAATTAGATTCAATACTTCTTGTGGGCAATGTGGAAATTAGTCAAAAAACTTTGTCTTGAACGTTGAGCCAGATGGATCTTCTTGGGCATGCATGCAGAGAGGTGAGGCTATGTTGTATGTGTGTGTAACCCTTGCTTGTTATTTCTGCATATTTGCTTGTGCTGTGCCATGTGGGGGAAGAGGGGGCGAACAGGGCAACAGTCAAAATTCGGGAGCAGAAAGAAAAGATAAAAGTAATAAAGATTGCTCAAAATCAAGGAAAAGTAGGGTTTATTATTGAAAATTTCTTACGCTTTACGCCAACCATGGTAGCGCTTCGCGGCTGGTCTGTTGTCGTCACTCATATGTACGGGGAGTCGTCGTATATTCTCGCCCCGGGCGCTGATTTTCCACGGCACGGCACTGATATTTGCAAAGGTTTTCCTCTACCGGGTATTATCTTCAAGACAGAATTAACATTTCTATGATCCAGTGGCGTATTTAGGGGGGGCGGACTTCCGGGCTTAAGCCCCCCCCGAAATCTTACTTACTATAGTAAAGTATATGAAATATCTTGCAGAATTTTCACATTTTCAGGCAAAGCTCCCCCGAAAGTTAGCAAAGCCCCTCCCGAAACAAAATCGTAAATACGCCACTGCTATGATTTGTAATATTATTCCACTCTCTCCTCGTTTTGATGAGTTCTGGTCATTGATAGTTTTAAAATCATACTTATTAGCTAGTAGTATTTACAATCCTTAATGTAGATTAGCTCAGTTTATCTGAACTTATGGTAAAGTAATGACAAATCTACAATGAATGTATCAATCAATTTTCGAGATGTGATGTGCCATTTTTAATGTTATATTTTATATTTATTTTGCCATTTTGCTGCCATTTTCGGTGTTTTAATTTTGCAATAACTGCTGGTCTTTATTGATAAGTGACAGTCAGGAGCCAGCAATGTTTATCTTACGTTTTGATCAGTGTTACATCAAGGATAACATGTTGCCTTTTCCCCTCTTCGACCTGTGACAGTTCTTTTAACCTCATTTGTAATTTGGAGAAGATATGTGTTTGTTCCGTAGCAGTTTTGTATTGTAAACCACCGCTAATTGTTTTATTCTATACACGAGCGCTGGTGAACGATTATTAGTGAGTGAGACTTCGGAGTGTTAGGACGTAAGAAACGCCTGTCCGCTACGTGCAGTTATTGGCATGTTGTTATTTTATTTTAAGTGTCAGTGTTATGTGGTGTTCTTCCAGTATTGAAATCATCAGGACAATTAAATCAGCAGATAAGTACTAAGCTCTTATTTTTATTTTGTGATAGCTTGATTGGCTTAACTACATTCCCTTTTCAACTGATTGATCTTCATTAGTGAATAGTGAAAAATGGTGCCGAAACCAAAGGAAGGTTATTTCTGGATTAGAAAAACATACCTTTAAGGAGGAAGAATCGAGGGAACATTCAAAAACATTCATATATTAACTTTTAAAGTCATATACTGTGTATTGCTATCGACTGCACGACATTTCACATTTAAAGAAAGAAAGAAAAAAAGAACTGCTTGTAACAATTACCTCTATTGTTGAGCTCGCAGTTGAAAAGAAAGAAAGCCGATCTTGCTACTGTATTTTAAGAAGCAGGAAAGTCAAGTTAAAAATATTTTCATTATTTAAAGCTTACGTTAACAAAATAGATTATAACATTGAGATATTTATATAATCCTTACTAGTGGAACTTTTTGAGCTTAATAATTGACTGTATTTTATTGTCAGAACTAAAACATTTTAATTAGAAACGGTAAACCTTAATCTCACGCTACATTTCAAATCTTGTTTTTTCATATACGAGGTCAGGTCTATTAACACGCATTTATAATAATCTTAGCCAACTAGTCTATGTTATTTCATTCAGTGTATATTAATTCATTATTGTGTTATTAATGATATTTTATGCAGATATATACATATCTATTGTGTAAAGAGAATAAATTTATATATGCCATAAATCTTGTATGCCGGTTCTCACAAGATCAAAGAAAATGGAAGCAGAAAACATTCAGAAGTTATTGACTGGACTAAAACAGCAAATGGAGAACATGTCCCTTGAAATGAAAGAGCAACAAGAGAAGACACGAGAAGAAATGAAAGAACAAAAGAAGATACAGGAACAAATAAAAAAGCAACAAGAAGAAATAAGAGAAGAACAAGAGAAAATACGAGAACAAATGAAAGAGCAACAAGAGAAGACACGAGAAGAAATGAAAGAAGAACAAAAGAAGATACAGGAACAAATAAAAAAGCAACAAGAAGAAATAAGAGAAGAACAAGAGAAGATACGAGAACAAATGAAGGAACAACAAAAGAAAATACGAGAAGAAGTACAAAATGGAATATATGAGTTGCAAGAAGAGTTAAAGAGAGAGGCCAATAGACAACGTGACGATATGAAACAAGAAATCGGTGAACGATTCGAAGTAATAAGGGATGAGATGAAGCAATTAAGCGATAAAATTGAAGACGTGCAAGAGAAGCAAGGTCAGCTACACGAAGGATTAAGTGCAGTTAAAGCGCAATGCTATAACACTAATTTGAGGTTGGCTGGAGAAATATTAGCGGTTAAAGAAGAAGTAGGAGATGTGAAACGTGAACTGCAAGTAGAGTGTCAACAGATGAATAGTTCCACATTGGAGCAAGTTTCATATCATCAAGAACAAACGGAGCAACGTATGGCCGCATTGCAGAAAGGATTACAGGACCTACATGTTAAAACCAACCAACCAATAATCAGGAAACAATATCCAATACCATTCGCATACCGTGAAGAAATTAATAAGCAGATACAAGAAATGTATAAACAAGGAGTTATTGAATACTCAACTTCCGAACATCATAGTCCAATCTTGGCAGTGCCAAAGCGCAACGGAAAGTTACGAATTTGTGTCGACTACAGGTCCTTGAATCCGTTTATTGAACTACAACAAGTAAAGTCGGAACGAATCACAGATCTACTAAGCTTATTCAGTGGCAAGAAATATGTGACAGGTCTCGATCTCACTCAGTCCTACTGGCAAGTTCCCATTACAGAATCTTCAAAACCCTTCACTTCATTTTCTTTCAATGGACAGTTATTCCAATTTACAGTCGTCCCCTATGGGATAAAAAATGGCTCAACCGCACTAAACGCTTGTCTACAGGTTGTACTAGGTCCTGAGCTAAAGGCGAAAATCATTAATTACGTTGATGACCTGTGCGTAATAGAAGCAACTTTTAGCGAACATTTACAAACTTTACGACAAATATTTGAGAAACTAAGAGATGCCGGAATGACTCTAAATGTGGACAAGTGTGAATTTTGTCGAGAAAATTTTAAGTTCTTAGGAAACTTAATAACACCAGATGGGATCAAGAAAGACCCAAGCGCAGTAGAAGCCATATCAAAATTTCCTGCACCTAATAACGTAAAAGAGGTACAAAGATTCTTGGGATTAGTGAACTGGCATTCTAAGCACGTGGAGAATTTTGCAGTAAAAGCGAAACCCCTATATGATTTACTTCGAAAAGGAAAAAAGTGGTGTTGGACACTGGAGTGCCAAGTTAGTTTCCAGCAGTTAAAGGACGATTTGGCTAAAGATGCTATTCTTTCTCATCCTCGTCTGGATCAAACATTTTATGTGCAATGCGACGGAAGCAAAATTGGTCTGGGAAGTGTCTTATATCAAATGGAGAATGGTGAGCGCCGAATAATCGAATACTACAGTCGTACTTTAGCACCTCATGAGAAAAATTATTCTATCTCAGAGATAGAATGCCTTGCTGTAGTAATGTCTATACGAAAATGGAAACAATATTTAACAGGAGTGAAATTCGTCGTAGTTGTGGACCATAAAAATTTGATATGGCTGAAGAAAGTCAGAAGCTGGAACGCACGTTTGCATCGTTGGGCAATAGAACTACAAGCATATGATTTCGAAATCCAGTATTGCAAAGGGCGCGAAAACAATGCCGCAGATGCTTTATCGAGATCTTACGTCACGATGGAGGATAACACGATTAGAGTTAACCTAACCAAAAGTATCAACGGAGAGAAAGACGCAGGAACTCCAGAAGACTTGCGTATCGACCGTGAAGAATTTATTCGGGCTCAACGTAATGATCCAGAATACTCTCCTATTATCAAACATCTGGAAGGAACTCAGGAAGATTGCTTTGAGTCTGGGAGATCATGGAAGAAATATTACAAGATCGAAAAAGATATGCTGATGATTCAAGACTTTCATATTGATAATAGGTGGAAAGTTTGTGTGCCATCCTCATATATTGACTTGATATTGCGTCGGTGCCACAATGGTTTTGGTCATTTCGGTTATACGAAAACACTTGGTATAATTTTACAGTCGTTTCACTGGAAAGGAATGAAAAAACACTTGAAGGACTTCCTCAGGGACTGTCAGTTATGCGCTATCACGAAAGGAGACAGGCATCCACATCAGAAATTACTTCTAAATATTGAACCTGACAAGCCGAGACAAATGTTATTCGTCGACCTGATGGGGCCATATTGTCCAGGGAAAAACAAAGAAAAGTATGTTTTTACAACCCTTGATGCATATACTAGATTTTTGAAAGTGTATACTTTAAAGACATCAACATCCCAAGCAGTCTTAAAATGCATTGAACTATATATCCAACATCTTGGGAAACCAGAAATGATCATCTCGGATAATGGTCCACAGTTTCTGAGTAAGATATACATAAGAAGGCTAAACGAACTAGGTATCGAAGCGCGTTATATAACGAAGTACCATCCTCAAAGTAATCTTGTGGAACGGATGCATTCAGAAATTGTACGACTAATCCGTTTATATTGCCACCAAGATCATCGTACCTGGAATATATATATTCACAAGATTCAGGATTTCCTAAATCACACTATTTCAGAATCTCTGGGAATGACTCCGGCAGAACTGTTTCTGAATTTGAAACCATCTAACCCCATTGCTAAAGAGCTAAAAATGGATTCTGAAGATGCAACAAATACTCCGGATTGGGATGATAAATTAACCATGGCTCACCTAAAACAAGCACAGATAGCTCATAAAAGAAATAGAAGATATAATGAGAGGCAGGTTCAACGACACATGATTGAAGAACATGATCTCGTTTTCCAAAAACAACATAATTTGAGCAGTGCAATTGAAAATAAGGTTGCTAAGTTTTGTATTTTGTATAAAGGACCATTATTCTGTATCAAGAAAATCAACGAAAAAGTAGTGGAACTGGTAGATCCGAAGACAGGAAGATATGTTGGGTTATGTAATGTTGACAACCTGAAACGATGGAATCCTACTACACAAACCAGACACCAATGGTTGAAGTTGGTACGAAGATATGCGAATGATGAAGTGTGGGCTAAAATAATACAGAATCATCGAGTTCAATATTAGTTTCATAAGATATTCAGTATAGCCGTTATGATGTGTTATCTTGATTCAAGTATTGTTACATTATCGTATATTCATACAAACATTTTATCATAAACTATGTGGATGATAATTATATCATATTCTAACTTAGAAGAATGTTACGTATAAAGGAATTAATGCTAAGTGACTGAAATAGTTACATTTTTCTTTACTTTTAATAAGAAGTTTATTGACTCATTTCATATGTCAGTGTATGTGTAACGGTCATAATATATTGTCTCTTTTGTAGTTTATAATGTAATGTGTACCAGAGTTGATTTACTAGCATATTCGTTTAACTTTCACACATGCCAGAGTTCTCGAATATGACTCAATTTTACAAATGTGAGCATATCCGGTCCCACGTTCGGACGCCAAGTTGTGACAGTTCTTTTAACCTCATTTGTAATTTGGAGAAGATATGTGTTTGTTCCGTAGCAGTTTTGTATTGTAAACCACCGCTAATTGTTTTATTCTATACACGAGCGCTGGTGAACGATTATTAGTGAGTGAGACTTCGGAGTGTTAGGACGTAAGAAACGCCTGTCCGCTACGTGCAGTTATTGGCATGTTGTTATTTTATTTTAAGTGTCAGTGTTATGTGGTGTTCTTCCAGTATTGAAATCATCAGGACAATTAAATCAGCAGATAAGTACTAAGCTCTTATTTTTATTTTGTGATAGCTTGATTGGCTTAACTACATTCCCTTTTCAACTGATTGATCTTCATTAGTGAATAGTGAAAGACCGTTGCAATTGTATTACTAGTTATAACAAAAACAACTTGCTTCTAATAGTACATCATCTGAATAGATAAGGCGTAGTTTAAGGTATTTAAAAATATATCTTTGCTTTAGGCTGATTAGGTATAATCTGTACAGTATACGTAAATTACGTTGCTGGAAAACCTTTTTTTTCCTGCTTTAACTATTAGCATCTTCTTTCTGTACTTCACAAATTATCAAAATGGACGTTGTCTCTGTATAGCTCTCATCTGATATTGACAGTAATGAACTGTTATTAGCGCAATTAGCAAGATCATGAGATATTCTTAATATGGTTATGTTTTGAATTCTTGCACAATGCTTTTCCGAAATATGAGCTATGCAAAAAAGAGGAAGATATATATTAAGAATTTCTTGTTTTATAGATAGCCCAATTACGAATATTTAGCTATGAATGATTCATGTTGTCAAAGTCATATAAGGCCAATGAACAGTGCTCCTTACACATGACGAAAAACGGGATACGGACAAAATCTCGCGGCCGAAACATCACCGCCCAAAATCTCGCCGGCCAAAACCTCGCGGGACAAAATCTCGCCGGGCCAAAACCTCGCGTGGCCAAAACCTCGCCGCCCAAAATCTCGCGGGACAAAATCTCGCCGGGCCAAAACCTCGCGTGGCCAAGACCTCGCCGCCCAAAACCTCGCCGCCCAAAACCTCGCGGGACAAAATCTTGCCGGGCCAAAACCTCGCCGCGAATGAAACTTTTCTTTAAAATTTACCCAATGTGTTTCTTAATATGCAATTCCACATTACAAATAATAATAATAATAATAATAATAATAATAATAATAATAATAATAATAATAATAATAAATAAATAATAATAATAATAACAATAATAATAATAATAATAATAATAATAATAATAATAATAATAATAATAATAATAATAATAATAATAATAAGATACAAAACATCGTGTGCGTGGGCTTTCTCGGATTATTCCCGTTTCCTCCCACTTTCTTTATTCGATCATTTCCTTCATCCTGGTCATCTACGTCTCCTTTAACCTATAGGACATAATCAAGGGACGTCGTAAAAACTCATATATTATTTCATACTTTCATAAATATTATTAGATTTTTGTTAAAATTTTAAGTTTTTGGATGTTCCAAAGTTCACGAAACTAACCTCGTTAGTTGTCATTACTTTCCTTATGCAGACTTTCTTTCCTATAACTAGTTTAAAAACATCCTGTCGCCCTACCTTCACATTGAAATCCTCTAATACAGAAATATTTTCATATGGTATCGCGGGACTTGGTCAAATACCCGTGATACTTCTTCTGAAACAGCGTCTTTTATACCGTCATCCTTATCATCTGTTGGAACATTTACATTTTGGTCAGGCGAGATTTTGGGTATGGCGGTTTTTTGGGGCGCGAGGTCTTGGCCCGGCGAGATTTTGGCCCGCGAGGTTTTGGGTGGCGAGATTTTGGCCAGGCGAGGTTTTGGCCCCGCGAGATTTTGGCCCGCGACGTTTTGGGCGGCGAGGTTTTGGCCAGGCGGGGTTTTGGCCCGGCGAGATTTTATCCCGCGAGGTTTTGGGCGGCGAGGTTTTGTCCAGGCGAGGTTTCGGCCTGGCGAGATTTTGGGCCGCGAGGTTTTGGGAGGCGAGGTTTTGGCCAGGCGAGATTTTGGTCCGCGAGGTTGTCGCCGCGAGGTTCTGGCCGCGAGGTTTTGTACCCAAACCACGAAAAACAGAGTAAAATTAACTGAGAAGATGTTTATTTTAATTGAGTGCTCTTTAAATGCAATTCCCATGTTTCGAAAATGAAACAGATCATTGAAACTTTGTAAATATAACTTTGAAAAAGCAAGTTATATTTATTAGGAATCAACCAAGGAGGAGAGTTCATATGTCTGCTACGTACTAGCATGTCCCGCACGTTATTGTCGACAATATTGTCAGCTCTTTCTCTTACCTTGTACAATCACCCACATAAGTACCTGGACCCCTGACTGTTATAATTCCATTACTTGGGGTCCAGATACTTATGTGGGTCATACCTCCTCCTCCGTTCGCACTTTAAATTCATACAAATGAATGAAAAATTGGCATTTCTCTGAAGAAATATCCTTCACATTCCAAAATCCCATGCCGCATGTCGAACGATTAGGAACAAACATATAATACTCGTTAAGTTTTTCATTTGTATTCGAGGTATGATAAACACCATATTTACAATTTCGTACTATTATTTTCAGCAGTTTTTTTTAAAAAAAGTTAAATTTATCTTGTCCCCTAAATTTTCTCATTTCAATTAAAATCTAGAATTTCTAAAATTTATGTTAATCGAATGTGATGTAATTTTACTGTGTACTGTAAAAGTTCCCGTAGCCCCTTAAGCATAAGTTCCTTTCTTTAAAAATGACATGCAATTCAATTTTGAACAATTGTCAGTGGACGATGTATGCCAAAGGAAAATTTCAAGGGAAATTATTTTGTCTTCTGCAGCATCGTAGCGCTGTTTCAAACGGGAATACGTATTAAAAGCCTTCTTTTTACACTTATAAACTAAAATTATTAGAATTAGAATTCAACGCCATGTAATTCTTGCTTCAGCGTTTCACACTTATTTAAATATTATTACAAAGTTATTTAGTTTTCAATAATAGTAATAATAGTAGGCCTAAAGTATATTTTTTGGACTTTTCAAACTAACATTTGTTTGGAATTATTTGCAATTTAACAACTCTTTTCAGAATTGAGGCTAGATATGGACATTCAGCATAATCTAAAATTCACGTGTTCACTCACTGCATTCCCACTATATAAACATTAACTATTAATAATACAGTATATTCGAAAGTGCAGATGCTTATCTACAAAGCACGCAATATCGCCATCTATACCCAGATCGTATCTATGGGCTTAATATTTTACCTCCTGATTTAAACGTTCGAGTGTATTAAATTGTAGTATTAATCAATATTTACGAGAATATGAAACATCTTCATTTCCTTACATTGCCTTATATATCAATTCAATGTTACGATGGAACCATTGTGGCACAGAGTCGATCGCAGCTCACGCCAAATGCGTTTCGTGGTGGACACTGTGTGTGGGAGGAGGAGTGTTCACGGAGTTGTCCCATTTCCTTGCACTTTCTTCATTCCACGATTTCGTTCATTAGGCCTATCATCATCACTGTCTACCTTGACCTCAGAACATAATCATTGGACGTTGAACTTTAAAATAGAAATAAAAGTCAATGGTACAATGTTTCTTCTCGGTAGCCATACAATTTTATTTAAGACTAGCATAATTTCTAATATCACTAAATATAGGTTTTTCAATAGCCATTAAACCATAAAATCATAACCTACTGCTTCATAAAATTTGTATGTGCTTGAAAGTGCTAATACTCCTTGCGTTTAATGCGATAAGCCCAATAATAACAGACTTGAAACTTAAAAGTAATTATTTCGTGACATGAGCTCTTTTGTTTCACAGTCTATAGACTATTAAGCGTTCTCGTCTTTGGTACGGGGGTTCTGGCTTCAATCCCAGTAGTAGAGAACCCATGTTTAGCTATATATTCAAGTATCGTATACTTTCTGTGCTGGAAGGGAACATGACATTTCAAACCAAGAAAATTCCGTTAAAAAATGTAATTTTTGAGTACCTTTTATTCAGAGGTAGAAGTGAGGGAGGACGTGAATGAACGGCGTCCCCTTTAGTAAAAACGAAAGAAAGAAGGAAAAATTAATTAAAATCAGATGAAGATGTGTACATAGAGAGAGCTTTTCGTTTTATACTTTGTTTCATTCATTCTTAGAACATAAGGACGCCGGTTCAGAACAAAGTCGTTAAGATCACTCAGCCTGAATCCAGGTCAAAATGATTTCGAATACTCTAGAAATGAAATCAATATATATGAAATTTCGATAATGACTCGTTATTTTAGTGATATACAGGGTAGCCCAAAAGGAGGTATACCCCCTGCATTGATCAAACACAGCTAGGCTACATTCTAGCTTATAGGTTTATTTCCTTCGGCTGTTCCGAGCTGAAGATATAAGTAAAAAGACATTAAAAACAAATAATAAAGAAACTAAGTCTACCTGATGGATAACAATAAGAAGTGATATGAAAAGCAATGAGTTGATCAGTATGGGACTGTATACGTACTTTTGGGCCACCCTATATATATATATATATATATATATATATATATATATATATATATATGTGTGTGTGTGTGTGTGTGTGTGTGTGTAGGGTGTTTCAAAACAACACCGACAATGTTTGGAAGGTGATTCCTGACACTAAGATAAGACAAAAAGTATAGACCAACCTGGGTGCACAAATGCCACCTTTCGGAGCTATAGACTGCCGAAAATATGAAAAAAATAAAAATAAACTTTAAAGATCCATAGCTCCAAAACTATGGAACCTTCCGTTGTCGGGTCAAGACTTCACATAGGAACTAATATGTGCGCTATCCAAAACATACATATTTGAGAATCCTAAGATACTCACGCAACAATTTTTATAGAGGGAGTTTGGCTATGCTGGAGTTTTGAAGTGCTCACCAACTACCTCTATAATTTTTTTTCCGGAAGTACCGCAGGATTCTTAAACTTGGATATTTGGATAGGGCACATACCTGTTTGTAACGGAAGTCTTGACCTGACTACGGTAAGTCCCATGGTTTTGGAGGTATGGACTTTTAAAGTTCATTTTTTCTGTTTTCGGCATCCTATAACTCCGAAAGGAAGCATTTGTGCACCCAGGTTGGTCTACACTTTTTGTCTTATTTTGGTGTCAGGAATCACCTCCCAAACGTTGTCGATGTTGTTTTGAAACTCTCTCTCTCTCTCTCTCTCTCTCTCTCTCTATATATATATATATATATATATATATATATATATATATATATATATATATATATATATATGTCTCCTCCGAAAGTTTGAATGGTTAAACTAAATCTATTGATGGTCTACTATAGTAATTTATGTTGACGACAATTAATACTGCATAAATGTTTATGTATTAATTACTAACAATACTTCCTCTGTATTGTTTTTATTTTACTTTAACGTCCCTCAACTATTCACCGAGAGTAAGGAAGATGGTGATGATGAAATGGATCATAGTGGAGGAATGGCAAAAATGTGAGAAAACGGGGAAAACCTCAAGAAGATTCACATACTCGGTGTTTGTCCACATATAATTGTGCATTAATAATACTACCCTTTCATTCTTTTATATTTGTATTTATACAAAGGTATTTGTGAAACCAATCGATAAACAAGGAGAAGGATTTGCCTATTTAACTCGTTCGCTGACACTTAACGCCATATGGCGTCATTCATACCTATTGCTGTGTGCCATTGACGCCATTTGGAATCAAGGGGTAGTTCTTATTGTAGACATTCTCTGTAAAATGGCATGCAGGTATTAGAGGTGTGCAGAAGCTCGGTTCGAGTCCTCGGGCCTAAGCCCGAACCAGCCCGCGGGCCGAACTCGGACCTGCAAAGCATATATCACTTCGGGCCCGGGCCGGGCTCGGGCGGTAAAAGTTTTAAATATACAACTATATTTCTCGGGCCTAACTTTGTAAATATACTATACAACGATATTTATTGGATCGATCTTTCAGGAGAACTTTTAAAGCACAAGTGCAAAATAAACTTGTAATTGCTGTAAATAAAAATACAATTTGGCGTTAATGATTAAGTTTCTGTAATTCGGGCTTATTTCGGGCTCATTTGATTATCACACAATTTCAGGCCGGACTTGGGTATCAATGCTAAAACATATTTCGGACTCGGGTCGGGCCTCACATTATAAACTTATGTCCCGGGTCAAAAATTCCGGCCCGTGCAGACCTCTATCAGGTATAGAGCTTTCATACTCTGGTGGCACACAGTGTTGGCTTGGTCATTTTCTGTAGTGTGCTTGCTTTTCGCTAGATGTGGCTAATTTGTTGCAAAAGCTAAAATAAATAAATAAATAAAAAACTTGCAAAATTATAGGTGGCGCATTGGGTTGGTATACTGAAATCAAGGTGGCAGAAAAGGTTTTCCGTGTGTAAGTAAAGCGAAAATGAAAGAAGGTATTTTCATTAGTTTGCAAATAAAGTAGTTATTTAAAGACCTTCACTTCAGAAGTGGACTGAATCAGGCCCGTAGCCAGCCCCAAAATGTAGAGGGGGCCCGGCTGAAGTTAGGGGGCCCGATCCAACCATATGATAGTTCATCACCATATTATACATTTTTTGCAAGCCTACTGTAAAACTTTTAGGGGGCCAGCAAAAATTTAGGAGGGGCCCGGCCCCCCTAGACCCCCCTTGGATACGGGCCTGGACTGAATGATGCAGAGAGAAGAGTTTGGAATGCATTTAAAGATAAGAATCTTCTAGGCCAGCAGTTCTTAAAGTGGGGTCCGCAGGACCTAGCCAGGAGGTCCGCGACACCTAGAAATTGAAATGTGTTGTAATAAAGTGGAATTCAAAGCTGTTTTGCAAGAAGCACTTTTAAGATTACGAGTACAAAACAATAACTATTCATCATTTCCAGTGCTCAAGGATTTCATTAATTCTTCAGGTGGAAAACTCTGCTGAAATCCTGTTGGCTGTTAGATAACAGCAAGGGAACGCTAAAAAGAGCCAAGCCAAAACTTGTGTACAGAGATTAATATGAAGCACCGTGACTTAAGCGGGGATGCGGCACAGGATCGACACGGCATACGACCGACAATTCAGCTCAGAAACCTGTTTCGGTCCTGTGCCGTGTCGATCCTCTGCCGTTTCGGTCCTATGCCGTGTCGATCCTATGCCGTGTCGATCCTGTGCCGTTTTGCTCTCACGCCGCTGCTCTGAAATAATTTAACTTTTAATCATGTGCCTAAAAAAATAATATTTTTATTATCTGTTTAATCTTTGCTCTTACAAATTATAAACTCCTGTCGATTCTATGCCTGTGCAAGTTATATGCATAGAATACGTACGATCGAAACGGCATAGAGCCGACACGGCATAGGAACGAAACGGCACAGGATCGACACGGCACAGGATCGACACGGCATAGGAACGAAACGGCACAGGATCGACACGGCACAGGATCGACACGGCGCAGGACCGAAACGGCATAGGACCGAAACGACGCACGATCATCGCCACTGCGTAGTATCTATAAAACCAAATATTTATTTCTCATAAAAGCAATCAGAGACCTGTCAATTGATTTTAAAATATAAGAATTATAAGATATTTACTATATGAATATTAATAATTGTGAGTGACAAAAGAATGATAGTGCTAAATGGACAAAATATAATTTCTTGTGTGCTTGGTCAAAAGCATTTCTATATGTATGGAATACTTATATTTATTATTATTATTATTATTATTATTATTATTATTATTATTATTATTATTATTATTATTATTATTATTATTACGTTTTAACTCGTTTTGAAATCATGGCCTGATTCCACTAGAAAGCGAAAGCCATGAGAAATGTAAGCTAAGTAGTAATATGGAATACTTTTAATGTTGCTCACTAGAGGAAACATGCTCGCATGTCTTCTCGTCTCGATATCGAGACCACAAGAGACTTTTTTAATAAGAAGCTCAGTTGGGAAGTAATAACTGAGCCGATGGCTCGAGCCGGTTCGCTTGGGGTGAACCATCGGCTCGAGCTGGCTTGGTTGGATGAACCATCTGCTCGGTTCGGCTCATCTGGGCCGAAGGCTCTTGCTGACACGGTTCGGTGAGCTGTTGGCTCGGCTCACTTCTCGGTTCGGGTCCATAGTGAGTGAGCTGTGAGCCCAGCTGCTCAAGTTGTTTACAATTGTAAACCCGGGCCGAACAGTTTTGAAGATATTTGGCCAGTGCCCTATAACTTTTAACAATGTTTGGCTCGAGCCCGAATACTCAACCTAAACCCTCAACCCAAATTCACAAGCTCGTGAACAATATCCTTGACTCATAGAATTCACGACTACCGAGGTTAGCAATCAACTAGTTTTTTAGTATTCAAACACAGACCGCGTTTCTTTCATGTTTAAACACAGTGTTGTTATAATTATAATTATAATTATTATTTATTATTATTAATAATAATAATAAAAGTTGTACTAGTAGTAGTACTAGTATCATTGATAACCTATATTGTCTATGCAAGATACTTGAAGAGAATACTCGAAACTACAAACCAGATTTGGTTCGACTCGACCCGAATTCGAGTCGAGTTGGAGGAAATTTTTCGAATCGCGTTCAAAGATGTCTGTTTTTAGTCGAATCGAGTTTCAAAGAATACTCGCTCGTACTCACTCGTGCCCATCGTAGGATGACCACATTCTAACAATCGAAAAGTAGGACATAAGTATAATAGTACTGTATATGATATCTTACTGCGTCGGCAATACGCATATCATTATTTCAATTAATGTTAACCTTAAGTTAATGAACATTTTTGTTAAGAAGAAGCACTGAACAAAATTATTAAAGGAATTAAACACAACTCCAAATGCTTTGATGAATAACAAATTGGTTTATTTTATGAACGTACAGTCAAAGTTCGTGTTGGGCTAAATAATAATAATAATAATAATAATAAATTTCGAAGCGTGGTATTATTTTAAGAAATGAAAGAAAATTTAGACCGGCACAAAGGAACTTCTATTTAATTTGGTTAGCATCACTGTCATAAGTTCAATAAGAAACCTTTCCTACTTTACCGATATCTCAACAAGGCCTTCTCAGTAAAAGCGATGTATTGTAAAAAATGGTTTGTTGATTGTTCTCCATCCCTAGTCTTCTGAGGAGTGTTAAAAAACACAGCGGTTCATCATTCAGGAAAAGAGTGTGTTTGATTCAAAATATTGTGAATAAAGAATGAAACATTAAGATATTGCAAATAAATTAACTCTGGACATTTCGCAGGACATTTTAAAGAAGAAGGATATTTCTCGATTTCCTAGACATCTTCGCAACACGCAGGACAGCTCTTTGAAAAACAGTACTGTACTGCGAAAATCAGTACGTCTGGTTACCCTAGCCCATCCGTACGAGTAACGCAGTATGGCATTTTAGCCAATGTTACCTTATATGAAAATATTCATAACTTATAGCTGTCAAGTAAAAGCAATTCAGAAAGGGCAATAATAATAATAATAATAATAATAATAATAATAATAATAATAATAATAATAATAATAATAATAATAATAATAATAATAATAATAAAAGCGATAGTAATAGTAGTACGGAAAATTGAAGTGATAACATTTGTTCACATATTCTAAGTTTCAGACCTAAAAGTAACGCGTTACTTTCGAAGTAAAGTAACAGTTACTTTTTGGGGGCAAGTAACGCGTTACATTTTAGGAAAAAGTAAAGTAACTTGTAACGCGTTACATTTTTACATGTAACTTACCCAAAACTGTCCATGGGAAAATTGTTCACTGCTCGGGCCAAGATTGTTTCTGACTGTCGACAGATGGATGCCGTTTATGGCAGACCTTTGCCTGAAGTACTGCCCAAAGTTTGTAGTCCAACGGGTTAAGATCCTGGCTGCTAGAAGGCCAATCAATGGTAGAAATGAAGTGAGGGACGTTCCTTGCCAGCCAGTCCTAAGTTGGTTTCGCTGTGTGGCCTGGAGCGGAATCCTGTTGGAAGGTCCACCTTTCTCCAGGGAACATGGTAGCAGATAGTGGTTACACTATAGGTGTTAGCACTGTGTTCTGGTATACCTTGGCAGATGTTTTAACACCTTGTTCGCAAAAATACAGCTGGGTTGTGCTTGAGTAGCTCACTCCCCACCAAACCATCACTGAGGCAGCATGATGTGTTGGGTGTCATCCAGAAGTCCTAAACGGCAGAACTCCTAAAAATATAGGCACTAGACCTGAATTTTAGTACTTCTGCAGTTTAGGACTTGTGGCACGGTATGATTTTTAGGATTTCTGCCGTTTAGGACTTGTGGCACGGTATGATTTTTAGGATTTCTGCCGTTTAGGACTTGTGCCGCGATATGATTTTTAGGACTTCTGGCGTTTAGGACTTCTGCCTTTTAGGACTTGTGCCGTTTAGGTCTTGTACCTTTTTTATTCACTTGCTTTAGTTCTGAAATTCGCCACCACCCCACGAAATTGCGACGATGCAGCAACTAGTTGGCAATAATGTCACGAACGTAGCTAATTCCAACAATAACAACTATATTTGTACTACTAAGATTATTATTATCACTATCTGTTCTGCACTTATACGTGAATTACATAATACAACTTATTTCATTCTAAGAATTAATTACATAATTAGTTAAGAAATTCGTTTCTTTCGAATGGAGATACGAGAATCCCAAGACAAATTCCTAAAACAAAAATAAATAAATAAAAAATTGAAAAAATGTTTAAAAAGCATATTTTACCAGACTTCTGAAAGCAAGAAAACATTCAGAATTTCAATATATACTGTGTGGAGCGAATTTTATTAAGAGTAAGACAAAAATCCACCAAAGTTTACTTAATTAAGACAAAAGCTCACTAGACATTTCACGAGTGAACATTAAATACCAACGGTATACATAAAGAACGCAGTAGATTTAAAATTGAACAAAGAACATTTACTATGCAATACATTGGGTGACATTCATAAGTTCTAAACGGCACAAGTCCTAAAAATATAGGCACTAGACCTAAATTTTAGGTCCTGTGCCATTTTTGCAGAAATTACTACATAGTCATTTAGGGGTGTAGCCTGCAATTTTTTCTAGGGGAGCTTGATTTTTATATATTAAAAGCAAATCAAAAGTTTATTTTCAGATTACAAAAGCTTCAATAAGACAATAAATTTATACATATTACACATGTACATAAATACATAATATTATTGTATTTCCAGTTACTTCCTTTTTGAAACCTGGACCTTGACAGAGCGTAAATTTAAAACCACAGCTTGTGGAAAATGTACGAATAAGTTAGTTATAAGAAATCGGAAACTGTTCATGGAAGTCCATTTGTTTGACTGTATTTATCTTCTGTACTCTTATATAAAAGAGTAAAGATGAGTGATTTTTGGGCATACTACTACAAGTAGAGTCGATAAATTTTAGTTATAAAATATAATTTTCTTATGAAAGCAGTACATAAGAAAGAATTTTTGGAAATAAGTATCGTAAAAAGGGTGGGGTAAGATTTTTTTAAAGGGTAGTGTATCTCGCAAGTTTCTAAAGCTAGTAAAATAAAACTTGGCATATAAGCTTTCCTATTAAAAAAAAAAAAACTGAAAATTGAAAATTGAAAATTGAACACATAAAAGGGAAAGAGCAAAGGGAGCACATTTTTTTATGTTCGATTTCCCCATTACTTACTCAGAAAATATGTAAATAAATTAAGGAAGGATTTGTTTAAGCTAGATGCGTGAAACTCGGCATTTGAACTTTTAACTAAAACTAATAAAATACTATGTTTCAGCGTCTTGAAAATTGCACTTCTAAGCGAAAGGAGGGTCAGTTTCTATAATATTAAAATATCCCACTGCTTATGAGATTTGGGCAGAAAACTCTTTTTCCTTTAGGCCTCGGTTCATCCAGTTAAGCAAACGAGAGTACAAAGTGGCTGATTAATTAGGTTCTTTTAATTATTTTAACATGTTGACGTAGTTTAATTCTTTTAAAACTGTATTCTTTCACATTCTATTATAAACATATTTCATTTGCTGTAATTATTAAACACGTTTAATAAACATAAAACAGACTAACCTCCGGTCCCGGCCAGAATATGTTTTTGGTGTTAAGCCATCATTTGCCGTCCGTAACATAACCTTTGATTTAAACTTCACGTACTATCAAGACTCAAGTCTCAGAAATGTAGCATATATGAAATATACTACTTCTACTACTACTACTATACTACTACTACTAAATATTAATAATAATAATAATAATAATAATAATAATAATAATAATAATAATAATAATAATAATATGTACTTCTGAAATACATATGTATCTATGTGTTATTAATTCTTTCATAATCTTGAAAGAAACTTTTGATTTGTTTTTAGTTTGTAAAAATGAAGGCCCTCTAGAAAAACTTGCTGGCTATACCCTGAATGACTATGTATTGGTTTCTGTACACGTATTGTGTTATCACTTACTAGTCTAGTGTTATTTTTAGAACAAGACAATGGTTCTTGTCTTGGAATATTACTAGTTTGGTTTGGTAGTACAGTGATAGAGTGTGACCTATGATTTTATTTCCCTGTAGGGTATGCTATCTGCAATGCAATAAACTGTATATGCTTCTTCTTCCTAACAAGGCTGGGCGATAAGCCCCTGCAATTCCATTACAAATAAGGACGATATTATTTTATAAACTACTTGGTGAACCTTTGTTAATATAACGCTATTAGTTCTTACAACCTTTTGTTAATCTTATTTAACAATTGCAAAATGGAATAAGAGAGAAAATATATAATGATGATGATAGTTTATTTACATAAGGTATACATACAACAAAAGGGAATCTGTTGGTCACTACTGTGTATCTGCTAAACCAGGGTCAAACTCTGTGTGTCACAAAGGTTAGTTTAACAGAGTTTAAAATAATAATAGATATTTTGTTTGACTTACAAAGATTATCATATTAGCAAAATGATTTGAAATAACACGCCAGACATAGGATAAGCCTTGGGCTATATCGCTTAGAATTGTTTTAAGAGTAAATATATCATTTATGCATTAAATTTCATTACTGGCTACTTACACGTTTCGGCCTCGTATTGGAAGTCAGCTTCTCGTGTTCTTTTCATATTCCACGATAACTGTTTTAATTGCACACTCCGCCAAATTACCTTTCCGACCTTACAATACTTTCTTGGAAAACTTCGGCTAACATATATCACCAGACGTTTGGAAAACCGACATCCTTTACTTCAGGATACAATGCGTTATTTAGCATTTCACCCAACACCTCACCGTTACTATCATTCTCCACTTTCGCTCCTATAATCTACCACCGTTAGATCCCTCTTTACTTATCATCGCCGATTACGTCATTCATGAACATCTTCCTCTCATTCACCCATCATTTCCAGCACAGTGATTACCATTATTTACTAACATGGGACTCATTCATTTTCATCATTGAATAGAGCAGCCTCTAGGCTAAAGATAAGCTCATTTGTCTAACTAATATCACCCACGTGTTGTCCTGTGTATGCATCTCGCCACATCATTCACGCCCATTACTATATCATACGTATCGTGCCTTCTATACCTAATCCTTCGTTATGATCATTAATGATCTTTCCTTATAATATACTGCCTGATTATTTTCTTATTTATCTTCTTACTAATAACAATCATATATATGTAAAGTAACTTGGCTTCAGTTATCGCATCCTTATTGGTATGCAACCGTGCACATCACATGGCATCAGTTTGAGGGAATATTATTGATGAATTGGCAATGGCTTTCATGTTCTTGGCGCTAATCCTTACATTTCCGACGATTTGAACTCACGTTTACTGAGTATGAGTGCATTCTGGGGATTTTTCGTAAAGTGTTTCCACACATTTGAATCACCCTGCTTCACTGTTATGCTCTACCGACATTGCAGATGTCTTTCTAGAGCATTTGAGTACAAATTCGCTATACTTAATACTCAGAACATCACTGTTGTCCGGCATCCATACCTGGCGATTATGCAACCACACACAACGGGCATGGTGTCCGCCATTTTATATTTGTTCCAGATATCGACTTAATACAAACGAATTATTGTTACCTGGTACAAGCTTATCAATTCATATCCATTTAGACCAAGTTTCACTTGGAAGATTATCCGGGACTCCCTACGTTCCTTTGGGGAACCCTTGCGCGTGCATGGTAGGATTGTGAAACATGCAAAATTCAATGGAGCAGGTATGACTTCTTCAGTGAATTTTTTACCCGCCCTCTTTATGTTGGTTAGTTTCCGAACTATTGGCGTCCGAAACTCATTTTTCCACGCTTTGTAGATCCGAAACTATGTCCGATAGCCGAAAGTTCAAGAGAACTTTTTTCCTTGTCTCAGTGGCAGGAGTCACCTCTCAAGAGTTGTAACACTTATTTTGCAACACTCGATATCTATCTATCTATATCTATCTATATCTATATCTATATCTATCTATCTATCTATCTATCTATCTATCTATCTATCTATCTATCTATCTATCTATCTATATCTATCTATCTATCTATCTATCTATCTATCTATCTATATATATATATATATATATATATATATATATATATATATATATATATATATATATATATATAGTAAGTAAAGATCTAAGGGTTTACTTGTCCCTACCATAAATCCTTCATTGTAACCAGATTCCGGCGTTGCCGCTCTAACTCAGGTAGAACTGTATAAAGCTCTCAGTATGGCTAGCCCCATTACGGTTATCATAGTAGCCCGAGCCCGTGCAGACCTATAAACACATTACCCCACAGAAATGAGTGCCATAAGTCCATGCCTTCTAAAGGCTGTTGCGCCATGAATTTAGTTATCAATATTATTATTGCTAATATTAATATGTAATATTAGTAATAGGCTTAATAAAGATTCTCTGTATCTCTCTCACCCTATCAATTGAGTCAAGCGCTGCTAAGCGGAGGAATTCGTAACTATTACAGAAGCTGACCAGTTACGGGAGAAAATGCAATCGCAAGAGAGCAATACGGGAAGATAGGAGCGATGCAAGAATAAATCCACTTCTCCATGTTAAATAATAGGAGCTCGCTGCCATATGCTCAATGTTACTGCTTCCATTGACAACGTTGGCTGCCACTGGAAATGTAAATCATCTCTTTCTTTCCGTTTTTTAATTGATTTTTTTCAGAAATGCATCAATACTGTTTTGCGCTCAAGATCAAAGGTTTATTTTTCACTGATACACTACTTTAATACTTAAAAATATTTTAAGTATTAAAAAAATGTCCGGTTGCACAACCATGCAACATTAGTACCAGCCGCCGCTGCTATTTGGTATTCTATCTTACATGTTATATGCTTAATACTTATATAGAATGGGTCTGCGTCATTTATATGTATATTGAGAGATCGGATTTTGTCTGCACGTGCACGAAAAGAAAAGCAAATTTCTACATTTTCTGACTGAATTTTTTTGAATTTCTCCGGGGGGGGATGAATTTTCTTCGTGGGGAGATTCCCCCGGGCCACCCCCTGAATTCACCCCTGCCTGGCTATATGTCCTGCCCACCTAAGCCTCCTAGAGTTAATGATCCTAACAATGTTTGGTAAGCCGTATAATTTATGTAGTTCCTCGTTATGAAGTTTCCGCCATTCCTCTTGGGTCCGAATATTCGTCTGAGCATCTTGTTCTCAAATACTTTCAGTCTATGTTCTTCCCTCAGAGTAAGCGACCATGTTTCGAAACCATACAGAACAACAGGTATGATTACTGTTTTATATATTTTAAGCCTCAAACTCCTCGACTGAATTCGCGACGACAAGAGATTTTGAACTGAATAATAACACTAATTCCCTGTTTTAGTTGACATTTAATTTCTTCGTGAAAATGATTTTCGTTATCCTAGATATTTGAAAGTATCCACTTTATCAGAAGTATTATTTAATATTTTAACGCATTCATAATTGGCCGTATTACGTTCCCAACCCACTTCCATGTATTTAGTTTTCTCTGCATTTACTTCTAAACCCTTGTCCTGCAAGCGTTTAATAAGACCTTTGCATTTCTTTCTATTGTTCTCCCATCATCCCCTATTAAATTTACATCATCAGCGTACGCATAACCTGGTACCATTTCTTTCTTTACTATACCTAGTGCTCTCAACGGGTCGGGTCGGGTTCAAGACCGACCCGACCCGACCCGTGACTAGAATTGACTTACCCGACCCGACCCGAGTGACCCGACCAGTGATCCGATCCGATTGACCTGACCCGACAACCCGACCCGAGCTGACCCGATTGACCCGACTCTACAACTCGACCCGACTAACCCGACCCGACAACCCGACCCGAGCTGACCCTATTGACCAGACCCGATAACCCGACCCGATTGGCCTGACCCGACAACCCGACCCGAGCTGACACGATTGACCCGACCCGACAAACCGACCCGAGCTGACCCGATTGACCCCGATCCGACAACCCGACCCGAGCTGACCCGACACGACAACCCGACTTGAGCTGACCCGACTGACCCGACACGACAACCCGACGCGAGTTGACCCGACCCGACCTGACCCATTTGAGAGCACTAACTACTCCTTACATATATGTAATAACAACAAGTAAGATGTAGTACCCAAATAGTATAACAGTTGAAGTACAATGACATTATATTTCTGTTCCCATATTACCTGCTATTTAGTGGGGAGGAAAGCTTTTATATATAAATATTTCGATGGGGTAACTTGCAACATCTGTTGCAACATGCCGCATGCCATTGAAATAGAAATTTTTGCGGTTAAGCATTGTTATATGAACAATTGTTGTTGGTAATAAAACTAAGAGTATTATTATTATTCCATTATTATTATTATTATTATTATTATAGGACAACAGTGATGGCTTATTGCTTGCAGTGCCTAGTAGTAGTTGTTTCCTTTCATCTTCTCAGTTAGAACTTCAGACTGCAGGTCAAAGTGAGCTTCATGGATCACCTGCAAATGCATCTAAGAAGATAGTGTAGAATCCTTCAGATGATCTCCTGAACATGTATGGTTCTATCCAAAATCTGGAACTAGAAAACTGACAGCTCGGAAAAGGAAGAGATGTGCTATTCTTACAGACACTCTAGAAAAAAGTACTTTCGAAATGAAAAAGAAGCATCTAAAAGCAACCGAAAACGTAAAATCATCAGCTGAGAAGAATTTATTCTCAAGTCGTCTGTTTGGTTTCTGAAGAACCGTACGAAGAACAGGATACAGAAGAAGACTGGGTACAGTGTTTATGTTGTGAGAAGTGGTCTCATTGGTCGTGTTCCGAGAGAAATCCGTACTACATCTGTATAGATTATAGACATTGACTGCCACAGTGAAAATGAGTGAAGCGATGTTCAAGCTGTAGATTTGATAGCATTAAATTTCTAAATCAAGTCCGATTGTTGCAACTTACCCCAGATGATGTTGCAATTTACCCCATGGGTGGGGCAAGTGTCAACAGTCGGACTTAGTTCAAAAAGTGGATGCTATCAAAACTGTCGTTCGATGTTTTGCACTTCTCTTTTTTTGGTATGTAGTTAAGGCATGTACCTTTTAGTACACTCAATATAGTTTTTATATCTATAATAATTTTCGAGTAAAAAAACAGACCTGAAAATTGTTGCAACTAGCCCCATCTTCCCCTACAATCACTTTTTCAAAAAAAAATGTATAAAGCCAGTAAAGCAATTAACATGTAGGTCTATTTTCGAAGATAATATAGGAATTTTTCGTGCTGCTAATTATTTATTTTTAAAAAATCAGATGCTGAAACCAATCGATATAGCGCAGTTTAAGCAATTCAGTTTGTTTTATTTAAAAAGAAAACTCTCTATTTACAAATTTGATTGTTCCTATGTATTAGAGCAGTCTTCGAAAAATCAGTGCCTATTGTATTTCTAAAATATAGCTGGAGCCGCGGTGGGTCAGTGGTAGAGCGTTCACCCCTGGTGCATGGGGTCTCGGGTTCAAACCCTGCTCCCGCCAAGTGAACTTTGTGGTCAATAAACGCCGTGTGCGTGGATATTCTCGGGGTTCTCCCGTTTCATCCCACTTTCTTCATTCCACCATTTCATTCATTTCTCATAATCACCGTCTCCTTCAGCCTAACCGGCATAAGCGTGGGACGTAAAACTCAAGGATTTCATTTCATTTTCTAAAATATAGCTGTATTGATTTATTGGTATATATTTACCTTCAGTTTGTTTGAGAGAAAATTATTACAAGAACTAAAAAGTGTTTCTCTAGTAAATACGTTTTCATAGTTTAGCTATTTACGTTACTAAACAAATTTGGTTTTTTTAATACATAAAATGGCGCCCGTATATATATAGGGTGTAACTTAATTAATATAACAAACGTCGTTAGGTGATTCCTGACACCGAAATAAAACAAAAACTATACAACAACCTGGGTGTAACACCCGAAAATTTGTCGGAAAAATGTATAAACCGCCATAACTCATGAACAAAACGTCGGATTGAAGTCGGGCAAAAGAATGTCCATTGTTTTTAGTCGTAGATTCGATTAGTGTACAGTGACGATGCAAGGATGACTTCCAAAGAAACTGGAGTATTCCTTTGAGTATTTTATTAAACGTTGAATGAAGAAATGATCAATCAAGTACAAGATTTAACATTAAAAAATAATAGTGCATCGTTCAAGTTAGAAGAACACTCAGAATTCGAAAGAAAGAGAGATACACATGTGTGATTCATCTATTTTGTCTCAGTACATAATGACGTCTCGGAAGAAGATTTTAAATGGAACGAAGTCTTTAACGTATCACACTTATATCTTCTAGGCTAATGGTAACGGATGATAAATGAACGGCTTCCTGTCCAAGAGTGTGTGAAAAAGGAAAAATAACTTTGATCCAGATTAGGTTTAAAACGACTGTGCATAGGACAGTCAGGCGGCATGTAAATAAATATAACATCGAAAAATGCAAAGATCATATGTGATGAACGAGTGTACAAGGAATTCTCCACATGACCCAGGGATTCCCAATATTGTGTGAATAGATATGGGGCAAAAGTAAGCTGCATTTAAACGGTTTCTTCCTCGTAATATGTAATTCCGTGGAATATGGTACTTCTGTGCACAGAAGCAACAAAAGTGGGGAAACAAGGGATGCTGTACACGTTGCATAACGATACCAAGAAGTGCGCTGGAATAGTATACTTGATTTATCCGTTAGATGAATCTTCTCCCAGGAATACTTTTGATGGCGTTTTCCCCTTCCTTCGAGTTGGCAAACCTCAACTTTTCCCTGAGCTATGAAAAACTTCATTGCTATTGTGAATATACCAAAATACTATCCTAGTGTAGACCACTTACATTTTGATTTTATCATTGCCGGAGAAATTTTCTCAAAGGAAGCTCGTTGAAAGTACATTTTAAAAAAAGGATAGCCTTTTTTCGACATTCTAATGTACTCCCATGCGCAAAAAATATTGCGCGTATACTGTAACTCACGATTTTTCGCAATTATTCCATTTTCCTTATGTTTATGGGTAAAATTCAGTTATTAGTATGTGGAGATAATAGAAAGCAATCCATCTAAGGAGATATTTCCAAAAAATATAATAAAATAATAAAAATATAAGCAAAAAACAAAATTATGTTCGGTTTTGTGTATACTGGCAATAATGTTTTCGAGGGATTTTTTGCAGTAGCACAGCACGATTGCAGAGGGAATAACTATAGTTGAATCAAGGAACTGGAAAGTGGACTAATATATTGCATTTATTGGCTTAAATCTAGGGTGTAAATTGTCTACCAAATATAAATTAGCTTCTGTAACCAAGATGTTATACGGAAGTATAGAAACAAAGAGAAAAACTGTTGTCTTAAGTTTGGAAGTGACATGCTCTATAGCCATGAGCATTTATTTGTTAAGAAAAAGACAGGCAACAAAAGGTAGTCTGTGTGGTCAAGTGGGTAGAGTGGCGGACTAGTAATTCTTATATTGTTTTGACACCAGATCGAATCCCATGCGATCCCATCCAATTTTTTCTTTAAAAAACATTGTAGAAAGTGTATAATTTTTATGTTAATAAGAACCGAAACAATATAATAATGAAATAACTTTTTGTTTTTTCTGATGACGTATTTATTTAGAATTAGTGTATTATTACTAATAGCGATTGTTTTCAGTTTATGGTATGATATGCTTAATCATTTCCTCTCCGTCAGCAGAAGTAACTTCAACTCACTGCGAGTGTCTGTGAGTCAGGAACAGTAAAAAAAAAAAAAAAAAAAAAATGCGCGACCTGCTGCCTTACACACAGCGTGGCGAACACAGTCACAGCGATAGCTCGTTGTCATGAAGAAAAAAAAAAGCTGATGTTAAATTACTGTTATAGTGTTTCAGTGTGTGTGTTTCTTTTTAGAGTATTGACTCTCTCTCTCTCACCTTTTGTTTCATATCCACAAATGCAACAAATGCAATCATAAGTCTGTGTAAGGAAATAAAGGATGCTTTCTTTAAACAAAACTAAATTAACAGCTCTATTTGTGAGGAACACGAATGCTTCCAAAAGATGCCATGGGTATTAATTATAATCATACCGAATTATACAGTAGCGTGAAAAACTGATAGTAAAATGATGTAACATGCATAAGCTTTTTTTTTCTAGCGTGACAACACATTAAACATAACAAATTAAATTTTTGGGATTACAAATTATCACCTTGCGTGTCGGTATAGGCCTATTCGTTTTCACAGTCGAGCGACGAAAGAAGAAAGTGTGGTGATAGTTATAAAAACCGAATACCAGATTTCAATGAATTCAAGCTACAATGCTCCTACATATCGAAAAAATTATTTTTCGATGTCTGTCCATCTATTCGTCTCTCGGTTCGTCACGCTTTTACATGCACTCAAATAGAGGCCATACTGTTCAACGTATCTGGACCGAATTCTAGACATAACGTTTTAATAACATACTATCTTTCGAATTTTATATCCTTCGACACCTAAAAGTAAGGGTAATTTACTGAAGGATTAAAATTAAAAATAATTCAATTTTCTCAAGAAAAAAAAGCTGTGACGATTTTATTTACTTTTTATAAATATATATTTTATTAACAAATATCCACCGTATATGAATATTTTTTCTGAGAAAATATATATGGTGTAATTTACTGTATGGTATGCGTTCTTTTTCCACAATTTTCTCAACCACATTTCATAAATAAACGTATCATTAATAACCTAACAATATGACAACTCGTTCGAAGGAGTAATTTACTCTTAGGGTGAGCTTTCCCCCGATGGTTTTCCCATTAATGCCTCAGGCAATTTTGTTCATATTTCGTAAAGAAATGTTTCATTAATAAACTAAGATACAGCATAAATCGTTTATTCCGTTAACATACAGAAGAAGTGGTTTTCTCAAGGGTGGATTTTTTTTTTGACAATTTTCTCAGTAATAACTGAGACAAATTTCTTCTAATTTCAGTAAAAATATTGTCTGTAACACTCTTACAATATGCATAACTCGCTTGTTCCGAAAAGAAAAATCCAAAAGAGAGAGTTTACTTTGACAGTGAAATTTTTCCCGACGATTTGCTTAAAAATTATTCGATATACTGTCAAAATTACAGATAGAAGAGTTTACCTTTGGGGGTAAGCTTTTAACGATGACCTTCCTAAAAACAACTCAGGAGATGTTTGTTGTTCATATTTTATAAATACATGTTACATAAATAACCTAGCTATATGGTATAATTCCCTCATCCGGAAAATCTAGAAGTGGTATAATACTTTTGACAGTAAGTTTTACCCTGCGATTTTCTCAAGAACGACTCAGGCGATTGTGTTCGTATTTCATAAATAAATGTTTTATGAAAACACTAACAATATAGCATAGCTTGTTTGTCCTGAAAAGATCCACAAAGGATAATTTATTCTTGGGGTGACTTTTTTCATGATTTTCTCAGAAATTACTCAGACGCTTTTGCTTATAGTTCGCATACAATTATATCCTTAATAATTCCAATATATGGATCAAGTTATTTCTAACCAAAACATGACCAATGGGTACCTTACTTTTGGGCCTGAAGTTTCTTCTAGCAAAGTTTTCCAAAATATTATTTTATTCGCAATTTCCCAAATAAATGTTTCAATAATAGTTGCAGCCTAACACGAGTCAGTGTAAGAAATTCAAGCGAGAAAGTACAGTGCGTTTGCTCCGTACCCTTTCTTAAATGTATTTTTAATGTTACACCTAATCACAATTTTCCGAACAAAATCGAAACCTCTTTTTAAATGTGCCTTGTTGTGGTCAAATGGTTCAAGTGCATTGGTTCTGGATTTGATTTCCAGTGAGAGCTAGTGTATTTTCGTCCAAGAGATATTACACGTCGGTGCAAAGAAAAAAGTGTTTAAATAAGCCTAACCAAGCTAATCAACAAAGAAATAATACAATGTTACGAAATTATCGTAGAAACATTGTTAATATTAGGTAGGTGCGACTGAAATGTCCAAACGATGATTGTCAATTCCAAAGGTAAAAAAGTGAAAAATACAATGCCAGGTTAATCAGTGGCCTCTAGGTAAAGCTATCCTACTAACATAAGAAGTGATTGAGACGCCAAAAAATGTTGTAATCGCTGGGAGACATGTTAGGAGAATACAGAGGTGAGAGAGAGTTTAATACTGCGAATCATGGATAGTCTTCACTTTCGTTTGAGGGCGAATATTGAAGTCCGTAGGCCTACATAGGTTTGCATTGAAATGAACATTCTTTGTTTTCGGCCGGCGGGAGCTCAGGTGGTTCAGATTCCACTTTAATCAGTAGGTCCACGTCTCATATAGCCTCGCTGCTGAAAGAGACGATAAACTCAAAATCACATCACACATCTTTGTTTTCGCCTTTGTTTTAGCCCATAAATGTCTCTGTTCATGAGCTCCTTAGTGGATATGCGGTTAGCGCATGCGCCTTTGGCGTGGAAGACACGGCTTCGATTCCCGGCGAGAGCTCACGTGGTTTAGAGTCCACGTTAATCAGTAGGCCGAAGTCTCATATAGCTTCGTTGCTGAACGAGACGATAAACTGAAACTCAATGTCTTTGTTCATAAATTTCTTTGTGTATGGTTTTGCATATACGTGGCATGGATATTAAATTTTGATTTCTACGCCATATGTATCTAATTACATACACACCTATAAAACGAACACAACAAACTTGGAATATCTGCATTGTTTGCGTATGGAAAATCATCACGTTCTGCTGCACAGGAGAGCCGTGTGTATGGAATTCCATACACGTGGCAATCAACCTATTAAGAAATGTATAATAATAATAATAATAATAATAATAATAATAATAATAATAATAATAATAATAATAATAATAATAAACAGAAAACGATACGATCATTTACATAATTTATAAACATAAGTTAACATTTAATAAGCATATAACTGCAATGGAATTAAGTTGTTTCTCTCTCTCCCTTAACGCAACAGCCTTATTGTGCTAAGGCGTAGAAGAGAACTTGTAGCACTCACAATTTGGGGCGGTGTGCGGTCAGAACATCGGATCCCTTTGTTGTTAGTCCTAGCTTTCTAGACGGATGCAGTTATTCCCGATAGAATATACAAGCAAATAGACTTTTGCATTATCCCTCAATGTGATACTTGTGGTTGCTTAACCGTATACAGACAGCTGTCCATGGAAGAATCGTTGATAATAATAATAATAATAATAATAATAATAATAATAATAATAATAATAATAATAATAATAATAATATTAAATAACAGAAACTCGACAAATACTCTTGCAAATAATAGGAAACGGTTTGCGTCACACTGTTCACTTTGCTAGACACACCAGTGTGCCGCGTTATACCAATTGTGCCACACTGGAATATAGGGTATGGCTTTTTAATTTTTTCCAACTATTCCAACTGCTTCAATTGAAATGGATCTATAACAATAAGAGAGTGAATTTAGTCTTCTTACCCTTCGATTTAGAAATAAGGTTCTCGATAATTTCATAAAAGAATAATATACTCAGAATTGTATATAGTAGTTTGTTTTATTCGAAATTACATACTTCCTACAACTGTTTTTTGATTGAAATGATTTGAAATGAAACCTTTAAGTTTTACGTCCCACGTTATGCCGGCTAGGCTAAAGGAGACAGTGATGATAAGAAATGAATGAAATGGTCGAATGAAGAAAGTGGGATAAAACGGGAGAACCCCGAGAAAACTCACGCACACAGTGTCCAGCACAAGGTTCACTTGGCGCGAGCATAGATCGAACCAAGGACTCCATGCACAAGAGGAGAACGCTCTACCACTGAAACACCGTGGCCTCTGAAATTGCTTAAAGGAGAAAGGGACTACTTTATGAAAACTTGATGACAAACACATTTGTTAAAAAATACATGCTTTTCGTGAAATATTGCTTATAGACATGGGCGGATTAAGGCTTTTGGGGACCTAGAGCCGACTATTTTAAGGGGGCCCTATGTTAAGAATAGTTCCAGTGCATAAATTTTCTTTGCTGCCTTCCACAGCCTCATAGGTTTATGGAACTACCGAGAACTATGCTGTAATATTTGAATGTGCTCCAAGTTTACAATAATTAGTTTTAGTTAAATCCATTATTAACAATTAAATAATTGCATTCATTATTAACAGTTAAATGCTGCTGATGGAAAGACTTAAATCTAGCGATACCGCGAGCGTAACGAGCGGAAAAAAGTTAGCATCGGTCTGGAGCCTATAATATAAGTTGATTACTATATTTTACTGTTAAACAGAGGGATTTTAAAGAGCCCTCTGAGCTTGGGGTCCCGAAGCCTGGGCTCCATTGGCTCCGCCCTTAATCCGCTAATGCCTATAGATTATAAATTAAAGGGGACGGGCAGGGTCCGTTCTAAAAATTCCGGCCCGTGCAGACCGCTAGCCCCTGTGTATATGCTATCTTTGGAAATACAGTAGAGTTTCGTTTATCCGACATAAAACAGACAGGCAGAATGCCGGATAATATGGGTGTGTTAAGGAAAGACCTATTAAAAGTCAAACTATGATATAATTTTACATATTACTCATCTAATAATCATGTTTTGCAAGAAACAAATATAATGCATTGACTCAGGGACGTATCCAGCGTGAGGTCCTGAAAGCTGTCCCTTTCCAAACCTCAAACACTTTTTAATAAACCTACTTTTTTCCTTTTGAGGTTCTTTTATATCAGATTACTTTGAGTCAGTGTTCAAACTGTGGGCAATGCGTTGTTGTTATAATTCTAACAAGTAACACTTCCCCAGTGTAACACTCCGATTTTGATAAAATTTGGCAGGTAGATACTACACATAAAGTAAACAAATAAGTGCTTTTTTATTTTTTGCGGAAAAACGGTTTTAGGGGGCCAAAGCCCTCACCCAAAATTTTGAAAGTTGACGCCCGAAAGGCAAAAACAAGTGGACCAAAGCGAACGAAATTGTGCACAGATATTGCAGACGTAAAATTAGGGAATACGTATTTTGTATTTTCCTGGAAAAAACGGTTAGGTGGGGCACAGACACCTCCAAACCTTTGATCATGAAATATCAAAAGTGCTAGTAACATGTAAGATGTGTGTAAAGGACATGAAGAATTGCAACGACACTTTGTGTATGAACAATACGCAAAAAATAAACGAATACGGTTTTTGTTTATTTTCTGCGGAAAAACGGTTCTAGGGGAAAAAGCCCCCACCCAAAATTTTGAAAGTTGACACCTGAAAGGTAAGAAAAAGTGAACCGAAGTGAATGAAATTGTGCATAGATATTTTAGACGAAAAATGAGGGAATACGGGTTTCGTATTTTCCTGGAAAAAAACGGTTAGGTGGGGCACAGACTCCTCCAAACCTTTGATCATGAAATAACAAAAGTGCTAATAACAGTATGTCAGAAGTGCCCAAATTTACATGAAGAATTGGAACAAAACTTTGTGTTAGGACAATAAGCAAAAAATAAACAAATACGGCTTTTTTATTTCCTGTGAAAAAAAACGGTCTTAGGGGGCAAAAGGTCCTACCCAGAATTTTGAAATTTGACGCCCGAAAGGGAAGAAGAAATCGACCGAACTGAATGAAATTGTTCACAAATGTTGTAGAGGTAAGATGAGGGAATACGTGTTTCGTATTTTCCTGAAAAGAAAAATACTGTTGAGTGGACCGTGGTGTTGAGTGTCGGAAGGAGTGGACCGAAGCCAATGAAATTGTCTATAGATATTGGATATGATAAATAAAGCCTCTCCTGTTTCACAAGTGTCTCCATCAGATTTATTCAAATTTGGCAGATCAACAATAATCACAAACAGTATAGCGTATTTTATAGTATTTCACGAGGCAACTTTAACCCTTACAATGATTTTCCGCATAAACAAAAACACGTGCCGATTAATTTCCTGTTTGCTGTTGATGTGCCAAAATTGATAGGGACATCTTAAAAACACGAAAGTCCTTATTTTACATACAGTCTATACAATATCTACACACAATTTCATTTGCTTCGGTCCACTCCTTCCTGCACTTTTACGGTAATATTTTTTTTTCGGAGTGGCTCTAGGCTCCAACACTATTTTTCCGTACAAATTAAAACACATTTCATTTATTGTTTTGCAAATTGTCCCTATACGAAGTTTCGTTGCAATTCTTCATACTTTTAGGAACTTCTGACGTATACTTATTTGCACTTTTGATATTTCGTAATAACCAACTAAGAAGATTCGTGCCCCACTCAACCGTTTTTTTTTTTTTTTTTTGTTTTTTTCAGGAAAATACGAAACACGATTACCTCAATTTACGTCTAGAATATGTGTGCACGATTTCATCCAACTCGGTGCACTTCTTGTTGCCTTTTTGGCCTTAAATTTCAAAATTTTGGGTGGGGAATTCTTCCCTCTAAAACCATTTTTTCGCAGAAAAAAAACCGTATTCGTTTGTTTTTTGTGTATTGTCCCTACACAATGTGTCGTTCCAATTCTTCATGTAAATTTGGGCACTTCTGACATACTGTTATTAGCACTTTTGATATTTCACGATCAAAGTTTTGGAGGGGTCTGTGTCCCACCCAAACGTTTTTCTTTTCTTTTTTCCAGGAAAATACAAAACCCGTATTCCCTCATTTTACGTCTACAATATTTAGGCACAATTTCTTTCATTTAGATTCACTTTTTCTTGCCTTTCGGGCATCAACATTCAAAATTTTGGATGGGGGCTTTTGCCCCCAAAAGCCATTTTTTCGCCAGAAAATAAAAAAAAACAGGTATTCGTTTAGTTTTTGCGTATCGTATATACACAAAGTGTCGTTGGAATTCTTCGTCCTTTACACACATCTGACATATTGTTACTAGCACTTTTGATATTTCGTGATCAAAGGTTTGGAGGAGTCTGTGCCCCACCTAACCGTTTTTTCCAGGAAAATACAAAACACGTATTCCTTCATTTTACGTCTGCCATATCTGTGCACAATTTCGTTCACTTTGGTCCACTTGTTTTTGCCTTTCGGGCGTCAATTTTCAAAATTTTGGGTGGGGGCTTTTGCCCCCTAAAATCGTTTTTCCGCAGAAAAAAAGAAACATGTATTCGTTTATTTTATGTGTAGTATCTACCTGCCAAATTTTATCAAAATCGGAGTGTTACTTGTAAGAATATACCGTAATGCCATTGAAACCAGGTGGAATTAAAGCACACTTTTAAATGGGATTATAATTTCGTTTCCGTTTTGTTTATAACATTACTGTATTAGAACGATACACTCATAGCCATTTGCTATTTTTTTATGTGATATACGTAGCAGACAGTTTACCTTACATGTCTCTAGAAAATATTTTTTGATTTCGTTTGTGTTACAATGCAGTTTGACCGGTTCATAAATGAAAAGTAAGAAACGTTTAAGAGAAATACAGAACTGTTGCATTGTTGTTATTATTATTATTATTATTATTATTATTATTATTATTATTATTATTATTATTATTATTATTATTATTATTATTATTATTATTATTGATATTTTTGAAACATTAGAATTACATGCTTACGAGAATTCGTGTTGGGCCCCCTCCGAAAAGAAAAGCTGGATACGTGCCTGCACTGAATGATAGACGTATGAGTCATGGTATAGACGGGCGTGCTAGGCGATCGAGTCCGGAGCATCGAAAACAGACCATAACTTGCAGTTCTTCTTGCCAATTGATGCTGCTTTTTACCTGCTATGATATGTCGGATAATAATGTGGAATAAACGAAGGTCGAGACCATGGCGTATTGGTGTTTCATGCACCTAAACCTGTAAAATATTTGTGCCGAAAACATCTTTCACTCACTTTCTAAATTTGTGGGTATGATCGCACATCTTCCCTTATAAAGTATAGTTTTATGAAGAATATATATAGCATGCTAAAAACCTAAAGACCAAATTCAATAATTTTCTATAGTTTTCTTTTTTAACAACGGGAAACTTGTTTAATTCATCACGATTAATCACGTTTGATACTAAGATGTCTGTTTCTGTCTATATATATTTTTCATACTTTATTGGAGACAATTTTTTCTCAAGAAAAGAGGATGATAAAAGAAGCTATACAACAGCATACACTAATTCTAAATAAATACGTCATCAGAAAAAACAAAAAGTTATTTCATTATTATATTGTTTCGGTTCTTATTAACATAAAAATTATACACTTTCTACAATGTTTTTCAAAGAAAAAATTGGATGGGATCGCATGGGATTCGATCTGGTGTCAAAACAATATAAGAATTACTAGTCCGCCACTCTACCCACTTGACCACACAGACTACCTTTTGTTGCCTGTCTTTTTCTTAACAAATAAATGCTCATGGCTATAGAGCATGTCACTTCCAAACTTAAGACAACAGTTTTTCTCTTTGTTTCTATACTTCCGTATAACATCTTGGTTACAGAAGCTAATTTATATTTGGTAGACAATTTACACCCTAGATTTAAGCCAATAAATGCAATATATTAGTCCACTTTCCAGTTCCTTGATTCAACTAAAGTTATTCCCTCTGCAATCGTGCTGTGCTACTGCAAAAAATCCCTCGAAAACATTATTGCCAGTATACACAAAACCGAACATAATTTTGTTTTTTGCTTATATTTTTATTATTTTATTATATTTTTTGGAAATATCTCCTTAGATGGATTGCTTTCTATTATCTCCACATACTAATAACTGAATTTTACCCATAAACATAAGGAAAATGGAATAATTGCGAAAAATCGTGAGTTACAGTATACGCGCAATATTTTTTGCGCATGGGAGTACATACCTTAGAGCTGTATGGAATACCTACACGGAGGAATACCTACGGAACTATCGTCCCTTGTGTGCCAATTGCGAGTGGCTTACAGAAGGCTGTCTTGAAGTTTTATTGTGGAATGGCTTCAGTTAGCATGGCTGAGTTGTAATAAGCATCTACGCAACTTGTGAGTGATATACATAGTCAGATGCTCTACTGTTACACGTGTAATTGCTGTATAACAGGATGGGAAATGTTGTGTTCAACGGTAGAGGGTTGTGTCCAGGTATTTAAGGTCGTGTAAAAGTGTAGACGTTGGTGTTTAAGTAAAATTGATTGTGTTAACCTGTACACGCCTGCGCGATGGAAGATTACCCTGTCCACGAGCTGGCAGATATGCAACTCATTTATGGAGTAGCAAAGGGCAATAGCCCAGAAGTGAGGCGTTTACATCGTGACCGTCGCCCTCAAAAGAGAGTAACTTTCCTTGTATTTTTCCACGCCTCCATATTCGACTTCGAGAGAGGGGTCCCTTCGGTTTCTCGTACGTGAAATCGGAGGAAATAGCCCCATATGGACAGCTGAACTTGAAGACAGCGTACGTCGAATGATCAAAACCGTCTTGAAACTATCATGTGTATGGCGTAAAAACCCACATGCAACTCTAGTAAACGATCAGCAGCAGAAATTTGGTGTGGTGTGGTGGATAATTTTGTGGTAGGATCTTATTTATTATCGGTCTGCCTGTGTGGGAGTACGTATCTTTTATTTTTACGTAATTGTCTCCCAAAATTGATAGAACATGTGCCCTTGAACATAAGACAGCAGATGTGATTTCAGTATGATAGTACACCTGCACATTTTGACAGGAATATGCAGACTTACCTAAATGAAACATTCCCAGATTGGGAGAGAAAAACCTGTGTTATGACAACCTCGTTCATTCTACCTCACGCTGCTTGATTTTTTATTTCGGGGATGCGTATGAAACTCCGGCCACGACAGTCGAAGAACTTGTAGCTCGATGTAATATAGCTGCGGCAATCATCTACGAAATTTCAGATGTGCTTGATCACAGGCGGAAAAATTTGCTTCGCCGATGTCATCTTTGCAATGCGGTCAACGGTCGACAATATCAGACTGTGAACTGTTATTCTTCATAGCTGTCTCGTGTACACATACTGCATTGCGCAAATACTGTACAAGGTACCTCTGAGTATTTCACAGTTATCCTACCTTGTACGAAACAGAATAAATCGATAATTTGAAATTGTATTTCTTTCTTTCCTTGTGCAACACGCGCAACACCTTGAGTATCGTCGAATTTCATTCCTTCTGTACTCGTAGTTATTATCTTCCACGGATTTACGCATTACGGGGAGGAAATCTTTTAATCTAGCTTACTTTGGCTCAAATTATATTCACATAATTTGTGGGAATCACTGTTGTTATGTGAAGAATCCCTTATACTCTAGTTCATCGTACATGATCTTTTGCCCCTGACTGTCTTATGCACAGTCGTTATAAACCTACTCTGGATCAAAGTTATTTTTTTCTCATTTTTACACACTCTTAAGTTGAACAGGAAGCCGTTGATTGATCATCCGTTACCATTGGCATAGAAGTTATAATTATGATAAGCTAAAGACTTCGTTTCATTTAAATTCTTCTTCCGAGTCCAGGAATCACCTCCAGACGTTCATTACATTAATGAAGTTACACACTATATATATAATGATAAAAAATAATACCGATATTAGTGTCGATGAAATAGTATTTGGAGTCACTCAGACGAACAGTAACACTCCCGATGCAGTTTAAATCCATACTCAGATTCCATTGTCCTTTATGCTCAAAATGAAACTATTCTCCCCGTGCGAAGAACGGGTATTCTGTTAATAATTTATTATTAAACATCACACCATAAAATACAAAGTGTATCACGTAATGTACACGTATACTGTTACTTGCTTAATGTATAAATGGAGGATGAAGGACTATTATTGGATCAAAAGATCCAATATATTTCAGACAATAAATTTCTTGTAGGCTTTATATCTGGAGAACAACATATAGTGTACCCAAACCTAAACTATGACTGAACTCAGTATGATGTGCTTAGTGCCTGAATAAAACGAAAGCTCGATTTAGGGGCCATTCAAAAATTCTGTTGCCCTTGATCCAAAAAATCTAATATATTTCATTCAATAAAAAAAAATCTTGTACGTCTTATATCTGAAGAACTACATATAGTGCAGCCAAACCAAAACTATCACTTAACTCAGCATGATGTGCTTATTCCGAAAGTAATACGAAACCTTGATTTAGGGACCGTCCAAACGTTTGTAGCCCCTGATCCAAAAAGTCCAATATATTTCATTCAATCAATAATTTTATTGTATGTCTTATATATGGAGAACTACATATAGTGTAACCCAACCCAAGATATCACTTAACTCAGTGTGATATGCTTATTGCGTAAAAAATATGAAAAGTCGATTTAGGGACCGTCCAAAAATTTTGTGGCCCGTTATAAAAAAAATCCAAAATATTTAATTAATCGAAATTTTTCTTGTACTCCTTATACCTGGAGAACTATATATCTGGAGAAAACTCGATTTAGAGACCGTTCGAATATTTTATGGTAACTGATCCAAAAATTAATATTAGCCAAGATCATAATACTTTGATCCATTTTTTAGATCATTCCTAAAATTCTTGTTTTTATCCAATCTTTCTTTTAAACAGTATCACTCTCTTTGTTCTCAATTTGAAATTTATCAAGCAATTATAAAGCATTGCTTATTATCCAATTTGTATTCGGTGTAGAGCTTCAATTTTCTCAAAGTTTCAAATAAGATAATAAAATATGATTTACTATCGGAATTCGTGTCAGGTATTATTATTACTTTTATTGGTGTTTTCCTTTCTTTCAATTGTTAAAACAAGAAACTACCTTGCACTGTCATAAAATATGTGCTCTTTTCCAATAGCATAATAAGTGCTCATATAATTTTGAACTTTAAAATTAAGGATTGAATCAGTACAAGAAGTACAATTTGGATAACGAATGACTTATAATTGATGTTTAGTGGCGTACTGAAGTAAAGGGATTAAGGACTTTGAAACCCCCCTTGAGCAAGGTATTATGCAAAATTAAGCACGTTTATCATATTAGCACGTTTATATATATAAACACTTGATATTATATAAACTTGTGTTCCTAAAGCCCCTGAACCCCCTAAACATTTGCGTAGAGTACTGATTGTGTTTCTCTTATTATTTTAACCGTTTTATGCTTTGAACGAAATTTGAAGTGCAGGAACCCTGTGAAGGTGACCACCTTTACTATCAAAATTTCTTTAATGGTTCTTAGTTTTTCTTCAAAACAATCAATAACGAACGAAAAATAAATGATTGAGTTTGATTTTAAGTCGAAATTTGAAATACCACCAAAAAGTTGGCCCACCCAACCTTATTTTGTAAATGACTCTTAATAATTTTCAAAACAAACTATTTCCTCTTCAAACCAATCAATAAGAAAGGAAAACATGTTATTAGCTTGAGTATTGAATCGATATTTAAAAGCAGAAAAAACAGTATGAAGTTGACCACCAAATGTATCCTGGAAATAGATATATTTTACTGGTTGTTTTGAAACAAGTGATTTTTTCTTCAAAATAAGCAAACCGCCCCGAAACAAATCACCTTCATCAACATTATTTCTTAATTATATTCTTATGTTTTTTCGAATCAAATTACTTTTCTTCCAAACAAGCAACAACAAATCCATATCAAACGATTGATTTTGGTCTTGAATCGAAATTTGTAAGTAAAGGAATCAGATTGAATTTGATCACATTCTAAATTTATTTTGTAAATCTCTTTCTCTATTTTTTCGAAACAAGCGATTTGCTCTTAAAAACAACCAATAAGAAACGCTTGGCTTCGGTTTTGATTCGAGACTTTAAAGTGGAGCCAATATGAAATTCCATCACCCATTTCTCTTGAAAAGACTCTTTATGTTTTTCGAAACAGACTATTCTTTTTCAAAATAATTAGTAGCATACGCATATCAAACAATTGATTTTGATTTTCAATCAAAATTTTAAGTGGAGGAACAAGGGTAAATTTGGCCATATACCAACTTTATTTTGTAAACATCTCTTTATGTTTTAAGAAAGATACGATTTTTACTATTTTTCTTCAAAAAAGTCAATAACAAACGAAAAACAAACGATTGGCTTCCGATTTCAATTCGAAATTTGAAAGGAGGCAACTTAACATAGGTGCATTGCTTCGCTTAAAAAAAAAAATCCAAACGCAAATTCTAAGCCTACAGTTTTAAAATTGCAGTTACATGTACATACTTCAACTTAGTATACATAAAAAATTACAGCATTATAAAAATATCAGACAAATAATATTATTTATTCGGTATTGAAAACCTCGAATCAACTATTGGAGTTATTTAGCGTATTTTTTTTTAATATCACAAAATTAAAGGTGTATTTATTACGGCATGGATATATTACGCACAATATTTTTATACAATTTGTATATATATATATATATATATATATATATATATATATATATATATAATTTTTTAAAAAATAGACCATTTAGAATTATTTATCCTTACAATTTTTTATATCCACAAATTCAAGGTGAGGGATATGCGATATTGATATTTTCAGAAAGTGTTGACCACCCTACAGAGTGTCGATCCTGTGCCGTGTCGATCCTGTGCCGTGTCGATCCTATGCCGTTTCGGTCCTGTGCCGTGTCGATCCTGTGCCGTTTCGGTCCTATGCCGTGTCGGCCCTGTGCCGTTTCGGTCCTATGCCGTGTCGATCCTACGCCGTTTCGTTCCTATGCCGTTTCGATCGTATGACGGTTCTCTCCTATATATCCTTGAGAAAATAATTGTAACTTAATATTGCGTAATTATAAAATAATGTATTTTTTATTATTTCGATCGTATGAAAGTTCTGCTGTCGATCCTATGCCGTGTCGATCCTGTGCCGTTTCGGTTCTGTGCCGTGTCGATCCTATGCCGTGTCGATCCTACGCCGTGTCGATCCTACGCCGTGTCGATCCTATGCCGTGTCGATCCTACGCCGTGTCGGTCCTGTGCATGTAACCCACTTAAGCTATATTGCTAAATCTCTCATCAACATCTATCAGTGTTGCAGACTCCATATTTTTTAAACTAAAATTTTTGTTCAGCCGTTCCTCATTCGTATACAAGAATGAATATCCGCAACTTCTTTTTTACATGATTTTGAGACTTAACTATAGAGGCGTATTCGGTCAGAACGTCCAAAAGCCAAAACGATCAAATCACCCAAAACTGAAATAAGTATTCTACGATAAATTGTTATGGAAAGGTACAAAACGCACACAATCTTAGAATACAAAAATAAACAGTTACGACTACCGTAATCAGAAATGATCAGAACGCTCACTAGTACAAATACTCAAGCTGCTCTCGTCTAAAGGGCAAAACATAATAGTCAATACACATATAGTGAATATCGTTTCACAGTATGAAACTAAGACTTTTAAAGTATGCGAAAATGAAATGAAATCTTTAAGTTCAACGTCCCATGGTTATGCCGGTTAGGCTAAAGGAGACGGTGATAATGAGAAATGAATGAAATGGTAGAATGAAGGAAGTGGGAGGAAACGGGAGAACCCCTAGAAAACCCACGAGCACGACTCAAACATGAAGTAGTGCACCTATAAGTACTGGTTCCAATAGAGTAATAAGATCAAAGAAAGAACCTGTTCCTCAGACACTGAATCCATATCAAAAGCCGTTACTCGCTATCTCTTATAGTTTTTGATCTATGGTGATAAAAATTGAAACCAAAAATCATTTATTTCAATCACCTCTGGTTTGAATACAGGGCGAAAGGAGGAGATGGAACCTGTTCTTGGAACCGGAAATTATAGTAAATTTGAACCACTTCCGGTTTTTTCAGAGTGTTGTGGATAGTCAATATACGTGTCTTGAGATGCTGAATCAGTTGCGAAAAAAATCTTCTCGCTAAATGTTACCATTTTCGTTCTATGGTGATAAACGTTGAAACCGGAAATTGTTAATTTCAATCACTTTTTCTTTGAATAGAGGGTTAACGGAGCAAATGAGACATATTCTTGAAACGCTGCAAAAAGTAACATCTTGACAGCATTTTCCGATTTCACTCTACGGAAATCAGTATTGAAACCGCAAGTAATAGTAAATTTGAACCATTTTTGGTTTTAGTAGAGTGTTGAGGATAATCATGATATGTTGTCTTGAAACACTGAAACGTTTGCAAGAAACGCTTCTCGATATTTGTTACTGGTCTCGTTCTATGGGGATAAACATTGAAATCGGAAATGGTTAATTTCAACCACTTCTGGTTTGAATAGAGATTCAATGGAGGAGGTGCAACCTATTCTTGGGACGCTAAATCGATTGCATATATATATATATATATATATATATATATGTATTAGCACTTACCGCTTTTGCTTCACGGAAATCAGTATTCTGAATAGCCATCATATGTTGTCTTGAAACGCTCAAACCTTTGCAAGAACACGCTTCTCGCTATCTGTGATCGTTTTCATTCTATAGTAATAAACATTGAAACCCTAAATGGATAATTTGAACTACTTCCGGTTTGAATAGAAAGTTAACGGAGGGGTTGGTATCTATCATTGGGATGTTGAAAATCGATTACAAAGAACCTCAACTCGATATCTCTTACAGTTTTTGCTCTGATAGGCTACCTATCGACAGACGGACGGAAGGACGGACAAAGCCTTTCTATTAGTCTTTCGACTTTATGCATAGGATAGTTTGGAAGACTAAAAAGGGAAAAAGCGATTTAAAAAAAACGGAGAGTGTGTAATTATAATTCAAAAATATATTATACGTTTGTCTGGCAATTAGATAAAGACGCTAACTGGAAAAAGAAATATACAAAAAGGCATCCAGTTCAAAAACAGGCAGAAATTTCAGAAATTACGGACAAGTAGCTTTAGAAACATCGAATTGGTTCGAGTCTTTTTCTTCTTTATTCCCGTTTTTAAATGGATGTTCTATCACTCAATCTTAATTAGAAAAAAGTACGAGGTATTTAAGTTCAGTAACTGAAAGTACACATAAAAACAAGGCCTTATGCAGAATTGTTTAGAGATATGATTAGCGTCATACTAAAGGCCTGTCTGCTGCAGGAAACATACGTTAGTCGAAGTCTTTAGTATGGCACTTATCACGCGTCGGAACGACTCTGCATAAGGCTCATAGTGACTTGAATACATAAGGTCTCATTTGGTATCGGTTTACGTCAACGCAACACAATATATGAGTTTTAGTTTGCAATATTCAATATTATGCTTTCATTTTGCAATATGACGTCATTGGCTCAAAGTTTCTGTTTTCGAATCTTCTATCCGTTGCAATTTGTTTCAGATTCACCACCAGAAGTTCTTAACATATACTTTGCGTTGTGTTTTGCGAATTTTGCAAAGACTGATACAAAATGAGTCTTAGATTGTAAAATGAAATGCAAAGAGTGTTTGAAAGGTTAAAAAAATATTTTTATTGCAAAAAATATGTTTATTTCTTTCAGACCATAGTTAAATTTAGTCAGGCGTCGCGGTGATTCAATGGTAGAGCGTTCACCTCTGGTGCACAGGGTCCCTCGTTCTATCCCCAAGTGAACTTTGTGGTGGACAAACACCATGTGCGTGGGTTTCTTCAGATTTCTGCCGTTTCCTTCCACTTTCTTCATTTCACCATTTCATTCATTTCTCACTATTAGCGTGGCAGGCATAATCGTGGGACGTAAAACTCAAAGATTTAATTTCATTTCATTTTGAACTTAGTTCCTTTTTCTTTGACAGAAAGCTGCCTAATTTTACTAAAAATATCTCAACTGGCCGAGGAAGATTCACAACTATTTCATTTAATTTCTTCTATGAATAACAATACAAGAGTTTCAAAAAAAGATGAGTGCTTTTTTTGAACATAAGTTGATTGTCTTTAGAGCTCTCTCTCACACACACACACACACAGAGAGAGAGAGAGAGAGAGAGAGAGAGAGAGAGAGAGAGAGTTGCTCTTACAGTTTGCTTGACTTCATAGCGTCAAGTCTGACAACGCGGCTCTAGTGAATTCATGTGTATTTTTAGTTCCTATGTATTAACTTCCATGGGTACGGCATTCTAAGAGGCTGTGATCTGAGAAATTCATATCCCTGTAATATAGTTACACTAAAATTACAAGAAAGCAGATGTGAGGATATATATATATATATATATATATATATATATATATATATATATATATATATATATATATATTAAAGAGCTCTAATTTGAAGGATGGAAAGTAACATAACATTTATTTTTCCGAGTATAGTAGGCCTACGTCATAAAAATGTAGTTAAAATCAAACGAGCAAGGATATAGTACGGTAATAATATTTTATGAGTTAACATGTGAGAAAACCTTAAGAGTATATAAAACGTAGAATAAAATAGTTTTAAGAACTGGAACAGCAGAATGTCTTCTCTTTTATAAATGCATAACTTCTACTCGTCCTGACATACTGATATCACATACTGAATTGAAGGGCTAAGTGTGTATATACTAGGGATGGCCAAAAATTTTCGGAATCCGGAATTTTCGGAATTCCGGATTTTTTGAAATCGGATTTTTTCAAAATCCGGATCTTTTCCGAAATCGGAATTTTTCCGATTTTATTTTCCGGATTTCGGAAGTAAAAATTCCGGAATTGGCCATCCCTAGTGTATACTCATCTAAGAAAAACTTCCAAATTACTGTGTGTAATTCTCGTTCAGTTTTATCACTTTTAATATGTCTAAATTGAAATCTACCTCACGAACCTCTCTTTTCGAGAATAAAATTAAAAAGGGGAAGGTGGCTCAGTGGTATAGCACTTATCTCTGGTGTGGTAGTCCCTGGTTCGATCCCAGCCAAATATAGGGTGACCAGACATACTCTTTTTAAGAGTATTATACTCTTTTCGAGGTTCATATACTCTATACTCTTTTTTCTTCCCCCAAATATCGAATTATACTCTTTTGTGGTATTTTCAATTTCATTTAACGTTTAATGCATTTTCCCATTGAAAATCGCATTTTTTTCTTGTAAAAACTTGGACGTTGAGAACACTGTTTAGTACTTCGTAGTAGCAGACCCGCTGCGCTGTGCTGCGTTTCTCGTCCTCGTTGCATTGTAGGGTTGCCAGATTTTCTTTTTGCAAAAGAAAAAAAAATAATAATATAACTAAACTGTTTTATTAGTTAGTACTAAAACTATAGTAAAGACGGCAAAATTAAAGTGATAGATTTATCCAAACTTTCAACATTTTAAATTGATTGAGTACCTGGAATGATTTATATTTTAGGAATTTATATCTGGTATTCCTACAGTTCATAGCACGGGGTTTTGTTTTCCCTTCAAAGTGAGTGTTCTTGGTAGTGAGAATCGCGCAGTGATTATTATTCTAATTAACGTGCGTACGTACACTCAATCAATTATATTATTCGAGGATTGGAAGGATTTATTTTATTAACAATGTCGCGAGGAAAATGTCAGTATAATCAAGCGTTTGATATAAGCTATCCTTGCATTAAAAGGGCCCGCAGTAACGATGTTTACAAAGCATGGTGCACGGTATGTAAGAAGGAGTTCTCTATAAAATAATAATAATAATAATAATAATAATAATAATAATAATAATAATAATAATAATAATAATAATAATAATAATAAAGGGAAATATGATATAGAACAACATATAAAATCTAAATCGCACACTGAATGCTCATCAACTTCCGAAACAGGTAAGTTGGATAGTTTTTTCACCACAGAATCTTCAGAAGAGCTAGATTTAATTCGACTAGAACTTGTGTGGTCATACCATGATGTTAAACATAACCACTCTTTTAGAAGCATGGGCTGCACTAGCAAACTTTTGAAATCAACAGTGAATAAAAAAATTCGCATGTGCGAGAACGAAAACGGAGGCTTTGTTGACAAGAGTGGGGTCAGAAAATATTTTAAGTAATAGTGTTAAAAAGGCTCCTTTCGCTGTTGTTGCTTGTGATGCTTCCAATCGTAAAGCGACCAAACTCATGCCTGTTTTAGTGCGGTACCGTGAAGTAGATACTGATATTAATGTAAAAACATGTCTTCTAAAAATTCATAGCATATCAAATGAAACCTCGGAAACGGTGTCGAACGTATTAATGGGAACATTACGTCAGTTTTGTTTGGAAAATAAGGTAATCGGTTTTGTAGCTGATAATGCACCAGTAAATTTTGGAAGCATAAAAAATAAAACAACAGGAAACGTGCATAGCGAACTAGAGTGCAGGTTGAAGAAAAATGTTTTGCCTATCGGGTGTGGGGCTCATATCCTTCACAATGGAATTTCTGTGGCGTGTTCGAGAGTAATACCGATTGATGTTGAGAATTTTGTTTTTAAAATATACAACCATTTCAGTATTTTTACTGTAAGGACAGCAAATTTGAAAAACTTTTGTGAGTTCATTGGCTGTCATTATGAGGGTCTTTTGTATCACTCAAAGACAAGATTCTTGTCTCTGCTTTCGTGTGTAGAAAAAATTATACGTCAGTATGAACCACTTAAGGGGTACTTTTTGAGTGATGAAAATGCTCCAATAGCTATAGTCAATTTCTTTCGGGACGAAACAAGTGAGTTGTGGCTGTATTTCCTGCATGCTCAGCTAATCTTGTTTACTGAAACAATTACAAAAATTGAGAGAGAGGATATAACAGCGACTGAAGTTTCTGTTGAATATTTTGAACTTCTGAGGAAATACAAAGATAGAATTGAACAAAACTTTTTTCCGTTTTCTGCTAGAAATTTAATTACGAAACTTGTAAACGAAGGGAATATAAAAGAGGAATATGCCTACTCAGTGTCAAGAAGGTTTTACTTTGAAGTGATAACATACTTAGAGATGTGGCCACATCATTTTTTCGGAGAAGCAAACAAGATGAAACATTTACTACTTGACACATCAGTTACCTATGAAGAATTTCAGGAGTCGTTTGCATATTTCTATGAGCAGGTAAAACATGTAGACAGTTCGTTGAAATTCAGTGATAATGATATTTTTGACACTTACTGTGCAATTTCCAGATGCGTTAAAGAACACCTTGAGCAATGGGGAGAGAAAAGAGAGACAATGATGGGCAAATGGAAAATAGTGTACAAAGACTTAGTGCGGGCTGGGTCAAATTTAAAAGTGATTTGCTACTCGTGCAATTCTTGTTTACTTTACCGGACACTAATTGTGGGAGGCTCTTCAGTGCAATAACACTTACTGGAGCGAGGAAAAAAGTCAACTCACAGTGTCGACACTGGAACAAGTGATGAAAGTGAAGTTCAGTGTAAGCATGACCTGTGAAGAGTTCAGACTGGCAATAAAGGATAACATTAACTTACTCAAGAAAGCAAGATCGTCGCAGAAGTATGAATGGTGGTGAGTAAAACTGTTTTAACTCATTTGCATGCGCATTGGATAAAATACTGTAATTCATCTTGTCTTCATACTGTCATTTTTTTTTATATATACTCTTTTGGATTTAAAAAAATCTGGTCACCCTAGCCAAATAAATTTGTTGTGGATAACATCGCGTCCATGAATTTTGTCGGGGTACTCCCATTCATTCCACCGATTCTGCCATCATCATTCACTTGCCTTAATCATCCGTCTCCTTTAGCCTAAAGGGGATAATCATTGGAAAATAAATTACTTCACGTACAAGATTTGTGAACAACTTTTCCCTCGGCTTACGAACGATATTTCTGGATACAAGCACACACACATACACACACAGATTAAGGAAATAATGTACAGATATTGATTGTGGGATATCAACAGATACTATACAGATCGAGAAATGTCCAAATGTGTGTACGTATACGAATCAGCGGCTTCAAAAAGTGCACAAAGTAGGACTTCTGTGTGTCGTAGACATGTTTGAGAACAAAAGTTACAGCAACTTTACACTCAGTGAGAGTATATTGTTCCTTTTATGCTTGTCGCAGCTGTTGATTTTCTGCAGCGTTTTGAAAAAGCGGCTGCTCTGTTCTGTTCATACAAGAGCAAATGTTATCAACTAGTACGTTGTTGCTTGACACAGGAGACAATGGATTCCGTACGCACCGAACATATATATATATATAGATAGATAGATAGATAGATAGATCTACAGTTGCAAATCGAAACCAGATAGATGAGTTGTGATAACGGTATCACATGCAATATCATATTGTCTAGTTCACTATGTTTCTGCTTTTCGAATATTTTTATTTGTTTAGATACTTAAGAAAAACGCTTATATATATATATATATATATATATATATATATATATATATATATATATATATATATATATATATATATATATATATATATATATATATATATGTGTGTGTGTGTGTGTGTGTGTGTGTATTCGGACTAACCAAAACTGGAAACCACCAGGAAAGTGAAATTTGGTGGAATTATAGGCAAGCTAAACTGGGCCGTCCATATTTGGAAAAGGGTCGGGAAGTTAACACTCAAGTGCAGGAGGCCAGTGTTTTAAGGGAGTCGTACGGAAAGAGTGACAAAAAGTCGTTCTTGGAAGTTTACGCTTGTGACTGAACGATAACCTAAGAAATAGAAGATAAAATGTAAATACATTATTATTTTAGGCCTCGCATATGTCAGTGGCTCAATTTACCAGGGCCATCGTTGGAGGAGGGAGAGAGAGTAAATACTCTTCCCGCTGACTTTGAGTAATACATATATTTTAGTCAGTTTAATTTTAATACTAATCTATGTATTAAAATGCTAGGTTTATATGTTTGTGATGAAGAAAAGTTTATATGTTTGTGAACATTTATATGTTTATGGCCAATTCTTTCGACAATTATATTTCGGAAACCTCAAAATCTAGAAAGATGCTGTTTCCACTAATCGATAGAAAATTTTGTGTAGATTGCTCAGGTTTTTAGGGGTACACTGGAAGTATTGAAATTTTAAAAAGTAAAGCATATTCTAGCGTTATGCATTCCAACACCACATAGTTGATACGGAGTAGTAGTGGTCCCGTTATGGCTCGCCGAGTCAGCAAAAATTTTCTCGATTCTGATTGGCTGAGAGAGGTCACGTGACTTTAGGCCCCGCCCACGCGGGAAATTCAAATTTTCAGGTCACGTGGTATGACGTCATGAGTCACCCTGCGGTGAAATCCCTCATTCTCTTTTATGACCGGGATTTTTGAAATTTGTTCCCTTTTACGGGTAAGATGAGTGTTTATGATTGGTTGACAAATGTCACGTGATTTTAGACCCTGCGATATTTGAAATTCGTTCCCTTTTACGGGTAAGATGAATCCTTTGGTACCACAATGCTGATTGGTTGATAGAGGTCACGTGATCTTAAGCCCTGTGACTTTTGAAATTCGTTCCCTTTTTACGAGTAAGATGAGTGTTTTGGTACCTCGATTCTGATTGGCCGACAGAGGTCACATGATTTTAGACCCGCCACACGGTGAACAGAATACGTGGGAAAACCCCTCACTCATTTGTTTCCATTTTACGGGTAAGATGAATGTTTTGGTACCACGATGTTGATTGGATGATAGAAGTCGCATAATCTTACCCCACCCCCCCAATGCTAGAAATTCAGAGCGATATGTCGGTGATCACCCTAGACCTGGATTTTAGAATTTAGTTTCCTTTTTATGGTTATGCGTAAAGTTCCCATGAAGGGTTCAACCTCCTCCTTAAATAACCCTTTTTTGGTATCATGATATTGTACTGAAGTTTACATTAAATATTATCGTTCTCTTTGACAGATAAGATGATTACCAGCTTTCTTACCTTGATGGAGATCCTGTCCTTGAATTAGTAGCCTATGTCTCTGGAAGTAACAATGGTGAAAGAGGGGTGTCGCTTGTAGATTTCTTATAACACATTGTTGTGAGTTTAAGTGATTTTTTTTTAAACGCTCAGTAAGCGCTTCATTAATGGAAACAGTGTTGCCAGATTTTTTCTTACCGAAACTGCTCCGATTCTTTTCGAAACGGTTCCGCAGAGTGCAAGAAATTTTAAACTAAAATTTTTTCGAACTAAAAAAAAATTTCAAAACTAAAAAAAATTTAAACAAAAATTTTCAAACAAAAAATTTTCGAACTAAAAATTTTGAAACAAAAAAAAGTTTCAAACAAAAAATTTTCGAACTAAAAAAATTGAAACAAAATTCTGTCGAACTAAAACATTTTTAAAAACAAAAGTTTCGAACTAAAGATGTAAATGACATCTAAAAATTTTCAAATCAAACTTTTTATCGAACTAAAAAGAATTTAAAAAATTTTCGAACTAAAAAAAATTGAAACAAAATTCTGTCGAACTAAAACATTTTTAAAAACAAAAGTTTCGAACTAAAGATGTAAATCACATCTAAAAATTTTCAAATCAAACTTTTTATCGAACTAAAAAGAATTTAAAAAATTTTCGAACCCAAAAAAAATTCGAACTAAAAAATTAAAATTTTTTCGAAAAAATATTTTAAACTAAAAACTTTCGAACTAAATTTTCAAACCAAAAATTTTTCGAACTAAAAATTTAAAAAAAAATTTCGAACCAAACCAATTTTAAAAATAAGTTTCGAACTAAAGATGTAAACCGCATTTGAAAGTTTTCAAATCAATTTTTTGAACTAAATTAAAAACCAAATTTTGGACAATAAAAATTCTTTAATTAATTTTTCGAACAAAATCATGTAAACCAAATCTTGGATATATTTTTCACCTTAAATTTTCAAGATTACCATGATTTGAAAATAAGTGTTCAGGGTTTCAAGAAATAATAAAACATATTTTTTTTTCAACTTGTATTTTAACGAAAGGTATGTGCTCTTCTCATACAATTTTATTATCATAATAAATACAGGATCTAGTTTAATGAATATGTTGGACGTGTCATCATCTTCGAATCTTGTAGACGTATCCTGTAAAGAAAAAGAAGAAACAATGGATTACTTTTTGAATTTCTTTTTTTTTTCTGAAACAATAAAAACGAGTCAATATTGATAAGAGAGAAATAAAACTTACTCGTAAATGATGGAGGTGTTTAGGCTCATCTTCATCCTCGGGTACGAGATGACACCATTTCAACCACTGATGTTGGTTTACGAACTCTTCTGGGTACTGCATTTTTCTTGGTGTTGCTGCTTTATGGTCAAGATTTCCCCGTTGAATATGAGATTCTGCATTTCTTCCACTGATAGTGTTGGTGGTGGTTTATGAACTCTTCTGGGTACTTCATTTTTTTCTTCTTGGTGTTGCTGCTTTGTGGTTAAGGAGTGGAAAAAAAAGGAAAAGGAAAAAGAAATGGCGGCCTTATTGGGTGTTTACAGTTTTTTCTTCATCTTCTTCTTTTTCCAGTTCCATCTTCTGTTTTTTAACGTACCCGTACGGAACCGTATCATAGGAATTGAGTTCTTTAAATCGACGTTTTGTGTATCGGATACTGTACATTTTTTCTTCTTTGCGTGTGACGATGGTATGGTCTTTGGTCCTGCATATTTTATGGGGGATAGTGATGGTGACTTGTCCACGGCATTGATTTGTAATCATTTCTTTTAGCGTGTTGAAATTTAATTGTTGTCCTGCATTGTAGTTTAATGTAAATCCTCTAATTTTACATATGTAGCTGGTGATGTTGGTATCTGGATTGTATATTTCTAGGCTGTAATTTTTTGGTCCTCCACTGACAAATGTCTTGATGTATGCTCGTGGTCCATAAGACTCCATCTCGTCCGATAAGCATCCCAAGTACGTGGAAGGTTCAATGGTTGGCTCCCCGGCCTTTTCTGTAAATATCACAGAATCCGTGTCAAAATATAAAACACGTTCCTGCAACATTTCCAGGTACTTGTACAGTTCCAGACTTGCCTGACATGTTGTAAATGCACCTAACACGACATTGGTGTTTCGGTTTTGAACAGGCACATGTTCATTGTACTCCCAGAACGCATACAACATCGTATCATTGATGGGTACAATTTGATGGAGTTTAATGTCGGGGGAAGTGAGTTTTTCATAAAATTCTTCCGGCCGATCAATAATTGTGGTCTGGCTAAAGTTTGAACGTTGCGAAAGTTTTCCCCATAATGAGTTCACACAAAGCTTAGATAAACTTCTTCGTGCAGGATTATTTTCAATTTTGGTCGGATCCAATGCAATACCTTCACGCTCCAGGACGGTTTGTATGAATTTTGATTTGTCTTCTTCGGTCACACAGGAACTGGGCCAGCCAGACGCTTCCATTTTCGATTTCAAAAATGTATTGATATATTCCGTGAACAAGCCACCTGTTTTCGTGATGGGATCATATTGTTCAATGTCATAATCCCAAATTTCAAAAATTTCCACTGGTTGATATCCTAATTCTATTGCTTTCTGTATTTCATATGATACCCATGTTCCAGTGAGGCACCGCTCCTGATCGTTGTGTGTACACGTTGCTGTAGGGTCTGGGTTCATTTCTTCGGCACACGCAGCACACAGTGGAAAGAGTAGTTTCTTGTTGCATCGGTAAGGCAGGAGACCATGATAAAGATGTTGACTTGGTAATATCGTCATTTTGATCAGACCATTGACTTTATTTATTGGTGGTATATTTTCATCACCCTGTAGATAAATTCTAGGATGTCCTACAGGGTATTTAGCACACTTATTTATGTAAGGATAAAGCGAAACAATATCGAAATATTTTATTACTTCTCCTGCTTTTTCGTCGACTTGGTGGTACAATTTCACGCAATTGGTCCTTCCTCCAAAAAAGCTATCTCTAGGATTTAATGGTCTGCGGTTCATGTACGGGTGATTCTTCAGATACGTCGCCATTGCAGGATTTTGTTTTAAGAACTGTTTAAATTCGCACTCCCACATTTCATGTACAATGTACCCCAATTCACGCAGTCTTGCATTTTTTCGTTGCGTTCGTTCATAACGGAATTCCATAGTGTCTTCTGGATTGCCGTAGATGGGCTGATTACGGCCTGTAGTAATACATACTTTACACCCGTGATAAAAGCAGCCGGCATGCTCGTAGACGTGCTCCTCTAACGTCTCAGGATCTTGGTAGTAACCATCAACATGGAATCCCGCAATAAACACTTCTTTTTGTCGGGCCGCATGTAAGATTTGTTTTCCTTCGCTTTTTTCAATGTAGGCCAGCCATTGCTTTGCAGCGATTGATTGGGTACTTCTCCATCGATAGCCATGTGCCGGTAGAATTCCAATAGTGTTGGGTTTAAGGAAATTCCGGCGGAATACTAAATTGGAAGCACTGGCAATCGTGATCGTCTCCAAGAAGGGATTCACTTTGGTTTCTGCTTCAAATGACGTCATAAACGAAACGCATGCTTGTCGCAGTACATTGACATCTTGAATACAATACTTGAGAATTTCCTTCTGGAAATCAAACGTGTCATTACGATGATCGTTGTACCAATGCATGAACTTGTTCCTGTCTTCGACGGCCATTTCATCTGCACCATAATACTTTGTTTCTGGAAGTGGTCCAATATACGATTGATTTTCTTTGGTGTTGAAGAAATGCGGGAAGTAGCCTTTGGTTGCGGGTAAATTGAACGCTTTTGACAATTTACTTAATGCCATAGGCAAGAAGTTCAACGAGTCAATGAACGTCAGATTATTCAAGGTTAAACTCAATATCTTGGTCCCATTTAATATGACGTCGGGTCTCCATTGGCATTGTTCGACCATGGTCTTTAGGATGAAATGTCCATCGTATCCCTTCGAGTTATGAGCAAGACAGAAAATCCTATTTATATTGGGACGACGTTCCCGCAAGTACTGGAGAAAATCATAAATTGGATCCTCTCCTTGGAAAATATGCTGGCGCTGACCACACGTACTGCAAGACTGCTGGATATTAGCGTTTTCAACACATGCATAACATACTTGTTGTGCAACCAATAAATTTGGAATGTGTACATACGTATTATCATCAATATTCGTATCCTGCATAGATTCTATATCATAGAATATCAATAAGGCTTTCTTTGCGTGCATGAGTGAAGGAACACCAGGTTTCAAGCATTGTCGATCGGGAAGCATATAACATTGATGGGATCCTGGAACAATCTTCTTACAAACATTGCAAAAGATCTCATTACAATCATGAATGCGTTGTCCAGTATGCACAAAGGAATATACTCTGTAGCATCTAGTACATTGCTTCACCATTTTGCATACAGGTTCCCCACGATGATATACAATATTACGATGATTGTTAAAACATTCTTCGCCGTAAAATTGACGATTGCAGTCGTTGCACAATATCGACGTTTGGTTCTTGTCGCATAGAGGTCTCTGTAAACATTTGGAGCATGTTACAGGACAATTTTTCACATGTCTGTTACGTTCACTGTATTTTTTTATGGCACGCTTCACAGTAGAACTTGGTTGCAAAACAAGCAGTTAAAGATTGGATGATGTCAAAATGACCAGCCAAACAAATCAAATTTATGGGAATGCGATTTTCATCATTGGGCCCCTCGTACATGATATCATGGCCTGTGAAACTAGTATACACTGTAATTTTATATTCTTTGAGGTATGCCTGGAATTGTCGTATTTCATTTACACTGGCACCATGATCCAAATTGACTCCTGCATTTGCACATAACGCATCGACTTCTTCATCCACAACACATTTTCTCTGATTTTTATATTGCTTATGTCGTTTCATATCTGTATTCTTGTATTTTCTCAGGCCAATAGCAATAACAAGGGCGTACGCCAGGCACCTTGAATCTTGATTTCTTACACGTACAATTCCTCGTTTGCTTCGTAACAATTCTTCGTTTTGTAGTATTCCTTGGGCTAAACGATCTCCATATCCGTATCCTCTTGGAATATCGACACGATGGAAATGAACAGTGAATGGTTCGTGCAGGAGAAATGAATTGTTACTTTGTAAAACTCTTTCGAACGAGGCCCACATCGTTTCCAGTGTTAGGTTTCGGGCTTGGCGAAAACTCACCCAAAATGGCTTATTGGTATTGCGTGGCGATATTACCGATAAACCAACCATCGCCTCATCGTCGACATTGGATAACAAATGGTCCAGCATTGCTTGGAAACTGTTGTGTACGTATTGGATAATATCGGTTCCTACGGGTGGTGCGTTGAATTGAATTTCGAGCATTCTACCTTCAATGTTAAATCGTCTATAATGACGAGTGATTTCATTGCGAACAGTAAAACCCGATTCGGCCATGGTTAATAAAAGGAGAAAACAAACAAACAGGTACAATTACGATAAATGTGTAAGGGAAAAAGGAATTGAGCAGCGTGAATTTACTACAAAAGAAAAGAAGAAAGAAAAATCTTAATCACCTGATAAACAGGAAATCATAATGTTTATGATAAATTCTTAACTAAGCAATTCATGTAAAGGTCCTGAGTTTGATTCCTGTCGGTGACGTTCAGAATCTCATTATGAAAGCACACGTACTAGAAATCAAAGTTTTTTAAAAAATAATTATGTTACTGAAATGAGTGTTTTATTGCTGTCATACTCGAGACCATTACATCAGCATTTAACTGACCTATCATTCTATAGTGATAAAAATAATGCATGAAATGAATGAATGTTTCATCAGTGCTGAGATGTGACAAAGTACGCGTAAGCATTTTTTTTCCACTCACAACGACCTTTAAATGATGCGTTTGCAAGTTGAAGAGATTCATCAAGCATTAACGATACACATACGTAATTGTCAAAACAAAAATCTGTATAGCGTATTTTTTTTATTATTATTGTGACTAAGCGGTTAGCGTACATGGTTCGGACGTGGAAGGCCCTGGTTCAATCCTCGGTGGGTTTGCTTTCCACTTCGGGGGCATGTCAAACCTTTTCTGTAATTTAATATTCTCACGCGTTATCATACATTCTTTTCAAAACTAAGCTAAATGGTTGACGTACACACCTCATAATACATAAACGTACATAAATCGTCTATAATGACGAGTGATTTCATTACAAACAGTAAAACCCGATTCGGCCATGGTTAAAAATGAAAACAAACAAACAGGTACAATTACGGTAAACAAGTGTGTAATGGGAAAAAAGGAATTGTGCAGCGTGAATTTACTACAAAAGAAAAGAAGAAAGAAAAATCTTAATCACCTGATAAACAGGAAATCATAACATTCATGATAAATTCTTAACTAAGTAATTCATGTAAAGGTCCTGAGTTTGATTCCCTGGCGGTGACGTTCAGAATCTCATTATGAAAGCACGTGTACTAGAAATCAAAGTTTTATAAATAATTATGTTACTGAAATGAGTGTTTTATTGTCGTCAAACTCGAGACCATTACATCAGCATGTAACTGACCTACCATTCTATAGTGATAAAAAGAATGCATGAATGAATGAATGTTTCAACAGTACTGAGATGTGATAAAGCACACGTAAGCATTTTTTCTACTCACAACGACCTTTAAATGATGCGTTTGCAAGTTGAAGAGATTCACCGAACATTAACGTAACACATACGTAATTGTCAAACAAAATCTGTATAGCGTAAATCTTTTTACCAAATATTCATGCACTCTTTTTTATTTAAGCGGTTAGCGTACATGCTTCGGATGTGGAAGGCCCTGGTTCAATCCTCGGTGAGGTTTGCTTTCACACATCGGATCGCTGTCAACCCTTTTCTGAAATTTAATATTCTCACGCGTTATCATACATTCTTTCAAAACTAAGTTAAATGATTGACGTACACACCTCTGGCCTTGGTTCAATCCCGGGTGATTGCTCGAATATCACGTTAAGCTGAAGGGGACGCTAATGCTTTCAAAGGGAATCGAACCATATTATTCTCAGGCATAGTTTCTGAAATTTTGTAATGCATTCTTTTCAAACTAAGCGCACACATCTTTGACCATGGTTCAATTCCCGACGGGAGTTTACATTCAACATTAAGCTGAAGGGACGCTAAACCATATCATTTATCGTGCTTACTTCTAATGTGTGGAGGTTCCTGATTCGTACTCCCACTTTCCCATTCCACTAATTCCTTCATAGCCTAAATATTTCGTACTAAAAGTAAAACACTGTATTCGTGATCCGCCCACAAATATAAAATAAAAATGATTTTGGAATCTTGTGTGAAAAAATAAAATCTCACTGAACTTACCTCAAATTCAATGAACAAAAAGTCGGTGCAGTAAAGCTTCTTAAATGAAGACAGTTTTAAAAAACAGACCTTCTCACTTGATAGTTGAGAGCGGTGTAGGATTTGAAAAATGAAATTTAGATTTTTATTTAGGTCGCTGCGAAAACGATGTCACCGTCAACCAATCAGAAACGAGGAAATTTATAAAATGACATCACAACGAACCAATCAAAACGCTCGCTGCTTTTGTCATGAATCACGAACCAAAACGATGTGTAACAATCGATCGTGACGTCATTCACGTTTCTCAATAGTTACAACATCTAGTATCGCAATTCCGATGCCAATTCCCTTCTGCCAGGATCATGTCACTACTTGTCGTAACTGTGACGACATTTCATTTTCCTCATATTCCATACGAGAATGTCAATGTTTGCTTTTTTCATGAATCATGCTGACACGTTCGTAGTAAAACAAAAGTAATGCGATCCGCTGACGTTTGCATTTTCAATCATATGTACTTCTATGTCTACACACAAAGAAGTCTATCAGCATTTTATTTTAATCCATGAACGGAAGCGTTACACTGTCAGATTTATTTTCTTAAAGTATATGTGTATCCTTTTCAAGAACCATGGTTCGAAACCCACCAAGCACGATTAAAACCGAATTCATTCATAGCTAAACGGTTAGCATACACATCTTTGGTTTGAAAGACCTGAGTTCGATTCCTGGAGAAACATTTCTTAGGATTTTTCTAAAACTTGGTTTAAATTTCTAGTTCGAAAATTTTAAAAGTTTAGTTCGATAAAAAGTTTGATTTGAAAATTTTTAGATGTGATTTACATCTTTAGTTCGAAACTTTTGTTTTAAAAAATGTTTTAGTTCGACAAAATTTTGTTTCAATTTTTTTTTAGTTCGAAATTTTTTTGGGTTCGAAAATTTTTTGTTTGAAACTTTTTTTTGTTTCAAAATTTTTAGTTCGAAAATTTTTTGTTTGAAAATTTTTGTTTAAAATTTTTTAGTTTTGAAATTTTTTTTAGTTCGAAAAAATTTTAGTTTAAAATTTCTTGCACTCTGCGGAACCGTTTCGAAAAGAATCGGAGCAGTTTCGGTAAGAAAAAATCTGGCAACACTGTTTCCATTAATGAAGCGCTTACTGAGCGTTTAAAAAAAATCGCTTAAACTCACAACAATGTGTTATAAGAAATCTACAAGCGACACCCCTCTTTCACCATTGTTACTTCCAGAGACATAGGCTACTAATTCAAGGACAGGATCTCCATCAAGGTAAGAAAGCTGGTAATCATCTTATCTGTCAAAGAGAACGATAATATTTAATGTAAACTTCAGTACAATATCATGATACCAAAAAAGGGTTATTTAAGGAGGAGGTTGAACCCTTCATGGGAACTTTACGCATAACTATAAAAAGGGAACAAAATTCTAAAATACAGGTCTAGGGTGGATCGCCGTCATAGCACTCTGAATGTCTAGCATTGGGGTGGGGATGTAAGATTATGCGATTTCTATCAACCAATCAACATCGTGGTACCAAAGCAACCATCTTACCCGTAAAATGGAAACAAATGAGTGAGGGGTTTTCCCACGTATTCTGTTCACCGTGTGGCGGGTCTAAGATCATGTGACCTCTGTCGGCCAATCAGAATCGAGGTACCAAAACACTCATCTTACTCGTAAAAAGGGAACGAATTTCAAAAGTCACAGGGCTTAAGATCACATGACCTCTATCAACCAATCAGCATTGTGGTACCAAAGGATTCATCTTACCCGTAAAAGGGAACGAATTTCAAATATCGCAGGGTCTAAAATCACGTGACATTTGTCAACCAATCATAAACACTCATCTTACCCGTAAAAGGGAACAAATTTCAAAAATCCCGGTCATAAAAGAGAATGAGGGATTTCCCCGCAGGGTGACTCATGACGTCATACCACGTGACCTGAAAATTTGAATTTCCCGCGTGGGCGGGGCCTAAAGTCACGTGACCTCTCTCAGCCAATCAGAATCGAGAAAATTTTTGCTGACTCGGCGAGCCATAACGGGACCACTACTACTTACGGGATTACTACATGTCTACGGCGTTTGTTTCATGTCAAAATAATAATGGAAAGCAAAAGATAATGATTTCTCCCGTCTAAGATGAATGTTTATTGTTTGGAGTGTTTTGCCCAATGAACACCATATATCACTGACATTATAATTAATTATGTGTGTAATGTATTTGCTTATTACCTGTTACATGCAAGAAGAAAGAAAACACTGGTCATACATGAATTAGAAACTCCAACCGGAAGTAGGCTCAAATCTTGCAAACAGTGCGAGATATTGAAAAGAATAATAGAAAAAAATCACTCCTTTAATGATATCCCTTGCCGATTTTTATCAAGACGTCCTTTACTTGAGTTGTAAAGGGACATGTATAGATGTTGTGAGAAATAACAAGGAGATTCCTGCTCATATGTGAATGATGCGCTGTGTGGAGAGCGCAGGTTCAGTTAGTCTATATATTAAAATTCTAGAAAACTTTGTATGTTTGTGGACGTTTACATGTTTGTGGCCAATCCTTTCGACAATGCGTTTTCAGGAACCATGGGACTCTACAAAAACACTGTTTCCACTGATCGATTGCAAATTTTGTGTAGATTGTTCAGTTCTAATTTAATATTTAAAAAACATGGCCGTATTTCTTTATTACATTTTTAGGGGTACACTGGAAGTGTTGAAATTTTATAAAGGCATCATATTTAAAAATGAAATGAAATCTTTGAGTTTTACGTCCCACGATTATGCCGGTTAGGCTAAGGGAGACCATGATCATGAGAAATGAATGAAATGGTGGAATGAAGAAAGTGGGAGGAAACGGGAGAACCCAGAGGAAACTCACGCACAAGGTGTTTGTCCTCCATAAAGTTCACTTAGCGCAAGCTGGGATCGAACCAAGGACCCCAAGCGCCAGAGGTGAACGCTCTACGCTGAGCCACCACAGCTCCAAAAGCATCATACCCTACGATTTATACATTCCAACACCACACAGTTGTATACAGGGGTTGTATATCACTCAGACGTTTTACATTCCCAAATTATAATGAACAACGAAGGATAGCCATTTCTCACGTCCGTCAAGCTGGCCCGCACAAATTTCATATTCAAACTAAAACAGTACCAAAAATTTGTACCCAATATGTACCAATTTGTACCACTAAAATTAGAATTTGTACCCCCACCAATTTCGAAAAAATTGAATTTTTGGTGGCGGGCCAGCTTGACGTCAAGCTGGTCCGCACAATTTATTTTTCTTTCCAATTCGAACAAAAACGGTACCAAAAATTTGTACCCAATATGTACCAATTTGTACCACTAAAATTAGAATTTGTACCCTCACCAATTTCGAAAAAAATGAATTTTTGATGGCGGGCCAGCTTGACGTCAAGCTGGCCCGCACAATTTATTTTTCTTTCTAATTCGAACAAAAACGGTACCAAAAATTTGTACCCAATATGTACCAATTTGTACCACTAAAATTAGAATTTGTACCCCCACCAATTTCGAAAAAATTGAATTTTTGATGGCGGGCCAGCTTGACGTCAAGCTGGCCCGCACAATTTATTTTTCTTTCCAATTCGAATAAAAACGGTACCAAAAATTTGTACCCAATATGTACTAATTTTTACCACCAAAATTAGAATTTGTACCCCTACCGATTTCGAAAATATGAATTTTTGATAGCGGGCCAGCTTGACGTCAATCTGCCCTGCTCAACGCATTTTTCTTTCCAATTTGAATGAAAACTGTACCAAAAGTTTGTATCCAACATGTACCGATTTGTACCACGAAAAGTAGAATTTGTTCCTCCACCCATTTCGAGAAATTCGAATTTATATAATTTTTAAAACTATACCTTATCTTGGGCAAACCAGGAGGTAGTGAAAGTACCAAATAGACAATATTCTAATCCGAAACAGATTCTGAAACCAAGTAAAGCTCTGTACAAGTTACTCAGGTGCAGATGTGGGCACAGATGACTCCCTCGTGTTGGTTATCGGTCTCTATAAGATGACGCGAATATTATAACCGTGCACCAAATGAAATTCACTCAAACTAAGAAAGATGTCAAGACTCATAAAGAATTCTGGAGAGCGACAGATAGATGAGTTACCACAACAGATACTGCGAAAAATATTATGTAAGAGGTGCTTAATGGCAGGAATAATCAAAAGCTGTGATCATTGCATGGGGAAACAGGAAAAAATAACTACAAGGCATGGATAATTGAAGAAATATTGAAATTAGTGGAAAAGCGAAGAAGTTGCAAACTAAACAAGGACGTCGAAGTATACAAGCGATACAGAAACCTGATAAACAAGAAAGGCAAGAAAAGAGTGGTTAGCAAATGCAAGGAAATTGATGAAACTATGAAGACTGGAGACATAGAACAAGCTTACAAGAACGTGAAAAATTAAGTTTATCACATAAGAACCACTGCAAATGTAATAAAGGACAAAGACGGAAACGTTCAGGTATAGGAAGAAGATAGAACACATCGATGGAAGGAATGCGTAGAAGTTTACAAAGAAACTGAACCAGGAAGAAGCGGTGGTAGATGAAGTACATGAAGATTACTTGGTACCATCAATTTTAAAAGTGGAATTTGAAGAAGCAGTGCAAACACTGAAGTCAGATGCAGCAACCGGACCAAATGAAATACCAGCTGAAATTATAAAGAATTTAGGATAAAGAGTGAAAGGAGTTTTGTATAAACTAATAAACAAAATTTACGTAACAGGTAAAGTACCAAAAGATTTTGAGAGTTAAATGCGAAAACAATGGTGTTTGATATTACTTGTGTCAAAAATACTTATAAGAATACTTCGAAAACGTGTGGAAAAAAGAATAGAGGAGAACCTGTCCGAAGACTTTTTTGGCGTCAGTTAAAGGAACAGGAGAGGCTAACGACTGATAATCGAACAGTTTCTAAGAGTAAACTTTAGTGGTTGTAACAGCAACGTTCATCGATGTAGAAAAGGCATTTGATAACGCGAAATGGAACACACTGTTTGAAGTTCTGAAGAAGAAAGGAATAGACTAGAGAGATAGACGAGTAGTATATGGACTAGAAAACCAAACAGGTCTTATAGGAAGAAAAAGAGATGAGAATAAAGAAAGTTGTAAGACAAGAATGCGGACATTCACCATGGATATTTCGAATATGATCAAATATGATCAAAATGATCGAATATAAAACGAATGACCTACTGTATTCTCAAATACTCTGTCTGCGTTCTTGTAAGCGACCATGTTTCGCAACTATATAGTTCAACAGGCATGGTTATCGTTTTATAAATATATTAAGCTTCAAGTTTTTCAGCATAATTCATGAAGATCAAAGATTTTGAACTGAATAATAACACGAATTCCCGGCTTTCAGTCAAGATGTATTTTCTTCCTACATATAGTTTTGGTCTGCTAATGTTGATGCTACATTTTTGAAAGTATCCACTTTGTCGAAAATATTTCATATTTTGACATATCCATATGCAGTATTATAATCCCAGCGAATTTCCATGTATTTAGATTCCTCTCTATTTACTTCTAAACCCATGTCCCTACAAGCGTCCAATAAAACCTCATTATTATATTCTCATTTCTTTTCGAGTATTAATCGAATGATAAATTGATTAATAATTAAATTGATCAATTGAACCTAAATCTACAATGATAATGTCCAGCAATTTCATCCGCGTATGGCGTCGGTCTTGCTATGTTTGAGAGAATTTTATAGCATGTTGACAGAAGACAGATGCATTGATCAGTGGCGTATTTAAGGGGGGAGCTTCCGAGCTTAAGCCCCTCCCGAAATCTTACTTACTATAGTAAAGTAAATGAAATATCTTGCAGAATTTTCACATTTCCAGGCAAAGCCCCCCGAAACAAAATCGAAAATACGCCACTGGCCTTGATAATTATTACAGTCGATCTTGTCGCCTTTCTTGTGAATCGGAACAATGATTGATTCGTGGTGGACGAAATCGTATCCGTGGGTTTTCTCGGGATTCTCTCGTTTTTTCCCTGTTTCTCATTCCACAATTTCTTCCATCATTCACTTACAATTTCATCCGTCTCCTTTAGCACTTAGCTTGCATAAAAGTAGAACTTTAAGCTAAAGAGTTCATTTCATTTTTTCGATGATTGATTCCTTCTAATCTCGTGGCAATTCCTCCCTTTTTTCAGATGAGGAAAATGAGTTTCTGTAACTCGTTTCACAATTTCCTCCCCCCAGCTAAATTTAACGCGAAAGGAATTTCGTCTACATCCAGAGATTTGTATTGTTCCCATTCTTTAATCAATCTGTTTAGTAGTTTAGACGTGGTAGATGTATTTTCTTCCTTTTTTTCCTGATTGGCTTTATATTAGAGCGAAATTATTATTTTTAACTTAGTTATTTTCCTAAGTTAAATGATACTTTCAATAGAACACGCGAAGTTATGCACAGAATACATAATTATTAGTAGTACAGACACCAGTCTATGTAAGAAAATTCGGAGAAACTAACAGACACTGAGCAGTGTTTATTTCAGAAAGTAATGTTCCGGGGGGAGGCTCAACGGTATTCGGAGGAGCACTTATTATTTTCACATGGTACTGTTCTATTTATTATTATATTATAGACGTATTATTCTGGTCTCCTTCGGAGGCACTCACAGAGCTCCGGGAGGCACTAGCCCCTAAAAAACATGTCTGGAAAACATGTCAGCCCCGAAAAACATATCAGAGTTCCGGGGGACACTAAGTATCTAGTTAAAATTATTACAACTATTGTAGATACACTTTAGGTTTTAATTACGGTTAAAAGCAGTCGGGTCCCTGACAAAATCCGGCCCTCGAAACCATTTCGTCAGGCCTGTTGATCGGTTATATATATATATATATATATATATATATATATATATATTTGTAATATATTATACTAAATTGAAATTTTTCCAACTCTCAATTCTATAGTGTTAAACTACGTCAGTCAACTTCCCTCCTGCAACTTGACCATGATGAAAAGACTTATATAATGGGAGCTGTACGCGGGGGTGATGGGGAACGCGTCCCCCAAATTTTTAGGTAAAAAACCAAAAAAGATAACGCAGTAATACGAAATTTAGTGAACTCCATGCATCTCCCCCAGAACTGGAAAGATAACAAAGAGTATGCTCAGAGGCCAACATTATCTTCTCTTCACTCCAACTCCTTCCCATTGCACTGGAAAATGCCCTCGACGTTGGTTATCCGACCTGCGACGCCAGTACGATCCATATAACTGGTTCGCTCCCTCTTTTAACTTGCTTATGCTAATTCAGAGACCTTTCTGTGTTTCATTTACTGGGCGGAGCTATGGGGCACGGGAGGTATTGCCCCTCCAACTTTTTGACAAAAAGTAAAAATGCCACTTCTTAGATGGCCATTTACCAAGACCTGTCAAAATTTGCGAGACTATACTGTAGGTCTTTCCCCCCGCAGCAGACGATTCCTAACTCCGCTTCTACATGTTTCTACGTTTTCATATCTGTATCTACTCAAATTTATAATATATATTTGATAAGTATCGATACGTACATCAATTTATCGATACGTACATCAGTGCTACTCGCAACCGAGCAACTTATACTTAGGAGATGAAATAATCCTCTCTCAGCGTGGCGTACAACAAGGCGACCCTCTTGGCCCTGGTTTGTTCGCACTAACTTTACAATCCATCGTTAATAGTATCAATACAGAACTGAACATATGGTATTTGGATGACGGGACTATAGCTGGAGACAAGGATACAGTACTAGAGACATTAGAAATGATCCGTAGACGGGCTAAGGAGATCGGATTGCAAATGAATTTCTCCAAATGTGAGGTCAGCTTTCTCGGAGTTTCCAATGAGCAGTCTAATAATCTCTTCAAGCTGTTTGACGAAGCCGCGCCTGGGATTCAAAGAATTTCGACAGATGACGCCAGCTTATTAGGAGCAGCATTATCTAATGAGGCAAGACGAACAATATTAAAAGACAAAATTTCTAAATTAGAATTCTTCTTTACACGTCTTTCCTTGATTTCAGCTCACTCTGCCTTTTACCTACTACGTGCCTCATTGTCCATGCCAAGGCTGCTATACTTTCTTCGCTGTGCTCCTTCTTGGCGGGATGCTGATCTACTGGAATGCTATGACAACACCTTGAAAACCGGTCTAGAATCTATCCTGAATTGTTCACTCAACAATAACTCTTGGCTGCAGGCGTCCCTTCCTGTTAACCACGGAGGTCTCGGCATTCGTCACGCCATGGATCTGGCTATTTCATCCTTTCTGTCTTCATTCTATGGTGCTAAGCCATTGATCGAGACCATTCTCCAACACGATCTTAGCCTAGTATCGGATTCGGATGTCAACGATAGCATTGCTAAGTGGTCATCTATAGTGGGATCAGATCCTCCTGACCTTGATAAGAGAGGACTACAATCCTCTTGGGACGATCCTCTTATAAATCATCACTTTTCAGCTCTGCTTCAGTCATCCGATAACCCAGAAGATAAGGCCAGACTTCTAGCTACATCATCTCCAGAAGCAGGCGCTTGGCTCCATGCTATCCCGTCACCTTCTTTAGGATTACATCTTCCCAATGACAGTTTTCGAATTGCCAGTGCACTGCGTTTGGGAGCAGATGTTTGCGAGCAACACAGATGTCCTGCCTGTAGAAGTGTCGTAGACAAGAAGGGCCTTCATGGACTCTCCTGTGCCAATAGTGCGGGCAGACATTCACGCCACTCCAGCGTCAACGACATTATCATGAGGGCACTAATTTCAGCAGGAGTTCCTTCTATATGTGAACCGTTGGGATGCAGTCGTGCAGACGGCAAGAGGCCAGATGGTATGACTCTAATACCGTGGAAGAAAGGAAAAGCACTTCTATGGGATTTTACTTGTTCCGACACCTTCGCCCCTTCAAATATACATTCTTCCTCAGCACAAGCTGGCAACGTGGCTGCTCGCCGGGAAACAGAAAAGCGCAGGAAATATAGCAATTTACTCGACAAATATCATTTTGTCGCTATAGCTGTCGAATCGGGTGGTTCATGGGGTTCCGAAGGCCTTAACTTTATAAAAGAAGTTGGTCATCGCATTCGTTTATCGTCAGGAGATGCTAGAGCAACCTCGTTTCTACTGCAACGCATCAGCATGGCAGTACAAAGAGGGAACGTTGCATCAGTTTTGGGAACGCTACCCTCTGGTAAGGAACTGGAGGAGATCTTTTGTTTGTAATCTCGGCGAAAGTTTGAGGATGCTGTTGTGAGGCTTATCACAATAACGTGTATTAGTGAATAATTATATTTTAACAATCTGTAAAATGTACATTGTGCACTGTTCAAGGAATGTAATATTTTGTAGTTTTGCCAGCGGACTTAATGCAAAGTGGGATCTTATTGTTGTCTAATTTCTAATTTTAATTAACTTTGAATGTTACAAATTTGAATGAGGCCGTCGGTTTTAACAATATTTCATTGTTAAATTTTAATGTAAGTAATTAGGCAAAAATTCCTTTGTTGTTACAATACATATATATAATTTATATGGCGGTTAAAGAATTTAAACTTTGTCATAACAATGACTATATATATGTCTGTATTTTCATTTATTTTCAATAGTGTCTGAAAAAGGATATGCTAGATATCCGAAACAGTTACAAATTATAATTTAAAATAAAGTGGGTTTTGATAAGTAATAGAATTTTCTTCATTATTACAGTAGTGTATACATACATTTTTATTTAAATGGCTTTTAAGTTGACAGAAACAATTCATGATGTGAGTTTTCAAAACAACTCTTTTCGTAAGTAAGTTGGTGTTTTTATTAATTAAGAGAATACGTACCATCTTGAACTACTTCCTCCTTGTACTTCATGATTTCCGCTTCGATATAACGCTTCTCAATAGAGGGTGGTTTGCCTCGTTTTCGTTGCATGATGAATTCTTGGTCGATCTATTTTTATTCCTCTAAACAGAAGTAAGAACTGGATACAAGATTTAAAAAAAAAAAAAAAAAGGCAAGAGGGAGGAGGATGAAGTACGCACATGCTAAGTCATGTGATGTATAGAAGCAATCAAAAGCTTTAACCTTATCTCTAAACTAAATGGAAGACTAAACTAAAGATTACACTATAGACGAATTATATTCGGATTGTGAAATCTCACAATGAACCACAGTTCCATAAAATTATTCCTCAAGACGGATGAGGAATTAAATCCAGGATGGGAAAATTAAACAAGTAATTGACAAAAAAGAATAAATAATGCTTTGTTTTTAAACTAAATGTATAAACACTGAAGAGAAAAATTCAAATTTGTCAAAATTGGTGTGGGTACAAATTCTAATTTTGGTGGTAAAAATTGGTACATATTGGGTACAAATTTTTGGTACCGTTTTGGTTCGAATTGGAAAGAAAAATAAATTGTGCGGGCCAGCTTGACGTCAAGCTGGCCCGCCATCAAAAATTCATTTTTTTCGAAATTGGTGGGGGTACAAATTCTAATTTTAGTGGTACAAATTGGTACATATTGGGTACAAATTTTTGGTACTGTTTTAGTTTGAATATGAAATTTGTGCGGGCCAGCTTGACGGACGTCATTTCTCTAGTCTAACGAGGAAACCGATTCAAATGTGCCACGAAATTGTGGACGAGTTTATGGACAATCGAGGTGCTTTTGTGAACAATGAATTCCATTAGAGGGAAAAACCCTCGATCTCAACCGTTCCTGAGATATAGACGGGTAAGGGGAAAGCTAGTGCTCTGATATTTTGTGGATTTTTGGCTGTGTTGCCTCTGAATACGTTTTGAAAATTGCATATAAACGTTAAGAAAGATGCACCAGAAAGAATAAATGTGGTGTTGAATGTTGAGGTGAGTGGCGTAGCTTTTACCCGGGGTCGGAAAAAGAAGGGACTATGAGGAATAATAAAAATATTGACACGAAGAACAAAATTGTATGATATTACTTGCTAACATATCATGTCTTCAGTTCGTAGAAAATGAGAAAAGTGATATGAAAATGTATTAATTATTTTGCCAGAGGATCAAGAGACGTTATTATGTGAACAAAAATATCATACAAGGTTATGTATTCAGTGCAAAAGTGCTTTAGAAAAACAAATAAAATGATATGACCTAAACACATACTGTTGCAAACGTTAGTGCGACAGTGTGTAGTTGTGTGACATATATTAGAAAACAAAGTATGAATCAATAAACAAAAACAGTATCTTCCATTTAAAAAATGAAACCCTGTATGCCTGATATACTGTATATCACATAAAATTGTTGCATGTAAACAACAGTAACGTCACAAAGTAAAGAAGTTCCTCATACCGTTATACGTAAGAACATACCTTGTGAAACGATACAAAGTTTAAACGCTAGGTCAATGGAAAGTTCGGACGGCCACCATTTTTACATTTTTTCATCTTATTTGACCTGGCGATGCTCTTATTCGATTCAGCGTTGCAAAAAAAAATCTATACATAGACACCTTACACGCCTGTTTCAGGCAACAATGGAACTCCGTTAATTTCGGCTTTCTTCTCCAAAACCTTCTTCACATAGAGTTTATATGGACTCTTCGGTTTTGTAACCCTCATGCTTAAGACGATATATTTAAATACTATTAAAGTTCTGTGGATGAAGGAATTCTTCATTTTTTAAAAGTCTCTTTTGCTTGTACTATTGCTACATATTCAAAAATTCGCAAATTATCGGAGCACCAACCTTCCCCTTATTCCTCTATATCTTCGGAAGGGTTGAGATCGAGGGTTTTTCCCTCTAATGGGTTTAATTATACACAAAAACGCTTCGTTTGCCCATAAACTCGTCCACAATTTCGTATCACACGGTTTCCTCATAAGATGAATGTTTATTGTTTGGAGTGTTTTGTTCAGTGAACACCATATATCACTGACATTATAATTAATTATGTGTGTAATGGATTTGCTTATTACATATTGCATGCAAGAAGAAAGAAAACATTGATCATACATGAATTAGAAACTCCAACCGGAAGTAGGGTCAAATCTTGCAAACGGTGCGAGATATTGAAAAAATAATAAAAAAAATTTTCTCCTTTATGGTACTCCTTGCGTATGTTTATTAGTGATGAGCGCAAGAATCTTGGTCTTGCAGTGTTTGCAAGAGTCTTGCATGCAAGACCAAGACCAAGACCAAGACCAGGAATCCCGATGCAAGACCAAGACCAAGGAGGAGGTATTCTTCCCGTTTTATTGATATTTTTCTTGAAACCTTATTTTCTTCCCTCCTCAATTATTTGGATTCTTATATAATCATTCACATCTTTATCTTCCACTAATTCATATGTGTCATAAAATATTCTTCCAGTTTCTTTTTGTACCATTCTTTCTCCATTACCACTGTCGAAACTCCTTTATCTGCCTGTTCTACCTATATTAATCAATAAAACAGGAAGAATACTGTACGTGAAAGGTTTTTCAAAAATACATAAAAAAGAAATTAAATTAAGACCGGTGATGGATTGTAGGAACAATATTTTCGAACCACTGGAAGAAGAAATAAAACAGATTGCAGAAGAGATCAGAGAAGGACAGGAGAATAGCAGAGTAAAAAACCCAGAGGAGGTAAACCGTGCCCTAGAACGAGTGGGAGACAGAAGGGAGAAAACCAAATTGTTCCGTGTTGATGTAAAGGCAATGTTTAAGAGCATCAAGACGGAGTACATATTTGAAACAATTGAAGAAGAAATGAAAAATAAGATTATAAGACAATGGAAAAAGGAAAAGGTGTTGAAGGCCCTAAAACTGATATGGGAGAATAGTGTATGCATGATTGATGAAAAATTGGTGAGAATAAAAGAGGAGCTAAGCATAGGTTCGAGACTGAATCCGGTACTAGCAGAGATTGTTATGAACAGGTGGGAACAGAAAGTAAAAGAAGAAGGAGGACAAAATCTTATAATCTTTTGTAGATATGTAAATGATTGCCTTGGAATATGGAAAGGAACTAAGAGACAATTGGAGAAATTTGTTAAAATAATTGAGGACGAAGAAAAAGGGATTAGGCTAGAAATGGAGATAGAAGAAGAGAGGAAAATCAACTTCTTGGACATGACTACAGAGAAAATAGGAGGAAAATTGGAAACGAGATGGTACAGGAAAGAATGAGATGCCGGGATATACTGCCAGAAGAGGAGTGACGTAGAGAGGAGAACTAAAAAGAATTGTATACAGAACATGAAAAAGAGAATAGAAATGATAGATAGCAACGAAGAAAGAAGAAAAGAAGACACGAAAGTACTGTTCCAATTATTAAACAGATACAGAAGAAAAGATTTAAAAGAAAGAAAGAGAGAATGAAAAGAGGAAGAAGCAGAGAAAAAAGGAAGAGGCTGGTTTGGTATTGAAAGTTTAGGCTAGAAAGCGGAGATTCTAAAGAACCTGTTGAGGAAGGAAGGGATTAAAACATACAGGGAAGGAGGAAAGAGGATAATAGTTTTAGTGAGGGAGAAAATAAAGAAGAAAGAAAAGGAGATAAGATCAGAAGAGGAAGGAGTAGTGTACCAGGTTAATTGTAAAGAGAGCGATATGAAGTACTATGGAAAACAGGAAAAAGATTAGAACAAAGGATAAAACAACATAAGGATGATGCTAGACTAAAAAGAGAGAACAACGCAATATATAAACATACATTACAGAAACAGGACATGGGATAGATTGGGAAGGAATAAAAGGATTAGAAAGGGAGAAAAGTAGTGAGGTAAGAAAGTGGAAAGAAACCCAGTGGATTAAGAAATACGGAAAGAAGAAGTTGATGAATTGGTCTAGTGGACTTGTAATACATAAATTATGGGAAAAGATGATAGAAAAAAATAGAAAGAAAGAATTAAAAGGATCAACACGAGCTGTTGGAGCAGGTGTACTACGGAGAACAGTAGATGGGCAATATCGAATAGAAAATGTAAGTGACAAACACCTGATTGAGAGTTTCATAACAGGTGCGGAAAAAGAGGAAGTGACTACAATAATTAAAAATTTACCAATTAAAAGTTTACGTTGCCAGTAAATTAAAAAAAAATCTTTTTAGAGCGAATTAAAAGTTTACGTTTTGTAAAGAGAAAGTGGGCGTGTCTTGCATCCAGATAGTATATAAGCTGTCAAAATTTGATATTTCTCTGATAATGTGTCTGAGAAAGGTTATGTTACATAGCCGAAACTGTAACACAAATATATAATCTTAAAATATATATACTGTTACCCAGTGAGCGTAAACAATTGCTGTTTTTGCATAAAGTATTTATTATGTGTAAGTGAACATGTGCATCAAGACGTGTGTGTGTTCGCGATTGCACTTCTGTGTCGGCTTTTTACCCCTCCTTCTTGAAAATATTCTGCGGGCGTTCATGATGATAAGGAGTATAGGGATACGTGTACAGGGCAACGCAACAAAATAGTGGCACAAACTCAATATACGAATCTCCGTTAGTCTATTGATAAGTCACAGATTTGAAAGTAATTTTATTGCACAGATTCTCCGTGTGCTCACACTCAACATTCAACATGAGATCCATCATTCTCTATTACAGTTAATTGAATGTTTACCCTCATAAACAAGCATCCTGTACCACCATCTTTATATGGAGAGTTTGCCATTGTAACATCCAATTCGGAAAGTGCTAAAGGTATATGAGATTCATGATCTACAGAATCTTCTCTAATTTTTCTCTTGGATGATACCTTTTCTTTAATGAATCTTGGTCGCGAACTTCCTTCTTTATTTTTACTAGAGCTTTTCTAAAATGAAATGAAATCTTTCAGTTTTATATCCCACGGCTATGCCGACTAGGCTAAAAGAGACGGTGATGAAAAGCGAATGGGATGGTGGAATGAATAAAGTGGAAGGAAACGGGAGAACCCCGAGAAAACTCACGCAGACGTTGTTTGTCCACCACAAAGTTTACTTGGCAAGAGCTGGGATCAAATCAGGAATCCCACACATCAAAGGTGAACGCTCCACTAAGGCACCGCGGCCCCTAGCTTTTCTTTCTCTTCAAAAACTTATATAAGAGATTGTTTATAATCTTTGTCTGTTTCCATTTCAAAACCTATAAGGAAGCCTACTTTGGAATGGTAAAGGATATACTTTATTAACTTCTGACAAATTTAGTACCTCTATGCTATGTAAAACCAAATGAAATGATACAATTCTAGAAACATGATAAAGGCTACGTACTCTCCTACATTTATTAAAACACATACTGATACATAATGATGTATTTGGCATCAGTTGATTTCATAAGAAACAATTGCGGTAATCTCACGTACTAATTAAATATCCACTTTGATACACAGTTTCAACACGCCCATTACACCTATACAGTGCAAACACTTCATGACCTTATCTCACAATTTTTTCACCCCCCATTTACTTATCAATTTCATAAAAGAGATGAATGAGGTGTCAGCCTTAGAATGGGGTACGGCTTGGGTAACTTACACTATTAATTTCAAACTATTATTATTATTATTATTATTATTATTATTATTATTATTATTATTATTATTATTAATATTATTATTCCCACGGACGTTCATCGATATTATTGTTAAACTTTGTCCGTACGTGTACTTTTAGTTCAATATTCTCCAAAGAACATTTAACAAACAACAAAAGAAAATGATGATATTTCAAAACTAAATTGTGGTTAATTAATGAATTCTTTGTCTATAAAGTTGCTATGTAATTCTCTCTTTGAAATCGTTGCCAAGCGCTGAAGTCAATTAGCTTTCGCAATTCAACGTGTAAGATCATACATTGAAAATATAATTAGAGAAGTGGATTCATAGGTACACGTCCTTACGTATTTCACCACGAATACAAGAAGTTCCATACCCTCGCCTTGAGTCGAGTGTCAAAACTACTGAACTTTTCCAAAGTCAAGGTAGTAGCATCAAAAACCAATCAAGAAAAACACCTTATTATTAATGTGTGTTATGGCTCTTATGAAGACTACATCAATAAGCTGAAGGTATGTACCTGTTTCATATTTGTCAATGCCTAATCATGAGTCAATGCTTAAGAGTTTCAAATATACACTACTGAACTAAAATTATACACATTAAAACAGTGTTTCTCAAAGTGTGGGTCGCGACCCATTGGTGGACCAGTTTTTTGGTGGGTCGCGAGAAGTTTTTCCTTTTAATTATGAAAATTTTATTTGATGCAGAAACATATGTTGTAAAGTAAATACTATTCAGGAAACGAAAAATTGGAAGTGTTTGTTAATGAGGTGAAGAATATGTGGTTACTCAGAGGCTTGCGCTGTTCTACAGTCAATAGAGATGCTGGGTTTGGGTGGAAAGAGATTGGGTGAGTCAAAATCTGTTAAGGGGTAGGACAATTGCGTTGGGAATAGTGTTAGCTCTGTATTACCTTTATATGGAAAAATTAGAAATATGATTTACAAAATTTAATAGGTTTGAAATACACCACCATTGTGTAGAACGACAATGTGTATTTGGATAAAAGCAGGTGGGCCACAAAATACTTTTTCATATTTAGTGTGGGTCTCGGTAACAAGTTTGAGAACCACTGCATTAAAACATTCTCCGCAAATCTTATTCTTTCATTTCAAAAATAAATAAATAAAATTAATCATAAATATTAGTGTACAAAATTGTCAATATCTGAATTATTTGAAAAAATTATTATTGCTATAATACCTCTTCCATACGTCCCGTTCTATCTAAATCATAGATAACTCATAGCATAGCATTATTATTATTATTATTATTATTATTATTATTATTATTATTATTATTATTATTATTATTATTATTATTATTATTATTGCAGCAAGCGTAGCGTAGCTTCTACTATTCGAATTGATAGGTATTTATGTGTTCGCTTGTCCTTCTGTCCGTTTGTTCCAAGGTAACTCTCCTGAAAATTATCGCATTTTAAGGAAACTTATACCTCCTTCCCCCAACTTGCAGAAGGATTGCAATGCCCTAAAGAAATTATACACTGCCAAGAACGAAAGAGTAAAATTATTATGCTTGCTCTTAAAAACATAAATTTCACGATCATTTTCTTTAAAAAAAAAAATATTCGATTTTGATGTAATATGTCGTAGGTGGACATTTTCTTTGCGCTTCTCAGTCATCCCCTCTGTGTAAGTCAGTAAATAATGACAGCGGATTCACCCTCCCTCTGGTCCCGATTTTTTTTCACGATAGCTTTTATAAAACACGTTTAGTTTTGCTTCAATATTATGTATATATTCTTTGACTCTTTTCCGTAATCCCCAGTGCCTGGAACTCGAGAATGAGCAGTGAATACAGCTCTCTAATGTGGAGTAAATTACTATCTAATTAAAAATCCAGATGCACCATATCTGTTGTAAAATATTAAATGTTCATGTAACATGGCGTATATTTTTTAAGGCTTCACAATTATTACCAGTACTTGAATTTAAAATCAATCGAGAACGGAAGGGTGACCTCGTCTCTTCCTTTTATATATATATATATATATATATATATATATATATATATATATATATATATATATATATATATATATATATATATATATATATGTGTGTGTGTGTGTGTGTGTGTGTGTGTGTATATGTATATAAAGTCGATTTTGACACAGTAGGGTGTATCCATTTGTTGCATTTCTTGAGATTTTCATACTGCATGGAGTTGAAGTAATTAAATATAAGGAGTCACTCAAGCTTATCCCGTGGTTTTAAAAATGTGTTCTATGATAACTTTAGTAAAAAATCTATTTTGACGGGAAGATTTCCAATCGTCTCAACTGCTTGAAGTTGAAATACCTTAATAATGAGGAAGTACATTTTACCTGATTTTATATTGTATATTTTCAACAAAAGTGTATTTAAAAACTCCGACTGTTATAGAACAATGTTAGTTTTGTTACTCATATGGGTTGGGGTTGCAATTAGTGAGAAGGATCACTCGGTTCAACGACTCATAGCATCACTAGTTATTACCGGTAATATTGTTTCAGTCAAATTTGCAGTACTAATCTCCTCTACACATTTGATACCTATCCGACGTGTCCACTGTGATGTAACCATCAGCGAGCAATTGAACATTGTTGAACGACAGCCTAATATTACATTTGTAATACCCTTCATTCCTAGTCGGCATGTGCACGGGGTTGTAAGAAGAAGGCGAGATTCGACGCATTCGAAAGTCCGTGTATGATAACCTAATGTATAGTGAGAAGGATTACGTTTTGCACAACAGAAAATTATGCATTATGTCACCCGTGCTTCGTACACACACTCTTCGAGAATTTAGATGACATGCGGCTCGAGTTGCCATTCCAGAATATATTTCCGGAAGATAAATATACTGAACATCATGATGCAATTCAGGTTCGGTGCAATCCAGGCCTCAAAGAACTTATGAGTGTTTCACATTCCGGATTGAATAATTCGTCTCTCTTGTGGCAAAGGGGCGTATCTAAAAAAATATCAAAACTGAGATGACTGTCATTATAACCTAGTTGTTGAGCTCTACAAGATGATACAAATTACGTGTCTCAGTGAAGATTATTGGATAAGATATAGCTTCTTGAGCGATGAGTGTATCTCAGAAGTAACGAACCTGTCTCACAACAAATAAGCGTATCTTGAGATACGCCTTTTTGCCATTTCACGATTGAGATACGCTCCTTTGTTACGAGAGGGACGAATTACGTAAAGTTACATGACCTGAAGTAGAAATGCTGTGATAAGAAAATAAAAGAAACGTAACATAAGAAATAAGTATAAGTAGATGTCATATAGCTTCTGCCACATATTTTTGTTCAGTTTTTCAATAGTTGATTTAACGTTTAATATCTTTTCTTCTTTTTGCAGGTTCTACGGATGTGGAAGGAGTCTACAACATTACATGGTCAAAAAGATGTCTCCAACTTCAGGTAAGTAGGTATCGTCCAGGTAAGTATATATATGTTAGTGGGTAAGATAGATTTAGGAAAATAGCACAAATACTAAAACTATTAAAATAGTTTGTTTTTTCTTTTCCCTTTCTTCTATTTCACTGGCATTTCTGGTAATGTACAAGCGGATTCCGTGACTAAAGATGCAGCTGTGCATGGTGTTGCACTCGTGACGCCTGTTCCTTGCACTGATCTTTACCCTGTGTTTACTTCTCGTCTTCACCAACAATTGCAGTCGGAATGGGATCTTGCCCACGCCAACAAACTGCATGCTATTAAACCACACTGGGAGTGTGGACCTCTTGTTCCCGACAGTCTCGTCAGTCATTTAACGCATGCATATGTTATGCAGTTTCAGAATGTGATTTCTCTGCAGCCCTACTGTGTATTCGTCATCTTCTTGTCGACTGTCTTGCTCTGGCTCCGCATCGACAATAATACGAACTTCCAAGAGATATGAACTTGTTGCTCGATGCAGGCACTCGTTTTGTTGCTGGACTGCTGCTATTTTTAGAAGAGCTTCACATTTTGAATGCCATCTAATTTTAGCTTGTATGTGGATGTTTTATTTTAATTAACTTATTTCTGGTTTTATTATTGTTCCTTTTATCTTAATTTGATTTTATGTTTTTAGGTCATTGGAAGGGCACAAAAAGACCCCGATGTCTGCGAGCCCAATAACTCTTACTCTTTACGTACGGTAGTCAATAGGAGTAGAATCTAACTTCTATACTAGCAATTGTTTAATGTTCAATGATTTGGTATTAGTCCTTTCAAGTATTAGTACATTTGTATAACGTACGTATATGCACGATAAATGGCTCATATTGAGAAGTGAGATAGTGAACCTTTATCAACTAAGTGGTCGTAAAGTAAATATTTATTATTATATTGAGTAGTGCATTTTATATCTTTTAGTAGGTATTTCATTCATTTCTTATTCACTTATTAATTATGTTAAATTATTTCTGTTTCAAATCACTTCGTTTTCTAACTAACATTCCTCGGTTCAATATATTTGTCACACCGGTTTAACAAATTAAATGTGACTTCGTGTTAAAATAGCTTATGCGCATTAATGCTTAACTTGACATGTGCGGATAAAAGATATAGCTTCTCCATACTTATTACACGTACACTAGAGAGATGTTGCCTGTATGTTGATGATAGGTCTAAATTACGACAACCTGAAACAAAAATCGTTTATACATTAATTTAAAATTTTGGTATTTATTTATTTCATGAAGTTTCACTAACATAAGAACCAGATTTGGTTTATGTAGCTTAAAGATCTATAGTTATTGAATTCATAAACTCAATTAACAATATTTAAGATACTTATAATTACAGAATACCTTCAGAAATTCCTTGTGGTATAAAGCTTTTTTTTTAACTTTCGTAGACTTTTCTGACTTTCTGATTAGCTTTTCTTTAACTATCATTCTGCCTGATGGCAGCAATAGTTCATGATGCATGATGCCCTTTCAATCCTACCAAACACAAGGTATAACCATCCTGGTGGAGTTTTCCACTACACTTTCTCGGTTTGACCACGATCTTTTTCGCATTTTGTTGTCGTAGGTTATCCACTTTTCAGAAATGGCTCGAGTTCTTTATGTTTCTGTATAGATTTCAGCTAGAAATTCTATCGAGTAAATGATTTTGAGTCAGATAATGAAGGACTCAAACGTCGATTTTTTTAACGTGCTTTCTCCAAATAGTTAACACTGTTTGTTGATAGATGTTTAGATCATTGGAAATATCATGACTTCTTACATGCCGGTATTGTTTTACTTTTGGCAGAATCATCCACTTGTGTGATTCGTCTCGCCCACTGCGATGAACATCTTCGACATCAACATTTCAAGAACGAAGGCGAATGATTCATCTTTTGGTTGTTCCTTTTGATAACGTATCTTATCCATAAACAGCACACATTTCTTCACGGACCTACGCAGCGTTTGCGCCTTTATCGAAATAAAATTGTAAAGATGTAGAACAATTTTGCGTTAACTCATCTTCAAGGCACAATACTTTATGTCTGATTATAAAAATCACAGAACGTTTTGCACGTCTGCTAGCTACAACTGTCAGCTGTTACATGACGTTAGGCGAATGTTTACGTAAACCTAACGGGATAGACCTAACCCGTTGCGACTAATACATCCTGAGATTTGGGACACTCACGCCATCTCGTACACAAAAAGCTCACTACTTTTTAGACTACCTAATAATTATTTCATTAAGTAATGTAGTGTTCAATAACAATAACTTAAGATTTTGATTTATTTATTTTACTACATTATTATATTTTTTATTTTAATATTTTCAGTGTGTGTACTGGCGTAGAAAAATTGATCTTTCTTGCCAACTTCATATTAACATTTAGATTCAGTGCTGATGAAGCAATTGCCGACTTAACATAAAATAATAACAAAAAACTCTAATTATCTTGTTATGAAATGGACTAATGATTTTATCAATTAAACATCATAACAAATATAGCTTAACTTCGAATTTGTGAAAAAGGGACCATTACAGATTGCTATTTCTCTTTAATCCATTCGCTTTGATGTGAAAGATACTAACAACTGGTAAATGGAGTTTCATAGTGCAGAACAAAGCAGTAAGTGGTAGGACCTACAATCTGTCCGTTGTAAGCACTAACCATTGCCTTATATTGTAATGAGAATCGTGATAAACTTATTGCCTCGCCGCGTAAATGATTAACGCAATGGCCAAAATTGCTGATCACTTATTTATTCCAGTGTTGCGAACGTGGAAATCTAGGGGATTGAACTTTCAGAATAGCGACAAAAAATTTCCGATTAGCGTCTCATTTTGGTGATTTTTAAACGACAATGTGGTGACTTATTTACAAATCTATCTACTTCTGTATTGTAGACAAATCAAGCATTATTAGTTGGAAGCACTTTTTATATGTTCGTTTTCCTTTTACTTATTTAAATCAGCCCAAGCATCAATGAGTTAGGCAAATATACAGCCTATATTGCGTATGGAATTTCCAGAATCCCGCTTTGCTTTATGATAGGCTACGTCTTGCCCTCTAACCTAGCACAATTTTAATCTTCAATGTCATTTAGTTTACAGAGCTTCCGTTGAGATGCACAAATAATACAACAAAAGAGAGAGACGAAGTATCACGAATAATTTTTAGAGAGTTTTCACCCAGATTGGAGTCATTTCACCTTCCATTCATTGACTTTTGCGTCAACTCTTTGGCAAAACTGATTTTTCCCTAGACATTCGTCCACGGTCCTCATTCTATATCAGTTTACGTCAATACAATGCAAAATTTGTCAATATCTATAATGTTTCTGTCGTTGGCCACGTGTTTTTGTGATATGATGTCAGCCCCTTTATTATTATTATTATTATTATTATTATTATTATTATTATTATTATTATTATTATTATTATTATTATTATTATTATTATTATTATTGTGAACAGGTCTTCTCGGGCTAGCAGCCAGGTAAATACTGTTATATCTTGCGACGTTTCGAGGGCTGACATCATCCTCATCTTCAGGCGAATATCATGGTGCAAACAAATACACAACAATACAATAATAGTATCTTTACTCTGCCAAGCAGGCAGAGACGGGCCTCTAGCAATTGTTGCTATTTTGCCCATGGCTTCTTCACATTTTATGGCAGCTATGGAGTGTACGGAATATATATACTTATGTATGTATGATTGGACTTTTCTGATTGGTGGTTGAAATGGCGGCTTCTGATTGGTACTTGAAATGGCGGGATATGATTGGTGTCCATGTTTTACTCAGTTGGAATCCTGTGTCTCTGTTAAGGTTCGTTTTTTCTTGTGTGATTGCAACGGCTTCTTTTATCCTCCTGTCCCAAACTCTTGACCATTTTGCTATTATTTCGGCATCTATGAACAAAATCTTATGTTGCTGTTTGATGCTATGTTCAGCCAGTCCGGATTTTTCTGGTTGCTTTAGTCTGACGTAACTGTTGTGTTCTTTGCATCTGGCTTCAATGGTTCGCCCTCTTTGTCCAATATATGACTTACCACATTCACATGGAATGCGGTAAACTCCAGGAGTTCGGAGGCCCAGGTCGTCTTTGGTTGATTGTATTAAGTTTTTTATTTTTCTGGAGGCTTGTGTATTGTCCTGATGTTGTACCTGGCAAATAGTCTGCTGAGCTTTCCAGAAGTGTTCCCGGTGTATGGGAGGCAGATTGTTTTCTTCCGCTCTTCATTCACAGTTTCTTCTGCACTTTTGCCCTTGTTGTCAGTGACCTTCGTTCTGGTCCTTTTCAGGGCCATATTTATATCTCGCATTGAGTATCCATTCTGTAGCATGGCGCTGTGAAGGTGATTAAGTTCCTCTATTAAACAATCCTTGTCGGAGATGGAGAATGCTCTGTGTTAAAGTGTTGAGAACTCCAAGCCGTTGAGCTTTGTGATGGAAACAGTTTGCGTTGAGATATAAATATGTATGTGTTGGTTTCCTGTATACCCTATGGCTTAGGCTGCCATCCGGTCTTCTGTATATCATGATGTCAAGAAGTGGTAGACGTCCATCTTGTTCAACTTCCATCGTGAATTTAATATTCGGATGCTGGTTATTGAGATGCTGCAGGAATTCCTGTAAGGAGTTGCGTCCATGTGGCCAGATGGTGAAGGTGTCATAAACATATACATAGAAATGTGTGGGTGCAAGTGGTGCTTTCTTCAGTGCTTCATGTTTAAAGTGCTCCATATAAAAATTGGCTACTGCAGGTGAGAGTGGAGAACCCATTGATCAAGGATACAATACTACTTCTTGGGAAATATTTCCGGCCTGAGATATTGAATCTCTTTCAACATGTTCTCACTTCAACCTTCTTCCTATACCGTGATCAGTACTATGAGCAAACAGACGGCGTCGCCATTTTTGAAATGTACGGACGTCTTCATACTGATATTGTAAGTTTAGATCGTATGCTTCCAAATAAAGTAAGTTTACGTGTAAAATTACAGCGTAGTAAAGATAATTTTTGCCTAATGTATACTGAAAATACAAGTTATGAAGTTGCACTTGAGGAAGTTATTCTTCATGTAAGTCGTATTGATATAGCTGCAGATTTAGCTATGCAATTAAATACGGGAATGGTTTCGGAAACGGCCAAATTACCTCTCACAAGAGTAGAGACAAGATCGTATACTATATCTGCACAAGTAAAGTCCTACAACTTGATAATCTCTTCTTGGGTACTGTTCCTAAAAGCCTGGTTATTGGTTTCATCTCCAACATAGCCTTCAGTGGTAAATCTCATCTTAATCCCTATGGATTTCGAAACTTTAACGTTAACAAACTGCAATTACAAGTCGGATCAAAATCATTTCCTCCCAACCCCCTCACTCCTGATTTTAATAATGATTTATACCTTCTAAGTTACAATACTTTGATTTCAGGTACTGGTATATATTATCAAAAATTATTTACATACTGTTACTCTTGAATATCAAAACGGATATGCTCTTTATGCTTTTATTCTGTCTCCAACAGGAATTTTAGACGATAATACTTGGGATGTAGTACGTGATTCCCCTGTAAATTTAAAAGCATCATTTTCAGAAACTTTAACCAAACCTGTTACATGCATTGTGTATGCACAATTTTATTCCTTAGCACAAGTAGACAAAGATAGAAAAAATTATACTGATAACACCTTCTAATTTATTCAGTTGAGTATGATAAGGGTTGTTGTGCACTTCTCTGCATTTCATGATAATGACGATGAATTTATTGTATAGGAGCTAGCAATTATAAATCCTGACGTTCTCTTGTTTCAAAATTGGGTTTTTAAACCACCATATCCTTTAAATAAGTTATCTGAGCCGATCATTGCCGATGAAGGCAATGTAAGGTATTCACATCTTAAGGAAATACTTCAAACATATTGTTCAAATACTACAAGCATATACACTTACGGAATAACTAGAAAGTGTTTTCTTCAAGAAATTCTTGAAATATTACAAATTTAGAAGAAATAGGCTGTCCAAAGCATATTTCATTAAGTTTTCACGTTTACAAATGCGCATAATAAACATAGTTTCGGACAATATAGGTGCAGTGTTCATGAATCATTACTGTATAGTGAATATGTGATAGTGTATGACTATGTTTTACATGTGAATAACAGTGATAATTACATACCTACTACGATTAAGAAATAATCATCTATAATGACGAGATATTAAGTGCTACTAGCTGATGAAGTGACTGATGCAAATTTTACTGGGATTCACGCTATTGACAGACTTCCTGTAACGAAAGATCCTCCTGCTGCACTTGTAATCAATCTCGATAAATCTGATTCAAGTGGATCACATTGGGTTGCAGTGTATATCAATGAGAAAAACATATGGATATTACTTTCATAATCCTACTGTGGACATACTCAAGGAAATAAAATGATTTTTATCAAAAGATACTACAATATATTTTACAAATAATTAACCATGTCAGCATGATGATTCGGTGTTGTGCAGATATTATGTTTTTCTTTTTTGGATCATATTATTCGTACTCATTCATTTCAAAAATGATTAACAAGAAAGATTTAAAAAAGAATGATGATATCGTTTATAAACAAGTAAACATTTTTTAAAAAGATAACAAATATTTTTAATATTTTATTTTTTATATATTTACAATTTTTTATTATATATACAATTTTTTATTTCATAATTTTTTTCAAAAATTACGTTCCTGAATTTAATTATATTTCCTAAGGAAACCATTACAATCTTGATAATGCATTATTTAATGCTGTTGATCTTTTATATTTCACCCCCTATTTTAACTGTTGTGCATTCCGATATGCACATCCTGATTTGTTTACAATATTTGTGTGAAAAGAACAATATTCATTAAATGTATTTCCACATAATTCATTTAATGAAGGACAATGTTTTGTTTCTTAATCCATGACATTATCTAATGTAAATATTATCTTAATGCAAAGAAATTTCTCTAAGCCTTTACAATTAAAAGGTTGAATTCTTTACACATATTTGCTATAGAGGGTTCCGTATGAATGATACTATATCCAGTTTTGCTATCCCGCTTCAAACCATGTAAATTTATTTTTAACCAACCGATTTGTTTTAGTCAACATAGTGATAATAAATTATATTCTATTGGTGATTTTACCAAGCAATGGAAATTTACTGTATAATCGCATTCTGTTAAACAAAACTCACAAATAATAAATTTGTTATCAGACATTTTAATCCTGAATACCAATAATATATTGATTTACACATGGTGAAGTTGCATTTGTGCGCTGAATGAGAAGGGGTATAATTTGTCCAACAAATTCTGTATTTTTTAAAAGATCACAAGTTTTACGCATAAAGCATATAAATAAGATTTTACTATGTTCTTGCTCAAACACTTCAGAGAGTTCATTAAGAGTTTTATCAAGAGATAAGTACTTCGTTGCAAATTTTCCAGTATTATGAAGATCACCATAATCATGTAGAATATTTAATTTGCATTCCACGCATTCAATTGGATTCTTATTACGTATGTGTATTTTTATAGCTTTTAATACACAATTCACATTAATGTTTTCAGCAATACATAACACGCATGAAGCACTAGCATTATTCGAATACATTTTTTCAATCCGGAATGTCAGATTTCCGTTGTCTTATTAGAACGTCCAGTAATTCCGGGAGATAGTCTATATCATTTAATAATTCCACATATGTTTCATAGAATTTTTATCTTGTTAATATTCCAATAATATGTGTCTTTGCATACATGTAAAACACATCTTCAATACTAGGGCTCGCTACAATACTCCAGACACGGGTTTCCATTGACTTTGGAGGTACATTGATACAATCATAAGCATAATCATGATAAGATCCTTTACAACCATCGCATATTAATGTATCGTTGAAATCCCATTTTTCAATAGCCTTCTTTATTCCTTCACGGTCCACTTTTTGACTATTACAATAACAGTCTAAGCTCAAACATCTCGTTGGTCTTGATAATACGGGTGATTCTATTGCGTCAATATAAATGTCTTCATCTGACGATGATTCGTATATTGCTTTTTCAGCATCAGATGATGATGCTTCAGTATTAACATCGCAAGATTCCTCTTTCTCAAATAATTGCATGAAGTATATATATATATATTTCCCTCTATAACCCGTATTTAAAGTATCTTCATATTCACAAGGTAATCACGTGTTCACCCTTCGCGGCACCAATCTTCTTTTCTATTGCGCCGTCGGCATTCTGTCATGTTCACCCACCATGGCGGCGCCGGACTTCTTTTCTGTTCCCCGTCGGCATCGTCTCATGTTTCAACACGTACCAGTAAGGTCAAACCCTACACCAGCAACTTTCACTTACACGCAACCTGTTTCTCGTCTCTCTGAAAAGTGCTCTGTATACAGTATACGTACCAGAATCATGATTATTACCAACGAGTTCTTAATATGTTCATACCCAAAGAGTTTTGTGAATTTTCTAAGCAAATGATCCAATAAAATAAATATTACGAATGAATAAAGAAATGCTCGCATGAATAAAAATTATTCCTTCCCGATTTTAAAATATAATCACAATCAGAGATTGTTCATGCGTGAAGTTTAAAAAATGAATAATTACTTTTACCTCTCAATCCTTATCTTCCTCTCCCATCTCTGGTAGGGTCTTGAAATAATATTAACAGACCATTTTTACATGGGCTAGGGAGTATATTAACATCTTCTGTGCTTCCTATAGAAGCGAGTCAAAAAAAATACCATTGTTACCCATTTTATACAGGGGTTTGGGGCCATCCTCTGAGCTTCCTATGGAAGTGATCCATTGAGGGCCATTGGGAAGTGCGGGTGCCATATTTTACCATGGAGTATTCTATGCATACGAAAAAAAGTTTCTGGGGGCCAGGGACCATGCATGTTTCGTGGCCATAGGAGGCTTCTGAAAAACAGGAGGCATATTTCAGAGCTCATTGAAGGTCCCTGAACGGTTTGGGAGGCTTCTGGGGCCAGGGGCACATTTTAACAAGGAGCTTTTTACCATGTTCATCTACTAGCTAGAATCGAACCCAGAAATCCAGTGAACAACAAGTATGCCAAGTATACGAAAAATATTATAAAAAGCTTCTGGGGCCAGGGTCCATGTTTCATGGTCATAGGAGGTTTCTAAAAGATAGGGTCCATGGTTCTAGGACTAGAGGAACCATAAGAGGTCAACAACCACACAGCAATGTCATTCAACCTTCCAGGAGCCATTCCACCCGTTCTAACGTTCGGCCAATTAACAGTACATGGCCTTTTCTTTCATCTAATCACATTAAAATCATTAAAAGCAATTACTTTAACAACAGCGCGATCTGTTTGATGTGGAAAAAGCGCTCCATCTCTACTAGTGTTGTCATTTAACAGTGTACAGTCGGTTCGTAAATGAAAAGAGGTTAATGGAAGTAATGTTTTCAAAAAGTTTGAAGACATCATCCAAAGGTTGTGATGTTTTATTCTTCTATCGTTTTTTTAATTATTTGTCTTGGAACAGATTTGTAGGAATATATACAAATGATGGAATTTCAGCAATGTTAGGTATGCGGTCTGACTCTGTAAAGCATGCAAAGGACAGAAATTATACAATTATTGGTTCGCACTGCTTAATTCACAGGCAATTGGGAAACACTACACTGTTAAAGATTGGACTGTGAGAAAAACGTATATATACCAGAGATCACAATGTTAAATGGTATTTAACATTTCAGCCGAAATAATTTTCGGTATAGAGTAATATGTTGAATTTCGTCTGGAAATAGTATGAAAACTATTTGTCATATACATCTCAATTTCTCCAGGAGTTAACCAACATCAATATTTCTTGTTCACTTTTTATTTTTGAAGTAGCTTACTAGTTTATTATTTTATAAGTAATACTATTTTTGATAAAGAAATCCTGGAACGCTAGAAAGAACATATACACACAAATGCAGGTTACAGATTTTTCTTTCCTATTCATGGGAGGATCAGGTACAAGGTTTCGACAGAGCCGCACAAGGTAGGCACGGCAGAAACCAAGAACTTGTGCATCTAATAACGTTAATTCGTAGGGAGCATTTGGCTCCCTACGAATTAAAGTTGTGGAAGATGGAAAGGTTGGAGGAAGCATGACTAATTGCTATCAGAAATCACGCAACGTTATCTACCTACAAATGTGTTTACATGTTTTGTGAAACGGAGTGTACTCTCTACTCATGTCATTTTTCAATCATTTTTGATCCTCTGGTAAATATGGCCATGTTTGAAATTGTGAAATTAGGTAATCTCCAAAAAAACTAATATTCTTCGCACGGGTATGTATTGAGCGGTATCTCATTGCCACTATAGATATACCACATTGACTTGATTCGTAGTCTTCCGTTCCAAGCGCTGCTATCGGCTGATAGAATTCCACTCCCTTTCGCTAAGGCTCTCTCGCATAGCAACAGCTGAACCCTTATTGGCTCAACGCATGGGTGTGTCCAGGGTGTTAGCGTTAGTTCGCATTTTTGCCACGGCTCAAGACATTTTGGCAACACTATAATTGGGAAGGAACTTGACTGTGTTATAATCGAATTGATGTTTGCTCGTCCGTTCTTCAGTTTGATCTATTTAAACCATTGCTGGCACAAGTTTAGGAGTGCGGTCTGAGAAGCATTACATATATTGATTTTTACACAGTAGACAAATGGGGACACGTGACAGAGGGAACATAGTGTTCAAAGCGTTATCATCAAAATCAACTTGGCAAGTTTGAATCATTTTGGTACAAATATATACAATTGAACTAGGAGGCTTGTACCAGTCAATTGTCACAGAAAACCGTTCTACAGACTCTATAGGATCCGTTCTGAAAGTATCGGAAATTATTTATTTGAAAACTATTGATGAGAATTACAACTGCTGTCAATATTCTTCAATGTAGACACCTTGAACCTCAATACGATTGTATTGCGACTTTTCCACTGTTCGTAGCAGTCCTGGAAGTCCTTGACTGACATCCTCTTTAATGCTGAGGTCATGGCTGCTCGAACCTCTTGAATTGACGCAAAACGCTTTTACCTTGAGCACCCCTTTTACCCTGGGAAACAAGAAAAATCGTTGGCGCCAAGTCCGGCTGTAAGGAAGATGAGGCAACATCGCAACGCGTATCTCGGCCAGAAAGTCACCTACCAACAGCGCTGTGTGAGCCGGCGCATTATGGTGAAGCTTCCACCTGTCGGCGATATGAGAACGAACGCACTTTTTGTAGCAAGCTGTATTCACGGTGGTCCTAGGAGGTACAAACTCTTTGTGCACGACACCTTCGCGTCGAAAATGAAACGAGCATTGTCTTCATTTTTGATATGGACATCCGGGTCTTCTTTTTGCGACGGGACGCAGGGTTGTGCCATTCTAAACTTTGTCTCTTGCTTTCGAGATCGTACTTGAATACAGATTTCATCCCGGTTATCACTTGGCGAGAAAAGTTTCGTCACCGTCCACACGTTCCACAATTTCGCTGGAAATTCACACACGATACTGCATTTGGTCGTTCGTCAAAATCTTCGGAATCATTTTTCTACAGATTTTTCGCATGCTCAAGTTTCCGGTAACAATTTTAAAAATGTGCATTTTCGCCAGTCTCACCCCCTTTGCAACTACCTGGAGACTTAAACCCTTAAGGGCTTTCATACGGGCAACATTGTTCTCCGTTTTTGATGGGGACGGCCTCTCTGAGCGTTGTTCGTCCTCGACCACCTTCCGTCCTTCCTTGAATGCCGTGTGCCTAGTGTAAACTTGTGAGCGAGACACACCTTCCTCGCCGTAAGCCTCCGGTAGCAAGGTTAAAGTCTCGGAAAAATTTTTTTGTTGTTTTCAATTTAACACAAAATTTTACTGCGTAGTGCTGTTCCGAAGTGCGCTCCGTTTTTACTAAATTCACCAAATACAAATTCTCGACGCGGCGTTCTTTCGGTGTAGGCATTGTTTAGAAGGTTAAGGCACAGACAAAGAATATGTATTTGGCCGCTTACCCGCACCTCCACCGATTCTCGCGTCATACTGTGGACAGTACGGATACTTTCAGAATGGACGCTGTATGTATCAATTTTTTGGTTGATACTAGCTCCGTAATGTTCAATCCCATGTGCTATACATCGTATTGATTGTTTTAAATATTTATTATTTCATTAGTACTTTCTCAATTGTATTTATGTGCATTTTAAAAATCATTGGGAGCTAATGAATGTAAATGAAAGTGTAAGGGTAAAGACTGCCGAAAATGCCTCGAGGTCGAGGTTTAAGTCATGGTCGCTACCTCGATGTCCAGGTTGTGATTGATAAAGGGCGCACGTAAGAAAACGGTCGCGTCCTCGTTGTACAACTATTTATTTAACTTACATCAGTAACGAATCTAGAAGAAATTATTTTTTTATTAATCTCGGAATTGCGGGGAACTTGAATTTTTAAATATAGATATGATTAACACTAGCTTCTATTTTAAAATTTCGAGATTTGGGGGTTTTAACCCGAAAGCTCTCTCTGCGTAACCGCCACTGTCGTATATAATAATAAGCTACAATATAATTCTCAAACAAATATGAATAGCTTGCTTTACATTCCCATTTGATATAGAAACAAACTATGTTGTTTATCATTGCGACCACTAATTCACCATAGCGGTCGGCCTCTAGGTCGCGATGTAGTGTATATCTCCGGCATGTGCTTACCCATTTGAATCCGTGTATTTGTGCCATCATCGAGGCAGCAACCGCGACCAAAACCTCGACCTTGACCGCAAGGCATCTTTGACTTGTCTTTACCCTAAGTGTGACATGGCATGGTGAAGAGATTACAAAAATTATAAGTTTCTTCCCTCCTTACGAGCAGTTTAGTGGAGGGAATTTATTTCTCAGAATCTTGAGTGACGGGGAGATCCCCCGTCTCCTCTTGACTTCGCACTGGACCTAGAGTTCCATTCCCACTGGAATCACAGGTTTTCCTATATTGACCCAGCATCATAAAGCAATTGAGAAACTATTTGAACAAAATATAGTAGATTCTTGTTTAGAAACCCAGCAATAACGATACCAAGGAGCTGATGCGCTAACCACATGTCCCATCTGACCAACCACAATCCTTCCTAAGCTATAGCCAGGAAGTCTGAGTTTACGAGTTTTGGTTCTACTGATTATTTTCTTACAAGATGGTTGTCATTCAGCTTAATGTTTTATTTGCAGTTGCAACACTTTTCATTGCATATTTTATCAAGGAAAAATTTTACGACTTCAATAATATTCAAGCAACATTAAAAATACAATGCATTACAATCGTAGAGCAATTACACAAAATAAAATGCAATAAAGATCATGAAATTGAAGGAAAAAACTAGTCCTCTCAATAGTATTGCTCTTGAGTCAATTAATAAGGTTTTCTGGTCTCGTTTCGTGCCTAACTTTGCCCATTGTAATTTTTAGGAGGTGGGTGGACGGCGTAGATATTTTTGGAAGTGGGAGAACGGCATCCTCCCTCACTTTTACCCCCTGTGACTACCTCTCAAACGCATTATTCTGACAAGAAAATTGCTAACTGTAAGTGTTTCAATTTCGGAGGATACCGCTAAATCTTATTTTCTCATTATTCATAAGGCATGAGCGTCTTTGTTCAGAGCACGAATATAAATGAAGATTTTACTTAAAAGTTCCCAGTATTTCTTCAGTATAATACACTGAACTAGTAAATTATTTCATAACGTGAATGTACTCGTAGGGCAGGAACAAAGTCCCATCATCCCTTAAGTAGCTCTATAAAATAATCAAACTATGTAAAATGAATTTATATAAACTGAAAGTATATCTAAGCTGTAAATATATATGACGGAATTTCGATGTATTTCTTATTTCAGATATGAACAATGGGTGAGAAGAAGAAAAACGTTGGAACAAGTGCGTATGGATTTCCAGCTACAATTCGGATGAGGGCTACCTCCAAAGAGAACACTCTTGAATTGGGAACAGAAACTGTTTTCTACCGGCTGTGTTAAGGACAAACCACGAAGTGGCAGACCATCAACAAGAGAGGATTAAGGTGGATCACCACCCGGAAGTCATTACATATTTTAGCTCATTCCCTTAACTACTGCACAATGAAACGTTACTTATTATAAATATTGTACTATAACATAAAGTTATGTTTCAGCTACAACAGAAGAGACTGATTCATTTGGTTGTTTCTTCTGATATCGAAAAATGTAATAAATAAAAGAAAATATTTTATTCGTTATACAATGAGCACACAAGATGGCACTTGCTGCTAGATCTCACTAGAAGTGCCTAATTTTATGAAATGTTTATTTGAATGTGTAAAGTACTTTCAAGTGACGATCTTATTGCAAAATAGATAAATTGTTTGGCCGTTTTTCGTGTTATATTTCATATTTTATTTAAATATTAATTTACATTTAAGGAAATAGATTTTGAGAAGAAACTTGCGCAGAACGCCATAATGCGTTGTTGCCAAATTTGTACGTTTAATTCCTGGATTCTAGCTTTGCAGTTCGAGAAGTGAAACTTAGCTGTGAATTGCGGTAAGGATCGAAAACTAATTTCTCCAATAAGTATCCAAGGGGAATTCCATATTTACTTCCTTTATTATCTGACATGAGTAAACACTCGACACTACCTGGCACCGCTGCACTATTCAAACAGTTTTTAGCATAGTACCGAGAACACCTATTGATCCAGCTTAATGCAGAGAAGTCGCGAAGTCAGTGGAAAGATCACCAATGAAGTCAACTCGCGAATGATGCCGGAACATTGTATTACCCGGTGCTACTTTTAGCAAACACATGAAACATGACACCCTTATCAATCGAAATTTGTTCAAGAATTACCTGACAATGATTTAAACCGAAGGGAAGAGGCATATGACGCATTCTTCAGGTGTTTGACACTATACTAAAACATGAAAAAGTGATTTTAAGTGATAAGTGTGCCAATGTGGCATATACCGAAGTTCCCGAGCAAGAAATGCTACCTTCTGGTCGAAGGAAAATCTTCAGCTGTATAAAGGGATTGAGAATAACCCTTACCATGTCACGATATGGACTGAAGTGGATAGCATTTTTTTTTTTTTTTTTATGGAACTGTTAACCAACACCGATATCTTGATATGATAAGAAACTGATTTACTTCCCTTTTGGATACGCGAGGTATCAAGGGGACATATTGGTTTCAGCAAGATAGAGCGCCTCCATATTTTGCCACTTTGGTTCTTGAATATCTCAATGATGTGTGTCCAGGCCAATAGATTGTCCACGAATCGCCTTTACTGCCCGCTCCACTTGACTGAGTAATTCGAAGCCTGGACTTAACGACCTGTGAGAATTCGCTCTGGAAAGTCATCAAGAATATCGTTACACCACAACGTTATGAATTGAAAGAAACTATGTGACTTGCTTTCAAATAGGCTACTCCAGCAATGCTGAGAAGAATGTCCTACAGAACCTGGCGACGTATTATTTTGTGTTCGGACACGTCGAATCCCATATTGATGTGTTAGACATTTACAAATTGAAGCAACAGATGTCCAGTACACATAAAACTCATACAACAGTGTGTGAATCTATAGTCATAATTAAAGTTTGCGTAGCTTGAATATTTAGTACTTCAAGGGCAATGATGAAACTTTGTGCCCAGCCTGTAAATTATTTCTACAATGTGATAAGAGAAATAGTGCGTGGTGCTTTTCAACAGTTCTAAAATTACGATTAATGACTGATTCGTACACTCCAACAACTCTCTACTTTATCGGATTTTACTCTATAAGTTGCCACACCACTCGTACAGTCCAACAGCTCTTTACACTTCCTGCTGGATGCATGACTGATTCGTATCCTCCAACAACTCTTCACACTCTCTACTGGATGCATGACTGACTCGTATAATCTAACGACTCTCTACTTTATCGATTCTTACTCTATGGATACACTCGTACACTGCAACAACTCTCCACAATCCCTACTCGATGTATGACTGACTCGTACATTCCAACAACTCTCTACTTCATCGATTCTTACTCAATGGGTTGCCACCCCACTGGCGGGTCCTGAGAAAATGTTTTGTGAATTGTGAAATTGGTGAATCACATTACATGCAACAGTTCAGTCTGGAGGGTTTTGGGGGATAAAACCAAGGGATGAACATTCTGAAATTTCGAATGAAGAATTAAGAAGTTCATATCACTTTTCAGTGTATAAATGGGTGAAACCTGATGCTGTTCCTGGATTCCAATCCTAATCAAGCACAGGAACTGCGATGGCTCAGTTGTAGAGCGTTCACTTCTGGCGAATGGGATTCCTGGTTTGATGCTAACTCACGCCAAGTGGAATTTGTGGTGGGCAAACACCATGTACGATGGTTTCCTAGGAGTTCTCCTATTTCCTCCCACTTTCTTCACTTCATTCAACCTAATCATCACCGTTTCCCTAAAAGTTGGTGCATAATCGTCGAACGTTGAACTAGAAATTCAGTTTCATTTCAGAACCAAGTACACGGAACAGTTCGATGCATATTCTAAACTACGACCTCAGTTGAAGCCCATCATGTGCACGGTGTAGTCAAGCGGTATGAGATGCTCGGCTTATAATCGTAAAGCGTAACCCATCGTTAGTTCAAGTGCCGCTGACGAGTAGGGATGTTTTTAGCTGTTCTCGATGTGTTGGTTAATTTGGAGTTTAGCATCCCGTTCAGCACAGAGGCTATATGGGACGTAGACCTGCAATTTAACGTGAAATCCAAACCACATGAGTTCTCGCCGGAAATCGAAGTCGAGTCTCACATGCCAAAGGCATACGTTAACCATTCAGCCGCAACGAAGTTCTCGATGTATTCATGTCACTGTCTAATTAGGTAAGGGTAAAAACCCAGATTCGATGCTCAAGATACTTTTATCAGTTCCTTTTAAAGCTAAAAATAGCTTAGTTGTATTACCCTCACCTCTGGTGTGAGGGGTCTCTGATTCGAACTCAGGACATGTGAGTTTGTGGTGGGCAAATCGTATCTATATATGGTAGAAACGAAAATACTGGGAACTTTTATTTTATTTTTTTTTAAGTAGGTTACCAGAAGATTATACGGAAGAGGACACGGCTGAAAAACGTCAATAAATATTTGTTTTTGTTTAATCAAAACTACAAAATGTTCGAAAATACTTTTTTTCTGATTAGTCAAACGATTGTGCGGATTTTTATGAGAATTTTTAAATTGATTTTTCATATCGATTTTCTCAGCAGATTAACTAATTCCCAGTGGTTACTCAAAGTTGAAATATAAAGCTGTTCTTCCTTTGGTAGAAACTTATTTACATATGTAATTAAAGATTATTAGAATAAACCAAATTCGAGCAACTAGTCTGCGTGAGCAATCTGACACAAAATTGCTCACTTGATAATAGTTAAGTATGGCTATTATCAAGTTTAATTATTAAAGTTAAGTCTGGTTGTAATATACACAAATTTTACACTAATTACATTGAAGTGCCAAAAGTCATGAAATGCCTGTCTAGTAGCTTATGGGACCTCCTGGAGCATGGAGAATTGCAGCAACTCGACTTGGTTAGGATGCGATACGTTTCCTACTGCTATCAAGTGATTTTTCGTACCTTAGTGTGAAATTATGTATGCAAAAAAAAAAAAATGAAACCATCTGAAAGATTAGTAAAAATCACAATTTAGGGGATTTTATCTTTAGTTTGGCTCAACATGTAACTAATCTATTTCTACTTAGCGTCTCCATATTCAAAAGAAGCTTCTACTGTGGAGGAACGAACATGAACAGAAAGATAAAAATCAAATGATATTTCATTTCATAGTTCAAACAATTTTCCCTTTACCATGCCGTCCAGCAATATTATTTGACAATATTTAGATATTTGGAATTAAATAGCAAATTAAACGTTACTTTAAAAAAGAACAAAAGTGGTAAGACTGCCATACAATTCAACAACATGGAGTAGACACATAATCACCACCAGTAATAAGAATTGTTATTTTTCTCTCATTTCAAACGCAATATCTAAAATGTATAGTTTTTAAAATCTATAATATATGTATAGCATTCGATAATGAAATGACGTATTGTTATACCTGAAGATGAACAAAAGACAATTTCAAAAACTGTTCCTAGTTTGTGCATCTTCTTAGGTTTCGTTGTTGTTTTTGTTCCACGTTCAATTAGAGCCTGAGGAGTTCTTCACCTTTAAGACTTGACTCATTACTTTCGGGGATTAGCCACGAATAGAAAATCATTAAGAGAAAAGGACACGACGGAAAATTCTACGAAGGGCAAAGACCACGCAATGACCACCATCTGAAAGCATCACTGGATGCAACCGAACCAATGCCTCGAGTAGATTCATTAAATTAGCTGAATCAATACATATTAGCTGAGACGATCTCTCGATGAGATCCAATACGAGTGAGCCATGAGCTAGTCTCGGCTCGGCTCAATTGTGCTGACTGCTCATGCCAGCTAGGTTGCTAAAGAAACAGAACAGAATCTGTCGGTTTATTTCCGAAACCGAACCGTTATGTAGTTCAGTTTTGTTTTGTTTGAAAACAGATACTATATTGACACTTTTCAGAATACCCATACATATCATATTTTGGAAAAGTTCCTAAAGCTATGTAATGCTTTTCTATTAGGTTAAGGTATCGCGAATCTGCTGTTTCACTTCGCAATGGAATTACGATTCCCTATGTTTTTTCTCTATATATATTTGTGAGAACACAATGAACAATACGTCTCTTTTTTTCGGTTCGGTTTGCTTTCGGTTAATCGTTTGAAAATGAAATGAAATCTTTGCGTTTAATGTCTCACGATTAGGTTAAGGAAGATCATGATTAAAGCAAGTGAGTTAAGATAGAAGAATTGGTAGAATGAGAAAGCCCAAGGAAACCGGAGTGTCCCAAGAAAACCCACGAGCACGATGTTGTCCACCTCAAGTTTAATTGCCTTGGGAACGAACCAGGTACCTCATCCATCAGATAATTCAGCGATCACGATCCATGGGTTCGATTCCCGGTGGAAGAGCCTGTGAAATTTTAAGTGTCCACGATGTATCTGTGTTCTTGTCAATGCCGTTCAAGGTTACTGGAAATACTGTAAAACGAGTATAACCGAGTAGAAAATAAGAGACAAATTACGGAGATACTTTCGGTGACTCAGAAAACAAACAGAAAAGTGGTCTGAGGCACTAGGTTCCAGTTAAGAGGAGTACCAGTTAAGGGTTCGAATCACTCTTAATACCATTTTCTCCTTCATATCCTTAAGTGTTTGTATGTCTTTTTTGTTTTCTAATTTATATTTGAATTCTCTGGACTATAGTATTTTATCACGATCAAAATCAGAATGTTTCGTCGTTATTAAAACATTGGAATCGTAAACGTGTGCAATTTGCTACATACATTACATATCGAGTGTTTTTCCTCTTACTTAACAAAGCTGTCTTAGGGTAAAGGCATGAGCATTTGTTTCGTAAATTAGGGATCTTGGGTTCAATTCCCGCAGAGGTAATTAAGTAAATTTTTATCATTTACAATATTGATACTTCTGGTATATAATAACATGAAAAATATTCAATTTCTCTTGGTCTTAGAGTTGAAAGGACTTTCTTTACAGGGGAAATGCTACAACATGGCTACAACAACATGACGTCACATATCTACAACCTTCATTCATACTGTCTGAGAAAGTAACATGTTTAGCAAACAATTCATGAATATATAGCTCATCCTTGGTATGAGTCATAAATGTGAAGGATCAAAAGCAAACGTTATTGTTTCTAGGAATTGTGGAATTGTACCTTAACTTCTTCCACTACTACTACTACTACTACTGCCAGAAATAATAATGTTTTCGTTCGCCATTTCGAACACGTTCCATATATTCGTTCAACCAAAATTTGTATAAATAGGAACTTTCTTTTCTATATTGTATGTATATTATGTTAAAATATCAATATAACGTATTCATAATCTGACTTCGTTTACAAAAGAAAGAGCGTTACTATGTATTATGATGAAGACAAATCCTACTTAGCGTCTGTTAAGGTTGAGTTGAGTTGATTTTAGTTTAGCGTCCCTTTCAGCAGCGAGGCTATATGAGACGTGGACCTACTGATTAACGTGGAATCCGAACCACAGGAGCTCCCGCCGGGAATCGAACCTGGGTCTCGCACGCCCGTCTGTTAAGGCATCCGAAGTTTCGATCTTCATATCGTCCGGGAGGTGACACCTTCTTTTTTCTCCTCTTTTTCTTTTTGGAACTCGGTGAATCATTAAATTCACAAAACACTTCAGTAATAATAATAATAATAATAATAATAATAATAATAATAATAATAAAGCTTTACTACAAAGTACCTACACAGACCATAATTCGATGAGCTCAAAGACACAAAGAAACAAAATAACATATAAGATTCAGTCTATAGAGCAATTGTTACTTAAAAATTAACATACACTATTTCGAGAATCGAGATAAGACGAGAAATGTTTACAATACTTTTCGTCTCGTCTCGATTCTCATCTCCAGAGCGAGACGATAATTTCAGTTAGCCTAGGACGTAACATGTTAAGTTCCGTCTCGATTCTGTTTGGTTTGTTTCAGAAACGAGATGAGAAATTGTACTTCTTGTGGGCAACACTAAGCAAAACCGCACTGTTCTTGCCAAATGTGACGTTTTAGCTTGTATGATATGAGCTCCTAAAATAATAATAATAATAATAATAATAATAATAATAATAATAATAATAATAATAATAATAATAATAATAATAATAATAATACTGAAAATTTGATGATTCAAATATTGAAACATCCAAATATTAAAATATCATAAAATAATAAAACGTGTGTCATCGCCTATCAATAGCCACCAAAAATTCTAAAGTATATATATCCAAGAGCCTCCAGATTACTGTGCGAGGGACTTGACCACTAAATCATAATCACTACGCGCTGAATAATTCGTCTTTATGTGTTTAAGTTAGGTTTCTTTGCCTCTACTTACCAATTTCTACGTTATTTTTCTTCGTTTCAAAACTTCATTCGTATTTGTTTTATGATGATATAAGTCAATAATCTTTGGCATAGTTTATATTAATAATGTGAATTGCTCTTAAACCTTTGGTTCACAATTTTGTTTCTTCTCCACACCACAGACATGACAGATTTAACTCTCATACTCTGCATTTGGTTTGAAATCAGTCGGCATTACCTAATGAAGGACTTATGTCTGCCATTATACCGGGCTTAAGGTGGATCACTACCCAGAAGTCAGTATAAGCATTAGTTCATTGCCTTAACCAACTCGTAAAGAAATGGCACATATTATAAATATTGCACTATAAAATAGAGTTACGCGTCAGCTATAACATAAGATACTATTTCCTGTGATTATGTATTCTGTTATCTAAAATATAAAATATAAGAGGAAAACTTGATGAGTTTTAAGTTGAGTACGCAAGATGGCGCTTGCTGTTAGATTTTGCTACTCCTGTGCTCAATTTTATGAAATTTTTACTTACAAGCATAAATTATTTTATAAATAGTCTCATTACGGAATATGGATATTATATGACCATTTTTCGTGTTATGTTTTACTTTCTATCCAAATATAATTCTATGTTTACGGAAATAGTTTTAGCGGCTGAATCTCATGCTTGCGCAGGACGCCATAATGCTTCGTTGCCAAACTTGCATGTCTACTGTTGCAGTCACAGTAGTAGGGCAATTCGTTGTTAGCGTTTCAAGTCCAGAGGCGGAACCTGTGAATTGTGACAAAACTATTATAAATAATAAAAAATGGAAAATGGGGAAACGGAAGGAATCATATACAAAAAAGAAGAATCCAACTCAAAGTAAAAGATCGAAGAGCCAAGGGAAGCGAAGAGAAAGGGAGAATAATTTAAAGAAAGAGCTAAGCGCTTTTCAATTTTTAACTGTTTCCACGTAAATATTACGCACACGTGTAATACAAAGGTAGTTTATTTTGACGATCATTTTAAACGTTAAGTATGTAATGTGTGTTCTTTCTGTTTTCTTCTTTCCTTTTCTTTCTTTCTTTATTTTTGCTGAAACTCATTTTGCTTAGATAAAATAATATATATTCTTGAAAATAATATATATTCTTGAAAATAATTTATATATGTTTTTGAGCTTTCATACATACACGAATAGTTGCCTGAACTCATTAGTGGAAAATACTAATTAATTTCACTTACTAGGGAAGATCGTGGGGTGTTACTCTGGCTTCATACTGACACTATGCTCAGTTGACTCCTTTTTACATATGAAACAATTAGGCAACCGGAGAAATCCTCGAGCGCAAGCTTGTTCGAATTATGAGGGTTGAAAGTTCAAAATTGAACATATTTTGAAAAAGGTTTGAAGTAACCACGCTTTTTGATATACATGCTTCAGTTTTGGTACTGGGGTGTTTTCTTGGGTGCTCGACAAAATGGTGAGGTCAAAACGTACGTATTTTGCAAGATAAGGGAACTTATTGAGGAAGGATTGAAGGGCAATGGCGTCTTACAACTTGCAAATTGCATCCTGTTTGGCACACCGGGTCAATAGGCTAATAAAATGTATTTTCCACCAACTGTATTGTCATTCAAATGTCACTTTTCTGTGTGGCCACCTAAACATTAAACAATGTCATTTGTCTCCGAAACACTTTGTCGCGGAATTAACTTGAACGGGACTCCCAACCCAGCCGGCCTCTGTGCATTGTGGAGAAGATGAACTATTTCAGTTTAACATCCGATGATTATACTCTTTAGGCTAAGAAAAATTATGATTAAGGCAAGGGAATGGTGATGGAAGAATTGATGGAATGAGAAGAAGGGAGGAAACAGGAGTACCCTAAGAAAACAAATTGACATGATGGTATTCATTATGGAAGACGGTGTTTCAATATCTCATCCATAGCCATTTTTTATAATTTTCAACGGATTGTCTGTCAGGAAGGGAGAAAGAGAAAGAGAGAGAGAGAGAGAGAGAGAGGAGAGAAAACAAGCATCATCCGAACGGGATTGGAATCCAAGACCCATGGGCCTTACGCAGAGCCATTCTGACGCGTGATTAGTGCCATACTAAAGAGTTCGACTAACATATTTTCTGCAGTAGTCAGGCCTTTAGTATGACGCTAATCATATGTCAAAACGACTATGCATAAAGCCTCATTAGTCTACAAACAGTCACTTTACCAATTGTGCCAACAATAGAGCAGACAGGAAAAAAAATGCTGATTTCGAGGGATTAAATTAAAGTTTTGGGTGGGGACAGCTTCTGATACAGGTATGGCTGAAGTTCGATAAGGCTGACGACGTATCGATTTTCAGTTTTGAAAATTTATTAGCCGATACTCGAAACCCTTTGAGTATTTGAGAGTGTCGAAATTTCGTGTAATATCTAAACTTCAAGTATCATTGAAACAAACCGTGTAACGTGGGTTCCTGTCACCACGGCATGGCGCGTCCTCAGGTTGCGGATCGAGGAGAAGGCCTCTAGATATAGAGGTTAGCTGCGAATATACTGAATAAGCAGTCGCGGACAGACGACTAGGAGTGGTCCTCCAGCTTGGGGGTTTGGGTAAGGCTAACACCCTCATCCTGTAAAAAAAGGTACTTGTTCAGAAACATTCACAAAAGCCTCGGACAAGGACTGATAACTTGGCACGACATCAGCAAAAGAAAATGGACATGAGATTTGGAACATGGAATATTAGAAGTCTTTATAGGGCAGGCGCGTTAAAATCTGTAACGAGTGAGTTAGAGAAATACAGGATGGACTTAGTAGGAGTTCAGGAAGTTAGGTGGGAAGGAAATGGATCTGAGAAATCCGGAAATTTTACGTTCTTTTACGGGGAAGGAAATAAAAATCACCAGTTAGGAACAGGATTTTTCGTTCACAAACGAATATTACCAGCAATTAAATGGGTTGAATTTGTTACTGACAGACTTTCTTTTATTATTCTTAAGGGACGGTGGTGTGATATTATTGTTTTAAATGTACATGCTCCAACTGAAGATAAGGGTGACGATATAAAAGATAGTTTTTACGAAGAAGTGGAACGGATATTTGACCAACTCCCGCAATACCATATGAAGATTCTATTAGGGGATTTCAATGCGAAGGTAGGACGAGAGGATATTTTCAAACCGATTATAGGGAACGAAAGTTTGCATAAGGAAAGTAATGATAACGGTGTTAGACTCGTGAACTTTGCAACATCCAAAAACCTAATCGTGAAGAGTACAAAATTCCCACATCGCGACGTTCATAAATACACTTGGACATCACCAGACGGAAAAACACATAATCAAATTGATCACGTTTTAGTAGATAGAAGAAGACAATCTAGCATAATTGACGTCCGGTCGTTTAGAGGGGCTGATTGTGACACTGATCACTACCTGGTAGCAGCGATAATACGGGAGAGATTATCGTTGAATAAAGGTAATACTCAATGTCCGAAAACGGAGAGATTTAATTTAAAGAAATTAGAAGAGAGCCAGGTAAGAGAGGAATACCAGATTGAAGTTTCGAATAGATTCTCGGTTTTAGAAGACTCGGAGTGCACTAGTGTTGAGGATACTTGGATTGAAATTAGAGATAGCATTAAAAGTTCAGCAATAGAAAAATTGGGACACGCGGAAATACGTAGGAACAAACCATGGTTCGACCAAGAATGCATTAAACTAGCAGAAAAGAGAAAACAGGCAAAATTACGGTGGCTACAAAATCTGAATGAAATAACTACACAAAATTTCGCAGATATCAGGCGGGAAACTTCCAAAACTTTTAGAACAAAGAAACGGGATTTTTTCAAAGCTAAAATTAAGGAACTTGAAGATAATAGTAAAAATAAAAATATTCGGGACATGTATAAGGGGATCAGCGAATTTAAGAAAGGCTATCAACCTCGTGCTTATATATTAAAGAAATCTGACGGGACAGTTCTCACTGATACGGATAGCCTCTTAAATAGATGGAAAGATTTCTTTGACGATTTGCTGAACACGCAGCCAAAAACTAATGTGCGTGGAGAAAAGGAGATACACACCGCAGAACTGTATATTCCAGAACCCAATCGAATAGAAGTGGAAGCCGCTATAAAGAAATTAAAGAAATACAAATCTCCGGGTGAAGATGAAATTCCGGCTGAGTTAATTTTAGCTGGAGGCGAAAAATTGTGGAACAAGATACACAAACTCATTCTCCTTATCTGGAACAAGGAAGAATTGCCACAAGAGTGGAAAGAGTCAATCATTTTTCCAATTCACAAGAAAGGCGACAAAACTGACTGTAATAATTATCGAGGCATTTCTCTTCTGTCAACATCCTATAAAATCCTTTCAAATATTCTGTTAGCAAGATTGACCCCATACGCAGATGAAATTATTGGAGATTATCAATGCGGATTTAGACGAAATCGATCAACTATCGACCAAATATTTACCATTCGCCAAATACTCGAAAAGAAGTGGGAATACAATATCCCGGTACATCAACTATTTATTGATTTTAGAAAGGCTTACGACTCGGTTAGGAGAGAAACATTATACAACGTTCTTACAGAGCTTGGAATACCGAGAAAGCTAATTAGCTTACTTAAGATATGTTTAAGTGAATCCCAAAGTAAAGTCCGGGTAGGAAAATTTTTGTCCACGAGCTTTCACGTCGAAAATGGCCTGAAACAAGGAGATGCGTTGTCGCCATTATTATTTAACTTTGTGCTGGAATACGCCATAAGGAAAATCAAAGATAGCAACCAGGGCCTAGAGTTGAACGGCATTCACCAGGTTATGGCATATGCTGATGATGTAAATTTAATAGGGGATGATAGGAGAACAGTAGAAATAAATGCAGAGATATTATTAAACGCTTGCAGGGACATGGGAGTAGTAATTGCGTTACTTTAGGAAACTTTTTGGCCCCTGGGTCCCTGCCTCAGGACCCATGGTCCCTGGCCGGGGTCAATGACCTAGGGGTACCTAGGACCACCCCCTAAAATTTGGCAGGGGTACATAGGACCACCCCCCAGGACCCATGGTCCCTGGCCCGTGTCAATGACCTAGGGGTACATAGGACCACCCCTTAAATTTTGGAAATTGCCAAATCTAAAAATTTGGTATGGTAGCCTAGGACCATAGTATGTACCTCTATCAGTATTGGGTGTCTATGTCGTTCCCTTTCATGGGTAAAAAATTGCCAAAAATTCAAATTTCGGGGGTTTTTGACCTAATTTATCCCCTTTGATGAGGTATTATTACCCTATATAGTTATATGGGCGTATACAGGGGTCCATTCCCTTTCATAACATATGGGTATATTAATGCACCCCTTGAAAAATTTGGGAGGGGTATTATGGCCCACCCCTTAAATTTTGAAAATTGCCAAATCTAAAAATTGTGTGTGGTAGCCTAGGACCATAGTATGTACCTCTATTAGTATTGGGTGTCTATGTCGTTCCCTTTTATGGGTAAAAAATTGCCAAAAAGTCAAATTTCGGGGGTTTTTGACCTAATTTATCCCCTTGGATGAGGTGTTATTACCTTATATAGTTATATGGTCGTATACAGGGGTCCATTACCTTTCATAAGACATGGGTATATTAATGCACCCATTGAAAAATTTGGGAGGGTTACCTTGGCCCACCCCTTAAATTTTGGAAATTGCCTAATTTAAACATTGGGTATAATAGTACAGGACCCTAATATGTATTATGATAAATTTGGATGGTCCACCTGGCCCACCCCTTAAATTTTGGAAATTGTCCAATTTAAACATTTGGTATAATAGTATAGGAACCTAATACATATTACTGTTACTTCGTTCCCTTTCAACGTGGGAGACCAGGGTTCGATTCCCGGAAGGCGCTCATGCGGTTCGGATTGTTATTCCTTTGATGAGATGGACTAACACTGGTGCAAATGAAATCTTTAGTTTACGTCCCACGATTAGGCTAAAGGAGACGGTGACTATGAGAAAGGAATGAAAGTGTGGGAGGAAACTGGAGCATAATGTTGCTTACCACAAAATTACTTCGAACCAGGGACCTCATACAGCAGAGGTGAACGTTCTACCACTGAGCCACCACCTTCCTTACTGGTGCGAATGAAGTAGAGGTATTTGGTTTGAGGTAATGTGATTGTTTGACGTCGGGGTGACCCTATTTCACTTTTGGGACCCCCACATGGACCATAATGAATGAGTTAGAGATGCTTTGGCCGGGATTGCATTACCTATTGAAATTTTTGCTTATGTTTACTCAGGGGCAGGGATCACTCAGGACACATAAGATCACCTTGATCCACGTGACGAGGGGGCCTCGTTCCATTTGATGAGTATAAAAATATCAATTTCGGAAGGTTTTTTTTTTTTTTTAACTTATCCTATTATTTTTCACGAGACATTTTCGTTATATAATAGAGTACAATGGTTTACTTTTTGGGAGTTATCGTTTCCTTTGGAGCTTATTACGTTATTTTGGAGACGTATTTAAATTATTTCCTTAAATTTGATAAGTACTTTGTGATCCATTTTGTTCCGCTTCAGGGGTGAACCTTGCAATCGTCCCGAGTTCGATTCTTGGAAATGTTGAATTTAATGTCCCCACCGATGATGAGAAATGAGAAAACATCATAAACTTACTTGCTTGCGGATTGAAACAGAGATCTCACACATCAGAAATAAGAGCTGAGTCACCATGGCCCATTGAGAAGTTCAGTTTGTTGATTACTATGTCATGGTCCCGAGTTCGATTTTTTGTGATAGTTTAAGAAATGTTGAGTTTAACGTCCCCTTGAAACGATGATGAAAAATGATAGGAGGAAACATGAACTTACTTCGTTGTGGAACCTCACTCGTTAGAGACAAGCGCTGAGCCACCGTGTCCCATTTGGTGTGAACAATTTTACCTATGAAAAGAAACATGGACATGTTATGTTACATTAAACATTTTTTCTGCTCGTTGTTACGCATACGAATTGTTGTGAACTTGCAGAATCTACTTTTACGAAGAGTATAATGTCAGTTCGTTTATTGAATATCTCTAAGAGGTGTAAAGGAGGAACGATTTCGGGTCTGGTTAATAACATTAATTTATATCGTTTTTGTTCGCAGATTAAATAAAAATGATGAAAAAAAAAAAAAGCTTCTTCGTGCATTGGCTTATAATCATATGTTTAGAAGCAAACGTCAGCTATATTGTGTTACATGTGCTTACGTATTCGTTGTCAGTATCATTGCATATTGAACATATACAGTATTTAATTGCCAATGGTTTACTTTGAAAGGATATATTTATTTTGAGATGAATAAAAGGGATGGGATGATGTGATTTTGGACCTCTCGTTTCCGTTCATGGATTAAATAAAAAGATGACTCTTTGCTTAAATCTGATTAGTTCATTGTTCGAGCGATTTTTAAACGCTCTGCGTTTGTTGATCAGTAAGCGCTTCATTGATGAAAACAATGTTGCCAGATTTTGAAAATCTAAACTGCTCCGATTCTTTTTCGAAACGGTTCCGCTGAGTGCAAGAATTTTCAAAACTAAAAAATTTTGAAAACTAAAAATTTCAAACTAAAAAATTTAAACTTTTCAAAAAATTTTTCGAACTAAAAAATTTCAAATAAAAAAATTTAAAACAAAAATTTTCAAACTAAAAGATTTCAAATAAAATTTTGAAACAAATTTTGAAAATCTAAAATTTTTAAAACTAAAAATAAAATCAAACTTTCTGGAACGAAATTTTTTTAAACTTAAAATTTTCGAACTCGAACCGAATTTGAAAACTAAAAACTTTTCGAACCAAATTTTCAAACAATTTTTTTTTCGAACTCAGAAAGTTTCAAACTTAAAACTTGCAAATCAAAATTTCAAACAAAAGTTTTCGATCTAAAATTTTGAACTAAAAAATTCGAACTCAAAGTTCTCACTAAAAATTTTCGAACTCAGAAAGTTTTAAAATCAAAATTTGAAACTCAAGTTTCGAATTAAAAATATTTTTGAACTACAATTATCAAACTCAAACTTTTCGAAAATCTTAACAGAGATTGAAAGTGATCACTCGTTTCGCGAGCCGTAACTTTTAGTAATGTAACATAGTTTACGGTTTAAGATTTATATTGTCTTGAGAACGATTGAGTTCGTTTATGTAATGAACCCGTTGGCCAGCCATACCCTGATTTCACATCGTAGCTCATGAAAGCAATCTTGTTGTAGTTGTGTAGCCGTGACCATTTTTTCTAAACATATAGCCTGTACGATCACCAGGAATGAAATACTACTTAGTTTAGCGACCATTAAGATGTGATTTAATAAATATTAGCCACATTAACACTTGAACTTGTATGAAACGAATAACAGCTTACTGATCAAAGCACAGAACGAAAAAAATGCTAAGATGGACAGAATTTCATTCATGTGACGTCAAGCACGGAAGTATTTCCTTACCTCTCACTCCTCTCACTTGAAGGTCAAGGTGCTAATCAGCATTTTCCAGGTTGAATGCATTACAATAAAAAAAAAAATCTTTCCTTAACCCCATTTGAGATTTCAGTGGCTAAGTCCAGGTTCGATTTTTGGCGTTATTATTACGGGTTTAAGTACACAACCCACAGAAGTACGTTCAAGTCTTATACAGCCTAAGGACATAAACGCTTTTCATCTTATACGTAAAATAGAAACAAATATTTGGTGTTTATAGCTACATTTATGATGATTCGAATTTCACTTTGAACTGTAGGTCCAAAGGTACCTCTGCCAAAATTTAGAGGGGTGGTCCTAGGTACCCCTAGTATTTGTGAATGTTGTTATAATGTCTTAAAAGGCAATGTTCCACTGACAAGTGCGCAGAAGTCAAGATTAAAGCGTTACAAGAACACGCTCCGCTATCTCGTAGACAATACAAAATCATTGGATAAAAAGAAGAAACATTTAGCCGTACAACAAGGAGGATTCTTACCTGCATTACTTGCACCTATTGTAGGAAGTGTGTTATCCAGTATTTTGTTTAAACAATAAACATCATGGAACATAGCAAGAAGATGGTTTTAGTGCCACCAGAAATGCTTCAACGAATGCATGCATCATCATCCCGTGCGAGTGAAAATCGAGAATCTAATCTTGATCGTGAAATGCAATCCATATTGAATACATCGTATCCAAGTGATGAAGAAAAATGGAATCAGTACAATAGAATATTACAGAAATATCTTTATGTGATACGTAAACAAGAAGAACCAATACCACTTACAATTACATCAATGAAACCTGATGGTGACGTCCCGAATGTTGACGATAGCACGAAACAAGAAATTTTAGCCGCAATACCACAAATGTATCGTAAGAAAGCCGAACTACTATTCCGTCGTTTAAAACAAGATGACGCAATTACGTGGGATCATAAAGGAACAGTGTACATCAACGACAATAAACTACATGGATCCAATGTAGACTTAATGTGCGATGTGACTCGACCGAGGAAACATTCTAATCCTCAAGGCTGGGAATTGTTTTGCAACTACCTTGCATCGTCAAACACACCTCAAGAATTGATTGGTAATCCACGGAGATTAAACTATATTGTCAAGCATAATAGTACAACAGCATCTGAAGGATCTGCACCACCAAAACCGGCACCTGAATTATTTTCTTCCGGAGAAGAAGAAGAAAAAGATGATGATGATGATGTTTTAGAAGTCCGACCAAAAAGAAAACGTATCATTCCACAATGGTCAACGTACAAACCATGAACAAAAAGTTGAAATCCATTTATTACAATCCAGCACACCCTGCATCATTTTCTACTGCAAAGAAATTATGGCAAGCCACAGGAAAATCTATACCTCTAGCCAAAATAAAACTTTGGTTAAACAAACAACCTACCTACACGTTACATCGTCCTGTACGTCGTCGTTTCCGTAGAGATTTTTATCTTGTCAACAATATTGATGATCAATGGGAATGTGATTTAAATGATTTACAATCACTTCAAAACTATAATGACAATTACCGCTATATTCTTACAGTGATTGATGTGTTTAGTCGGTACGGGTGGGCTGTACCACTAAAATCAAAAAGTGCCGAGGATATAGTGAATGCATTTGAAATGATTTTCCAGGACAGGAAACCAATTGTACTACGTAGTGATCAAGGAACTGAATTTACCAACAAGACAGTACAAAAGTTTTTCAGGAAACACAACGTGCAACATGTTACAACAAAGGATCCAGATATTAAAGCCAGCATCGCAGAAAGATTTAATCAGACATTGAAACATCGTATGTGGAAATACTTTACCAAATATCAAACATACAATTACATCAAAGTATTGCCTTTACTTGTAAAAGCATACAATGAAAGTCGGCATTCCAGTATTAAAATGGCACCTGCAAACGTTTCTCAGGACAATTTACTGGAGGTGTGGCATAACTTATACGACAAAAAGCTACAACGTTCAAAACAAGATACGGATTTATCTGTTGGTGATACTGTTCGTATAAGTAAAACAAAACGTATCTTTGACAAGGGTTACCTCGAGAACTGGACTTGGGAAATATTCAGAGTAAAAGCCATTGTACCAAGAAACCCACCAGTGTATCGACTAGAGGATTTAAATCATCAACTTATCGATGGTGTTTTCTACAGAGAAGAATTACAACCAGTGCCGCTCCCTTCGACGTTCCTCATCGATAAAATATTACGTACAAGAACAAAAGGTCGCAGAAAGGAGTATCTCGTCCAGTGGAAAGGATATCCTTCCTCATTCAATTCGTGGATCCCTGCAATTTCATTGAAGAAGAAGAAGAATGGAACCTGATCAAGATTTTTACGTTACACTTCCCAGTAATAGTTCCATGGATTATTTTCCAGAAAATACATTGACTTCATATATTACGAAATTACAACGACGTGTAGAGTTTCGCCAGAAATGGGATGTGGCAATTGTAGAGATTCATTATCCACATTCTTTGCTGAACATTAACAGTGAAAACAATAAAATATATTACAAATCATCAAGTACTAATGATCAAGAACCGTGGAAGGTTGTAACGATCCCTGTACGCTATTATAACAATATACGGGATCTTATTCATGCAATTAATATACATCATAAAGAAACCAATTTATTTATATCTCATGACGCAACTAATAATATATGCCTCATAAGACATCCCAAAAAGGAAATCCATATTTCTGTACAAATTTCACCAAGTGTTAGTTTAATGCTTGGATTTGAACCAAAAAGTGATTTAAAAGATATGGAAAAGGGACAATATACACCGGATGTACGATTAGGCTTACCATCACAAATGTACGTCTATTGTGACATTATTGAATCTGTCATTGTTGGAGATACAATGGTACCCTTGCTACGAATTGTCAACATGGATCCTGTGAATCATACTTTTGGAAGTCATGCAGTGCAAATCTTTAATCCTGCACATTATGTTCCGGTGGAAAAAATGAATTTTGAGCAAATACAAATCGATATAAGGGATAGCACAGGTCATCCTATGCCATTCACCTTTGGAACGGTGTGTACAAAACTACATTTCCGTCGTCGTCGTCATGACTGATCCGTATTTGCAATACTACCAAAAACAAGCGTTATCCGGTATCGGCAACGTCTATGTGGGAAGTCCCTATCAAGCAGGACATGGCATTGGAAGTTTCCTTGGTGGCTTATTTCGTTCAGTGTTACCACTTGTGAAGCAAGGAGCTAAAACTGTGGGAAAAGAATTATTAAAATCAGGTGCCAATATGATTAATGACGTTGTGATCTCGAATCAACCGCTGGAAGAATCGTTTCATCAACGGATGCAAGAGGCAAAAACAAATTTACAAGAAAAAGCTAAAAATAAGTTGAAAACTATGCTGGGAAGTGGATATCATAAACGAAAATGGGATGACTGCTCTCAGTTTGAGGTTGACCTTCCAACGATCAACAACACCATCAATCCTACAAAGAGACGTAAATTATCACATAAGAAGAAGAGATCATTGGCATCGTCACCAGATATTTTTGATTAATTCAACGATGGCTTTCTTACATCATCAATCCTGTGAATGTGTAAAAAGTGAATTGGACATTTTTTCAACGTTGCCCACGCAAACCAGTGTTCTGGACATTCGTATTATTGGCTACAAACCAATTAGTTCAATAGCTGAAAATTCACCAATAGAATTTGTAGTGAGTGGTAGCAGTGATGAATACATTGATTTGCCACAAACCTTATTGTACATCCAAGCACAAATTGTGAAACCAGATGGTTCCTCCTTCATCAATACGGATAAAGCAATTGCACCTGTCAATGATTTTCTAAATGCTATGTTTAGTGAAGTACAAATCTACTTGAACAATAAACTGATTTCATTTCCGTCACATAATCATCCATATCGTTCGTACATGGAAAAACTGCTCAATTATAGTGATGGAGCTAAAAATACACATTTACAAACAGCAATGTGGTATCAAGATACGGCTGGTCATATGAACGCAACCACAAGTGAGAACAAAGGATTTCAACAACGCTATGAACTGACAAAACAAAGTATGAAATTCGATATGATTGGACATCTTCATTGTGACATTTTTAATCAAGATAAATTTTTAATTCATGGAGTGGAATTACGTGTGAAACTTATTCCTGCAAAACCAAACTTTTGTCTCATGGCCGGTGAAAGTGGTGTCAATGCAAAAATCAATATTCTAGATGCATCGTTGCAGGTGAAAAAAGTCAGCATCAGCCCTAGTGTTAAATTGGCACACAATAAAATTTTACAATCTACACCGGCAAAGTATCCTCTGACAAGGGTTCAAATGAAATCATTTACCATCCCGAAGGATATACAATCCAAAACTATTGATAACCTGTTTATGGGAACATTGCCAAATCGTATTATTGTAGGATTTACATCGAATGAAGCATCCAGTGGAACTATTACCACCAATCCATTTGAATTTCAACATCTAAACATTAATTTCTTTACATTGTACGTGGATGGAAAAGCTGTACCTTCAAAACCATTGCAACCCAACTTTGAAGAAAATCTCTACATTTCATCGTACCACACATTGTTCTCAGGCTCTGGCATACATTTTACCAATACTGGAAATACAATTTCAAGAGCCGACTACAAGAATGGATATACACTGTTTGTATTTGATCTAACTCCCGATTCTTCTGCTGGAGATTGTCACTATTGGAATTTACAACGACATGGCGCCATCCGATTGGAAGTTCATTTCCAAGAGAAATTAGCAGCACCTGCAAACTGTATTGTGTATGGAGAGTTTTCCTCACTCCTAGAGATCGACCACCAGCGCAACATTATCCTGGACTTTTAAATTACAAGGTACGTATACGTTATGTATCATTTCCATTCACGATGTTGAATACATTACAATTAGCTAGTGCTTTACACGGTAGTCCATTATTCAGAAATCATTTTACCGGGGTATTTGCAAGCGATGAGTTACCCTCACGGATTTCTCTTCCTCTGGCAATGATTGTAAATACAGATCCATCCACAAAACTAGGAAGTCATTGGATTGCAATTTATATTGATCATCGCGGTGTTGGAGAATATTTTGACAGCTATGGCCTTCCTCCTTATGTACCACAACATGTTGCATTCTTAAAACTTCATTGTATGTACTATAAATATAATAATAGCCAAATGCAAAGTCTTGGTTCATCCGTATGTGGCTATTATGCTTATTTTTATTTGTGCTGTAAAGCCCAAGGAAAATCTCTGCGTGAAATTCAATATTTGTTCACAACAGTACCCACGGTTAATGATCGTAGACTGCTGCAATATACCTTCCAGGTAATTTTATCATATTTATCATTGTAAGTGTATTTGTTTAATCATCATCTATTTCTATACTAATCATCTTTTTCCTCGTTCTTTTTTACAGAATTCACAATACGAAGCTTTGCAAACGGGTGCTATGCTGCAAAACATGGAAACAAATCATCGCAATCAAGAAGACGAGGCGGTCTAATGAAGAAACATTGTCAATAAGAAAGAAAAAGAAGAAACCAGAAAAATGAATAAAATACAATTTATACTTATTTATGTGTTTTTATTGTCCATTCCATATACAACGTTATCAGATTCTCCTAAAGAACTGTGCGATATAAGACGAGAACCCTGGACAAAGTTTCCACCTAATTCCTAGAGAACATTGACCAGGGACCTCGTCGCGCATCAAAACCAAATCATTGATCACGTGACCGTACTACACCCGAAGGGTACTACCAAATTGAAAGGAGATACCGTCCATACCTTATCAAATAGGATACATTGAGTCAGTAACCGAACACGTGGTTGTACTTAAAAATTTGAAAATAGGACCACCGAAACATATTGAGGTCCTGTACTACACTGAGAAAAATCCATTATCCGGACAGCGGTATATTGTACAAATACAAGGATTCGTTATGTTTACTAAGGAAATCTGTACGGAGCGTACTTTATCCATATACTACATAGGTACTGCCTTTTACCCGCTTAGATATTACATCATGTCTCTGCAGGATGTCTGATATCTAACAATCTTCTGTATTTTACATACGTATACGTATGTTAAATACTTCAGCTATACGTTATATACGTCCATCTGTGTGTAAGATCCAGACCGCCTATAGACACTCTTTCTTTCGCCATGGCTGACGTCATTGAACTACCGTCTTTTGCTTGCGAAACGAGGTTGTTTACAAACGGAACAGAAGAGAGGAAGGAAACCTGGGAAGCCTGGGTAAGTACAATAGTTAACTATTACTTTAGTTAAATATTCCCATTAATTATATATTCTTTTAGTGTAACTTGCTTTAATATAGTACTAAGTAAGTAATGTAGTTTATGACTACAATTCTTACTATTGTAACTCGTAAATGATTGAGGAGAATGGAATGGGTGAATCTGAATTTTGAAAAAAACTTTGAATATTAATGTTTTGAAACATATTATGTTTCAAGGTAGCAAAATGAATGTTATGTGTTTATTCATTCCATTTTATATGTGACGATTTATTACTTGGTGCAGATTTACTACAGGACTGCTTAACATAATTGCTAATAAACCGTTTTCAGCGCGGAAATTTCCTTGTGTAGTGAAGATTTAGGATTTAGATTTCTGGGCTTTCGGCATCAATGGCCTTGTTACCCCATATGAGGGATGACTTTCCTCGGCGAGTACACTATCCGGGGAAAGGAAGGGAAGAAAGGATTGGGGAAGGAAGAAAACGGCCTGGGACCTATATGTTAGGTACCACTCCGGCATTTGCCTGCTGTGAATGAGGAAAACCCAAGGAAACCTCATTCAGGATGGCTGGACTTAAAATCTTTTGATACTTTTTCGACCGAGTTCTCCCCCGGGATCGAACCCGGAACCGTTCGCACCGAAGGCGAGGCGGGGCCACTTGTGTAGTCTAGAAAACTCATTTTTACTAGGATATTTGCATTTTTTTTTTTTTTTTTTTTTTTTTTTTGCTTTTAGTTTAACGCCCCATGATTGTACATCAATGTAAGAGAGAAGGTGACAATGAGATACATGATAATGGTGGAATCAAGAAAATGTAAGGAAACTGGAAAGTCTTAAGAATAACCACACCTACAGTGTTCACCAAAAGGCTATTTGTCGGGAGTAGGAATCGAACCAGGGACCTAACGCGTCAGAGGTAAGCGCTCTACTACAAAGCTTTCTTTTGTTTAAAGAACTTGTTTACATTGAAATATATATATTTTACGAAGATACTAACATATTTTACAGCCTCACTGAAATTAAAAAAAAAAAGTAATCAGGGAGAGTTTACTTGTCAGATTTTTATTTTTTAATTTAATTTATTTTTATTTTTATTTATTTTTGCTTTGTTATGTTCCCTAGTTAATTAATGTTTGGGTTACTGAAAATTAAAACCTTTTTAGTATTATTGTTATGTCATCACTTTGGAACCAAAAAAGTTAGATTTTTTTTCTTGTGTTTTCATATAGGAAGTTGGTAAGTTTGTGTCTTAGCATTGGTTTGGTTTCTAGAACGTAATTGAAGGTCATGTTGAGTTGAGTCTTGGCGGGTTTAGAGTTCGTGAAGTGTCAGGCACTGCTTGTGCCCCTGTCTTCTGTCTGTGATGTTTCCTGGCTTTGGGCTGTGAGGTATTTATGTTGAGGAGTACCAACGCAGGCCGCGTGATATACAGGTAGCTTCAACAGCTACGAGTGCCAGATGTTCATCTTTCGTTACGGCGTGACTAATGCAGTATAGTACTAGGTTCAAATTCTATGGGTGGTAAAAATGGTCGTGGTGTGGTAAGAAATACAACGTAATTGTTATTAGTTTATTAGTGTTTCTTCATAGTATAGTTTCACTATTTCTAGAAGGAATTAAGTATTAACGAAGTAATAAATAAGCAAAAGCACACTTTGATTGGCGTTAACTATTTCTCATACTCCATTGAGAATGTTTTGATCCTCAGTTGCGCAAACATCCAGTGTGCGTTTTTTTGTTTGCTTACACTGCCTTATAGATGAGCTCCCTCGTGGCTAAGTGGTTAGTGAACACGCCTTTGGCGTGGGACACCCGGGTTCGATTCCCGGCCGGGGGCCGCGGTGGCTCAGTGGTAGAAGGTTCACCTCTGGTGCTTGGGGTCCCGGGTTCGATCCCAGCCCCGCCAAGTGAACCTTGTGGTGGACAAACACCGTGTGCGTGGGTTTTCTCGGGGTTCTCCCGTTTCCTCCCACTTTCTTCATTCCACTATTTAATTCATTACTCATCACCGTCTCCATTAGCCTAACCATCATAACCGTAGGACATAAAACTCAAAGATTTCATTTCATTTTTTCGATTCCCGGCCGGAGCTTATGTGGTTCGGATTCCACGTTAATCTGTTGGTCCACGTCTCATACAGCCTTGCTGCTGAAAGGAACGTTAAAATCAAATCAGCACTGTTTTACAGATGCAATTGTTCGATTCCGAGTTCGAATGAAGCTTTTTACGGGCAGGGGGCGACTTTTATATATACAATCCAAGGATTTTAGTTATTAGTCAGTGATGCAATATGTAGACCTATATATATTACAAAATTGAAAGTGACTATGTTTGTGACTCTTAATCTCTTAAGAGCTGCGGTGGCTCAGTGGTAGAGCGTTCACCTCCGGTACTTGGGGTCCCGGGTTCGATCCCAGCCCCCGTCAAATGAACTTTGTGATGGACAAACACCTTGTGCGTGGGTTTCCTCGGGGTTCTCCCGTTTCCTTCCACTTTCTTCATTCCACCTTTCATTCATTGCTTATCATCAGCGTCTCCTTTAGCCTAACCGGCATAACTGTGGGACGTAAAACTCAAAGGTTTCATTTCATTTTTTCTTAATCTCTTTGGAATCTTGTACTTAGGTTCACAGCGGAAGCGACGAAATAACTCGACTCATCCATTGTAGCTCTCTTCGCAACCAGTTTCCAAAATGTTGGCAATAAGTTTGCGAAACGGGATATGACGACTCCAATTTTGGGTGAAAAGTCGCTATAAAAAATAATAGAGAAATTCATTGTCTATAAGCATTGTTTTAAAGTTGTAGATGTAAACTAAACAATATGTTCTACTCACTGGCGCAAATCCGTGGGGGGGGGGGATGACGGATACATGTCCCCTCCAATCTTGGAACTGAGGGGGACTTCTCCCCAATAATCCGATTTGAAATGTGTTTTTTGGGAGAAATTTGATTATTTTTGTCCGATTGCTACAAAGGAACGTGAGATAAAATAGATGTCCCCCAGAATAAGCCTCAAATCTGCAGCCTCCCAACGCTGAAAACAACTCTGATCCTCCACAACATTGTTTTTCAACTTCATAAGTATTTTGGACATCGTCAAAAAAAAGTATGGTAACGGTCTTACCCCCCCCCCCTCCCAATGTTGAAGACAGATTTGCGCCGCTGGTTCTACTCACATCTTTGTAAATAGGGCGCAACCAATCCTTTAATTCAGGGATCATTTTTTTGTAAAAGAAAAAGTGCAGAATAATTAAAAGACCCCAAAGGACAAATATAACAAACATCTTCTTCGCCTTTATTCACGCAATCTATAGCTAATCTTGTTGCTATCGGTAATGATGTATTACGTGTGTTTCTCAACGGAAACTCTGCGAACTAAAGGACATCAAGTTTGTAGTTGTTCTTCGTTAGAGGGCAAGGGTAACATAACAATGCAGGATTGTGGGGCAGTGAGTATGCTGTATTTCCAAACTCTTCATCAGTTGCGCTGATTAAAACAAACAAACAGAAAAAAAGAACGTAAAAACTGTTTTGAACTAATAATGCTTCTCTACAGATGAACATTTTGTTTGGAGCAGAAAGTCGCTAAATGTGTAAGTAGGTAAATCGTCATTTAAAAATCACCCAAAAAAGTCTCCAATCGGAAAAAAATATTTTTTGTCGCTATCGTAGGGCGACCATACGTCCCGTTTTGACCGGGACAGTCCCGTTTTAGTGGCGTGTCCCGGCCGTCCCGTCAGTAGATGGAAAAAGTAGTATTCGTCCCGTTCTATGTAAATGAAAGAAGTAAATAACAAACCCAGTATCTTTACTCCTTTTAAAAGTATTAATAATTAATAATAACAAAGAGGCAAAAATTGAACTGAAATTCCCTATATTAAACATACTCTATAGTTCGCAGTACTGCTCGAAAGGCAGCAGAGGTTTTAGCAGTTGGTTGTGTGTTGAACAAATTTCAACGTGTCTTTCCTTTTTCATAAGTACCCGTTCTGTAACAAAGAGAGAGAGGAGGAAATCTGATATCAAGGCACTGATAAGAACAAAGGTAGATCTAAAAGTCTAGGGTTGCAAGAACCTGTCCCGTTTTTAACTGAAAATTTTATGGTCAACCTACGCTATCGTTGAGGTCGAATTCCCCTTATTTAGCGACTTTACCCAAAATTGGCAACATTGATCCCCACCGAACAACCAGGGTTGAATTCAGGGGGTAGCCCGGGGGGAATCTCCCCCCCGAAGAAAATTCATTCCCCCCCGGAGAAACTCCCAAAATTTCAGTCACAAAATGTAGAAATTACTTCACCCAATTATTTGCTTTTCTGTCCGTGTACGTGCAGACGAAATCCGATCTCTCAATATACATATAAATGACGCAGACCCATTCTATATAAATGTTAACATGTAACATCTAAGATAGAATACCAAATAGTGAATAAAACTTGTATTTCTTAACGCTATGACTGAGTTTGGCAGAACATGAAATTGTTAACTGTTGAAGAAAGGTTTGTATTTTAGTAGGTACTATACTCTCGCCCTATATTATATATTAGTAGGTAGCACTAGCACAGGTTGAGATACGAAAGGAAAGATAGGGAAGATCTTTCGATCATTCCATATAATCTCTCATGTCAGCAGACTTCAGTTCTTGAAAATATACAGTTCCTACATTATTTGAAATAGGGCGCCTAAATCCCATTTCTCGCATCGGAAGTAACAGACGTAAATGTGTTTTACGATTGTTAAAGTAAACACATCTTTCTTTAATTAAAAATAATTCAGTTAAAGGGTGAGATTCAGTGGGCGTCATTTAGAGGGATCAGGGAGGAACAGTTATCCCTCCTTGATTAGAGACTTATATAGAATTTATCAATATGATAATAGTATATAAGTGAAAGATTGCTATTGAAGGTGGCCAAGATCCTGCTCAGTGCCGTTCCATGGGGGAGGGGCAAGCGGGGCAACGGCCCCGGGCGCCGAAGTAAGGGGTGAAAAATTCGGGAGGGAAAAAGAAAAAAGAAGGAAAGAAAAACAGAGGAATGAAATACATGTGGACATATATAAAATGAAAGGAAAAAAGTAATGAAAAGTGCTCAAAATCAAGGAAAAGCAGGGTTTACTTTTTAAAATTTTCCCACCTTTGGCGGCTGGTCTGTCGACCTCACTCATATATACGGGGATGCCGTCGTATACTCTCGCGCCAAGCGCTGATTTTCCACGACACGGCACTAATCCTACTGAAGATTTCGTCAACTAAACTATTGATGTATATGCAGTGAAGAAACCAAGGCTAATATGTTTGATTTAGAATCAGAAGTGTGAGAAAGAATGATAACTTTTTATTAAGATATTCCTAAGTATGTTTGTTTTAGGAGAAAAAATATTTCAGTTAATTTAAATCTTTTTAAAAATTTTTACATTAGTAACAAACAGTAATTACTGAATATAGGAAATAATAAAAATAGTTACTGTAAATAGCAGTTAAAGTTTAGTCTAAACTATTTTTGCCAGTCTTTATTTAATGTTTTAGATGAAATCAAACGATTGTTTTCTTAAAATTATAATCTCATTGAATATTTATCAGCAATTAGTCTCAATATTAGGTAAGATGTGTATGTGAATGGAATTGTTAAATATGCTGCTTTCTTGAAAAAAATACAGAAAAATAACCCTCCCCCGAGCAGTTGACATTCCCCCCCGGGTGTAAATGTCTGAATTCAACACTGCGAACAACACCCCGTTATCTTTAGCCTAGCCAGCATAATAGTGGGACGTAAAACTTAGAGATTTCATTTCGAACAACACTCCCAGAAACCTATTGTTATACCATTCCCAAAACACCCTTTTGTACAGTTCTCCCTATTCGAAAAAAAAATTGTAAATAGCAGTGTTCATATATAAATATGGAACTCAATTTCCCTGAATTTTCCAGGTTTTCCAGGTATTAATTTTTCAATTTCCAGGTCTAGTGGAAGAAACTAATAGTACGAGAACACATAAATTTTAAGAATACTATATTTATATATTTGAGAATGGCCACCCTTCTCCCCAATGAACGATTGCAATTAAATATTGAGTCACAAGAAAATAAATAATTAAAATAAATAAAATTTAAGTTGAAAAATATGAAGTTGAGAAACCTACTAAGGGAATTATATAATACTTTTGTTCCATACTTGAATACATTCAAAATATACAAAAATATTGGCTTGGGGAAGAAAAAAGGGCCCGCGAGATTTTAACTGATTCTTATAGTACTCGACAACAGAAATAAATTACTGAAAGAATTTTCAAAATCGGCGCAGGTAAACATGCAGAAAATCGCATTTTCATGTACCGGTTCAAAATGGGGAAGAAAAGACGACCGCGAGATTTTAATTGATTCTTGTAGTACTCGTCGAGAGAAATCGATTAGTGAAGGAATTTTCAAAATCGGCGCAGGCAAACATAGAGAAAATCTCATTTTCATTTTCCGGTTCAAAGTGGGGAAGAAAAAAGGGCCGCAAGATTTTAACTGATTCTTGTAATACTCGACGAGAGAAATCGACTAGTGAAGGAATTGTCAAAATCGGCGCAGGCAAGCATGAAGAAAATGGCATTTTCATGTATCAGTTCAAAATGGGGAAGAAAAAAGGGCCCGCGAGATTTTAACTGTTTCTTGTAGTACTCGACGAGAGAAATCGATTAGTGAAGGAATTTTCAAAATCGGCGCAGGCAAACATGGAGAAAATGGCATTTTCATGTACCGGTTCAAAATGGGGAAGGAAAAAGGTTCCGCGAGTTTGAACCGCTACGATGTATGTTCACGAATGTCCCCGTCTTCTCAAATTTAGTTAATTACTGTGACACTGAAACATGTGACACAGAGTCACATTGTGGATGACTGCAATCGGCAACCACTGCACATATACTCCTCCCGCCCCACAGTTTGATTATTTCGATCCATTCCTCACGTGCTAACGGCATGGTTCAACATCTGCAAGAAAGAGGTAAATGTAACGTTCAATTGGCAATAGCTTTTCACCAAATTAAGCTGCATGAAATCTGATTGCATATTTGACATACTGAGAAAATTCTAGTCCGTGGCCATATGTATCACATATCCCATCAATTCATAAAAATTTTGAACACAAAATTACGGTCGTCCGTGTGACGTACTCCCAAAAGGCCTAATGTGTATCACCCACCTCACATTCAATGAAACCACATCCGTGTAGAATTTAGAAAGGAACTTCTTATGATGTATACAGGATGTCTCAAACGTTCCCTGACATAGGATAACTCTGTTATTATCAGAGTTACAACAAAATGTAAGAGGAAAAACATCTCGAAATATGACGTTTTCAATCTAAAGTGAACACTTTTTAAAAAAAATCGGACGAGATGTTTGTGCTGTATACTCTTTATGCACCCAATTTTAAATGAAAATGCAACGTTGTCATTTACCTGGACCCACAACATAAGTGAATGAAGTTACTGTTTGAAACGGGGGCTGGCCATCGACATGTTAGCGTAAAAGACAGTAACTTCACTCACTTACGTTGTGGGTCCAGGTAAATGGCAATGTTGCATTTTCATTTCACATTGGACGCATAGCGAGTGTACAGCGCAAACGGGTCATCCGATTTTAAAAATTCCTTCACTTTAGAATGAAAACATTATATTTGGAGACGCTTTCCAAAGTAGTATAATTTAGTTTGTTTAAATTTACAATTTAATACAAGTAGATTCGGATTTATATGCGTAGGATTTTGTATGCATCTAACTAATGAATTCTTTATTTTCATGCTTAACTTAGTGACTTGGCTTTGGACTGCAACTGATTATTGTAACCCATTATTGCTTGAGAAGAAACAAGATATCCGAATCTTCATTTGGAGAAATCAAACGTCTATTGGAAAGCTGGGGATTACAATCATTAATTTCTACATTTCAAGGTGCGTAAATTATATATTCTGTGTTTGTTGTTAAATTACTATTACTATTATTGGGTTTAGAATCAATCAAGCACTTCATGATATTTTATGGGGATCAAGATGGGTGCCGGATAGATAAGTATTTGAGCGTCAGGCTCTTATTTCTTTTCAATTTAATATTTAATCAATGATTATTTTTCTCCCTCATTATTCCACCAAATCGTATTCCAAGATCATATATCCATTTTTGATCGATATATCCATATTTTTGATCTCTTTCATATTTCTATATTTTCGATTTTTGATATTGTTTATATTTCGATATTGCTGTATTTTTCGATATTTCGAACAAGTTTCGATAGTTTGTCAATATCGATTATCTATATCTAAATTCGGATATCCCAAAGCCCTATCAAACCCCCTCCGAAATGAAGTTTTTGGCTATGGACCTGATTAGGGATGCGCACGAGACAAGACGAGACAGAATTTTTGTTACGAAATTCGAGACGAGATAGAGCTCTTCCAATAGAAACGGATCCAGTTTTCGAGACGAGACATAACTTTCGCGGCACCTTTTCGAGAGGAGACAATCTCAAATCTTTTCTCTTGCGCATCCCTACACTTGATCATGAGGTATCACAAAAAAAAAAAAAAAAAAAGTTAATGAGAAATACCGGTAACATGTAAATACAATATAGGTAGCTAAAACATTTTTGTTTTCATTCTTCAGTAATGCATTATTATTAATCTCAGGGGGGCGCGGTGGCTCAGTGGTAGAGTGTTAACCTCCGGTGTTTGGGGTCCCTGGTTCGATCCCAACTCGCGCCGTGTGGACTTTGTAGTGGACAAACACCGTGCTCGTGGGTTTTCTCGGGGTTCTCCCGTTTCCTCCCACTTTCTTCATTCCACCATTTCACTCATTTCTCATTATCTCCGTCTCCTGTAGCCTAACCGGCATAATCGTGGGACGTTAAACTTAAAGATTTCATTTTTTATTAATCTCTGTATTTTATAGTGTATTCTCAAGCTTAAGGTGATGTATAATTAAATTTTGAATTCAGTTAACTTATTTTGTTTCTCAGATTGTTTTTAAAATGTATGTACAAACGTTTATTTTCATTCTTGAGAGTTTAAAGTGACGTATAGTTATTAAACATAGTATTTAATATTGTACTCTTAACGTGGAAGTGATATACAGTTAACTTTTGAATTCAGTTAACATTTTTCTCTCTGAAATTGCTTTAAAAAGTATGTAAAAACTTTTTTATTTTATTTCTTGAGTGCTAAAAGTGATGCAAAGTTATTAAGCTTACTACTTTATATTGTATTCTTAACCCTAAACTGATACACAGTGCGTTTTTGAATAAATTATGTCAAGTTATTTGAGTGACGAACACTGGTAGAAAATCCTGACTACTACTGGAACATTTTGATTTTAAGGTGACGACTACTGGTGCAAGGATTTTAAAATATTGTTTTTCCTCCAACGGCTACTCCTTTTTTAATTCTAACTACATGGTCATTATAGGAAGGATCAGTGAGTCTTTCCAACTATGGTACAGCTCCGACAGATTCACGATGCTCAGAGAAGAGACAAAATAGTATGTTTTCAACCTTAAAGTGAGAACCACTGGCGTTTTTACCCTGCTATGCAAAAGTAAGTGAGTACTCCAATGGAGTTCCAATGCGGTACTTAATTTCTGCGTTTTAGATATATGGAAATACATGTCTCTAAAATGTAAAGAACTGATTTTTTTTTTTTTTTTTTTTTTTACTGAAAACTGCAACTCGGTAAGCCTTATGGATACCGAGGTATGGGAAAATAAACTATAGGTATGTGGGGCTTGCATACTTGACGCTACAATTCGGAAATTGAATTAAAATATGACTAACGGCTATCAAGATGTTGTCAAATAAAGGGAGGACCAACACAGTTAAGGGGTTTTCGTGTTAGATGCTAAAATTTCCGAAATCGGTCATGGAAAGTTAATAAACACCAGTAGCAATTTCATCTTAAAGTAATTAGATATCTTCATGGGGTGTTAGAACATCATGGAGTCTACCAAAATTAAATTTTAAAAGCTTTTGAAAATATAATCTGACATTTGTAAACAGTATTTGAAATATGTATTTACCCAAAACTTCCAGCTAGTACATCTAACATCTGGAGAAACACTGTGAAATAAAAGCTTGAAATTTCGGATACAATTATTGGTCGCAACAAAATTAAATAAGATGGTACTTCTATGGGTTAAATCAGTACCTCAGTACAATTTCGATCGAAAGATTAGTTCAGTCCTAGGTTTTCTTCAGGCAATTCCAAGGGTTCATCGAGCTGTGCAAAAGAATGAAAATTCGCTGTCAATATCTAAGATAGTAAATAAGATATAAGGAATTATATATTTTATGACGTGAAAATAGAGATCTTTATGGATTTGTACTTTTGGGTCTTTCCTAAAAGAAAAAAATTCAGAAAACTACTGTATATACCTTAATAGACAATTCAGTGGGCGGGGACACAGTAGCTTAGTGGTAGGGTATTTAACTAATCTTTTTTTTTTTTTTTTGCAGAAACTATTGGAGTATTCACTTAACCCATAGAAATACGATCATACTTAACTCCCTATTTAATTTTAAAATTAAATAAAAGGAAATATTTCAGTGTAGCGACCCACGATTATGCATTTTAGTCTCAGGGAGATTATGATTAAAGCAAGTGAATGTTGTTGACAGAATTGATGGAATGCAAAGGTGGGAGGAGAGTACCCCGAGAAAACCCACGAATACGATGTCCACTACAAACTGACTTGGCCGTGGATCGAACCAAGAACCCAATACACCAGAGGTAAGCACTCTACCACTAAGCCACTGTGCCTCCGCCCATTTAATTGTCTATTAAGGTATATACGGTTGTTTTCTGAAATTTCTTCTTCTTACAGCAAATACTCAAAAGTACAAATCCATGTGGGTCTCTATTTTTACGACGTCATAAAATACATAATTCCTTATATCTCGCTTGCTATATTAGATATTGACAAAAAATGTTCACTTTATTTCAGAGCCCGATGAACGCTTGGAATTGTCCAAAGAAAATTTAGAGCTGAATTAATCTTTCGATCGAAATTGTACTGATGAGTCTGAGGTTCTCACTTAACCCATATAAGTACCATCTTATTTAACTTTTGTTAGGATCAATAATTGTCTTCTGAAATTTCAAGATCTAATACGCTTTTATTGTATGGTGTCTCTCTAGCTGCTAGATGTACTAGCTGGAACTTTTAGGTAAATACATATTTCTAATACTCTTTACAAATGTCAAAATATATTTTACAAAACTTTTAAAATTTAATCTTGGTAGACCCCATGATGTTCTTAAACTCCATGGAAATACCTAATTATTTTAAGATGAAATTGCTACTGATGCTTATTAACTTTACATGATCGGTTTCGGAAATTTTACCACCTAACACGAAAACCCCATAACTATATGGATCCTCCCTTTATTTGACAATATCTTGATAGTCATATTTTAATTAATTTTCTAAATTGTACTGTCTAATATGCAAGCTCCACGTACCTATGGTGTCGCTTTTTATTTCACCATATTTCGGTAACTGTTAGGCGTACCGACTTGCGGTTTCGGTAAACACACACCTCTAACGTTCTTTAAAACGTTATTAAGACATATTTTAGAATATTTAGAAATGAGAGTTCTGGGAATATCATGGTACCCGAAAACCCCCATCAGGGCGTGTGTGTAGTGTATTTAATTGAAACTACTTTTGAGGTTGTTGTAAGCCCTCGTAATTACGTTTCCGAAACTGCACCATCTAGTACGCAAACTCCACAGTTCTGTAGTGTCGCTCTTTATTTTCCCATATCTCGATATCCATAAGGCTTACCGAGTTGAGGTTTTCGGTAAACAGATGTCAGTTCCTTACATTTTAGAGACATATATTTTCATATATCTAAAAAATACAGACATTAGGTACCCCATGGTAGCCCGAACACCATTGAGGTACCCACTTACTTTTGAATGGTAATACATTTTGAGTTGTTGTTCAGCATCAATAAACACTTCATAGTTTTTCTACGTGCAACCCAAAAGTCCATACCTGACCTAACAGATTTTGTCCATTTAATCTCAAAAATGTTAAGATACTTTGTATTGTTAAGTACAACCAAATTAAGCACACTGAATATAACATTTTAAATATTTTCTGATTTTTGTTGCAGGTATTTCGTGCATCAAACCAGGATTCTGCTTGAAAGACAGTCAAAAGAAGCAGTGTAGGTTGTGGCTAAAAGTACGCCCTTTCTGAAGACAGACTCAGTTGTACTTACATTATTTTGTACGAATATATAACCCTAATAAAGATACTGTACTACAAATTATTTCTTTCTTCCATAAATTATAATAAAATATTATCTCTGTTTAAAGAAAATGATTGTTAATGTTAAGTCATTTTAATTCTTTTTCTCTGTAATAAGAACATTATCCCTAGCAATATTTTTTATCTTTGTGCTATTGCGATTGGATAAAGTAAAATTCTATACGAAGCACTATTATTTCAGACATGCATTAATAACTAATGTATTGTTCTGTATGTAAGACAATGTGTATACTGAACATGTCTAGCGAAGGTGTTGTTTTAATACAGAATCTATAACTCAGCTTTTCAGTAGTCAACTTTATTGGGAATCCGAAGAAAGAAGTTAAAAAAAAAAAAAAAAAAAAAGAAAAATGTTGGACTTACCAGCGTGTGTGTGTTCGAATTCTGGACTAATCCAAATTATCCAGAGAAATCATTATATATTTCTTTGTTGCTATTTCAGATGTATCCTTTATCCAAGTCGTATGAAACGGAGACTTCATACATCGCTATACTTTGTATGAACTATGTTCCGTATTTACTTAATCACTTTGTAACTTTCTCTAGTGTTGACAAGGCCGCAGGTGTCAATAGTTTAGTGTTTCACTCATGTCACCTTGTGACTAAGGTACGTCCTGTCGGTATATATATGGTACTGGGTTCAATTAGCGATAAAATACATTTTTAGCGTTAAACAAATGCAAAAATCTATACGAAATGAGATACCGTGATCTCTGACTTACGGATAACACCAAGCAACTAATGGTACTGAGTGTGATTGAGTTTACTAATTACTATTTGGCTAAAATCAGTGTTCCTTTATCTATAGTTCTTTTCGTGCTTTGAATTGCAAAGTTTGAAATAACCGTTTTAAATTATTGTGTATATATATCTTCCGAGTAATTCTGAGAATCATTGCTCTTTCTTTAAGCAATGTATGAGACTGTTAAATTGCTCTTTCCTTAAAATGTTGCACTAAGAAGGATGCATCCAGGAAAGTCCAAATTTGCAGAATGTCTATAGCAGGGAAGAATAAATATGTTTAGTCGATGGCTGCACAACGCCTCCGCTGTCACCACGTTGTCACACAGCGAATACAGCGAACGTTTAAGAGTATTCTGCACTTACTATTAGGTATCGGCCTGTGAACTTTGGCGCATCTACCCAGTCTCCTTCTTGGTGTTTCATTTTTAATGGCGAGTACTGAGTAGGAATAATATTGTAAGCGAATGCGTTTCCGGCTGACACCACACTTTTAATTATTGCGACATTTAAAAAAAAAAACTGTTAATTAAAATGTACAGAGAAGTTATTTCTGGAAAATTCTATTCAGGCCTCTTGTGGTAACAACTGCACTTTAGTAGAAGATACTATTAAGGAAAAGAATGAGGTAAAATAATCTTTATATCGTACAAGCAATGGATGATAACAGCTTAATAAATGATTGTACGTAAATCTTGTTTGAGTTTGAATATAGGATTGTATAAGGCTGTGCATTTTGCATTATTATTGAGGTGCTGCAACTAACTAACTGCAAACCATATGATAAATTCTTACAGTAATATATCACATATTGATTTACTCTGTATGGAAACGAAAATAGTTTAATATATGGTTAACCTCCTTTGTGCCAGGGGCGGATCCAGAGGAAACACAAGAGGAAACTTTCTTATTTTATATATAAATAAACCCATCCATAACAAGTTTGGAGCTCTTAAAAGTAGCAGTATTACCGCCGACCGCCCCCCCCAGAAGTCCGTCCTGGATCCACCCCTGCTTTGTGCCCATAATTTTAAAATTAACGCTTGTGTCACTTTTCAACACTTGACTTTGCAGTAGCTTTCCAACGAATTAGCAGGAAGCCCAAACTTATAGGACACCCTGCAGGTAAATACATTTCTTTGGACAGTTTCACTGCTCCAAACTAAGATTTGAAAAGTGTAGTATTGTTAATTTTATTATTATTGGCACAAAGGAGATCAACCATATTTTAAGCTATTTTTGTTTTCATACAGAGTAAAACAATATTTGACAACATTACAGTAAGAATGTATCATGCACTTTGCAGTATGTTGCAGCACTTTAATAATGGTGCACTATACGTACACTCTAGATCCTGCATATGTCCGATCCATACATTACAAGAAGGCAATACGTATTCGATACAGGTAAAATCTGTATATTTCATATGGACAACCTATTAGCTATATACATCCAATCTATACATTACATATGGCCAACCTGTACGCGACATACGTATAATCTATATGCTGCATGCAGACAGTCTGTAAGCTACATATATGCACTCTGTATGGTGCATACGGATATTCTGTATGCTGTATCTGGACAAGCTGTGTGCGACATAAGGAAAATCTGTATAATACATACGTACAATACGTATACTGTATCTAGTCGTACGTATGGGGCACAAGTACAATATAGATGCTGTCTCGGGGTTGAACGCAAGAAACATACGTACAGAACGTATATTGCATACTTCTTGAAATCATGCTCCGTCCTGATAGTCAGTGTATGTCGTCATTATTAACCCACATGCTACATACGACCCTGACGTCACAAAGCTAGATATTACCTCCGTATATACTTGTTACTGCAGATAACGTCACACGAATGACGTCATTGCACTTGTGCAGACAGTACGTATAATACATACTTTTTCAGCTATACGTTTGCTGCAGGATGTTATATACGGTTGTACGTTAAGTCCAGAAACTACAGGAATTACGAATGTAACCTACGTTTTTAAGTATGCCACCTACATTTTTTTTTCTCAGTGTATGCTTCAATTGGACAATTTCAGTGGACCCCCATTGCCAAAATTTAAGAAGGGTGCAACAATATACCCATGTCTTATGATAGGATATGGACCCCTTGTAATTATAGGATCTCATCAAAGGGGATAAAATGGACCAAAAAAAAAAAAAAACAAACACGTGGTACAACGTTTATATTTTGGCAATTTTTGTACCCCTAAAAGGGAACGATGTAGACCATCCAAATTTATCATGATACATATTGAGGACCTGTACTATAATACCAAATGTTTAAATTGGGCAATTTCCAAAATTTAAGGGGTGGGCCAAGGTACCCCTCCCGGGGTGCACCAATGTACCCATGTCTTATGATAGATAATGGACCCCTATACATAACCATATAACCATATAAGGTAATAGGACCTCATCAAAGGGGGGTAAAATGTACCAAATACCAAATACGTGGTTGTAGTAAAATTTTGGCAATTTTGTACCCCTAAAAGGGAACGAGGTGGACCACCCAAATTTATAGTGATCTATATTAGTGTTCTATACTATAATACCAAATGTTTAAATTGGGCAATTTCCAAAATTAAAGGGGTGGGCCAAGGTGCCCCTACCGGGGGTGCACAAATGTACCTATGTCTTATGATAGGTAATGGACCCCTATACATGACCATATAATCATATAAGGTAATAGGACCTCATCCAAGGAGATAAATTAGGTCGAAAACCAAACACGTGGTACAACGTATTGCTTACGTTTATAGTTTTGGCAATTTTGTACCCCTAGAAGGGAACGAGGTGGACCACCCAAATTTATCATGATACATATTAGGGTCCGGTACTATAATACCCAATGTTGAAATTGGGCAATTTCCAAAATTTAAGGGGTGGGCCATGGTACCCCTCCCAAATTTTTCAAGGGGTGCATTAATATACCCATGTCTTATGAAAGGGAATGGACCCCTGTATACGCCCATATAACTATATAGGGTAATAACACCTCATCCAAGGGGATAAATTAGGTCAAAAACCCCCGAAATTTAAATTTTTGGCAATTTTTTACCCATAAAAGGGAACGACATAGACACCCAATACTGATAGAGGTACATACTATGGTCCTAGGCTACCATACCAAATTTTTAAATTTGGCAATTTCCAAAATTTAAGGGGGGTGGTCCTATGTACCCCTGCCAAAATTTAGGGGGTGGGCCAAGGTACCCCTGCCAAAATTTAGAGGGGGTGGTCCTAGGTACCCCTAGGTCATTGACCCCGGGCCAAGGTCATTGACCTTTGACCTATGACGTCACAAAGGTCGGGGTCAAAGTCCAAATTTTCCTATAGTAACGCAATTACTACTATGGGTTTAGAAGTAAATGCAGAGAAAACTAAATACATGGAAGTGCGTCGGGACCGTAATACGGCAAATTGTGGAGGCGTTAAAATTTTAAATAATACTTTTGATAAAGTGAATACTTTCAAATATTTAGGATCAATATTAACAGATGAAAATCATATTCACGAAGAAATTAAATGTTGACTAAAAGCAGGGAATTCGTGTTAATATTCGGTTCAAAATCTCTTGTCGTCGCGAATTCTGTCGAGGAATTTGAAGCTTAAAATAAAACGATAATCATGCCTGTTGTTCTGTATGGTTGCGAAACATGGTCGCTTACTCAGAGGGAAGAACATAGACTGAAAGTATTTGAGGACAGGATCCTGAGAAGAATATTCGGACCCAAGAGGAACGAGAATGGGGAATGGCGAAAGCTTCATAACGAGGAACTACATAGTTTATACGGTTTACCCAACATTGTTAGGGTCGTCAAGTCTAGGAGGCTTAGGTGGGCAGGTCATGTAGCTAGAATGGAAGAAAGTAGAAACGCTTTCAAAGTCTTGACTGGTAGACCCATAGGAAAACGACCATTAGGAAGACCTAGGCGCAGATGGGAGGGTAATATTAAGATGGATCTCGCAGAGATAGGAATACAAAGTAGAAACTGGATCCAATTAGCTAAGGATAGAAGTCAGTGGAGAGCTTTTGTGAACGCGGCACTAAACCTCCGGGTTCCATAGGCCATAGAGTTAGTTAGTTAGTTAGTTCATTGAAACAAACTTTGAGGATATTGGGTGCGAAGCTCCCTATTATAGATCGCACTGTCTCTCTGTATATAACGTCCGACGATAACTTTCCAACGGATTGTCTGAATTTGATGGAACTTACTTCAGAATGTTCCCATTTGTTTTCGTCATACACCTATTGTTTTTGGTTGCCTTACGACAAGGGAACTCCCTTGAATCCGAATATTTGTTTCTAGTTTGAGTGTATTCGATGCTACTGCTATTACTACTACCACTATAATCTTTTACTGTCATTTTTGCATCGGATGTTTAATACGTTTCAGTAGTATAATTTAATCTTTTTCCTTTCTTCTTTGTGGACTCATGGTATTATGTAGATTATGTGAAGTAGGTAGATTTTACACCAAATTATTGATATGTTTAAGAATAGTTTAAAGTTTTACAGCCCAATGAAATTTTAATACAGTCAAAGAAGGTGAATCCTGGGATGGTAACAGAAACATAAAATTTATTAGATTACCAAAGATATCTTTCCACCTAATACTTGCTGTACGTGAATAAAAAACAAGCTAGGCCCGTCCTTCCGCCAGTGTTCGCATTTTCTTTTTGCCACCATCTTGTCTGCCATTTTCTTCTTTGCTGCCATTTTGAAATGCCTACCATCAAGTACCCAAATAATACGTTAACTATTAGAAATCGGGACTTAACACCGTCCTTCTACTTTTAGCGCGACTTTCTATGACCGAATGCTCGTGACGTGTGGACTTTGTGGTGGACAAACACCGTGTTCGTGGGTTTTCTCGGGGTTCTCCCGTTTCCTCCCACTTTCTTCATTCCACTATTTCATTTATTTGTCATCATCACCGTCTCTTTTAGCCTAACCGGCATATTCGTGGGACGTAAAACTTAAAGATTTCATTTAATTTTTTCTATGATGGATTTTTTTTTTTTTTTACCGCTATCTTGAAATGCCTATGACCACGTACAGCAACAATCGGACCTATTCCCCCTCCGATGAAAAGGTCGTAGAAGAATCCTCATTTTTGCCATTTTCGAATATTCCTTTTGGCTCCCGCCAGAGCCCGCACCCCATAAAATTATAAGCTTGTAACCTGTAAGTGACTAAGATCAGTAATCGTGCAAGGAATCACTCGATTCGGTTCACCAGTTTAGAATATTCGTGCGATTATACTTCATCACTCTCCCGTTGCCTCGATTTTCATTTGACCACCATCTTGAAATGAAGTGGTGCGATTGACAAACTTTTGCCGTGCCAGTCTGTGGCACTAACTTCGCGTGTGCAAAAGTGTATTACTCTATATCTAGTGATCTTTACATGGCACAGACATAGCCACACACACACACGCGGCGCGAGCCGTTACATTAGCCGGTTCCTTGTTATAGAGCAGACTTAGGGACAGAAAAAAATGAGTCAGAGTGGACGGCTCGACGCTATAAGGTTTGAATCGGAACCATCTTCTCTTTTTTAAGCCATGTTAACATCTAGCATTCACCCCCCCCCCTTCCATGGGGCGACATTGATAAATTCTAATCCTTTCAAATTACAGGTAAAATATCAATCTGACATTATTAATTTCAGCATTGTTACCGACTTTTCTTGTCAACCTTGCTAGCAAAGGGGGTTACTTTGGTGCGCTGCAAGCTAGGGGTTTTTGATTCCTATATCAGCCAGGCATATACCCTACATTTGTTTTGGCCTCCATTAGTCCCAAGTGTAAGACAGAACACTTCAAAAAAAAAAAAAAAAAAAAAAAAAAAAAAAAAAAAAGATCATAAGATCATGGTTGACAAAATTTGATGACATCGAAAACTTTGGAATACTCGACGAATGAAGTTTCGTAATGGTTAGACAATAACCGAAATGTCAGTAATATTGAAAGTCGATAACACCCAAAGTTTCGAGAATACCAGAAATTTTGTTAATATTCGAAGTTTCGAGTATGCCCGAAATTTCTATAATAATATTTTTTTAAAAAAAATCTCTAAATTTTGATAGTACTAGAATTTTCAAATATCCGAAACTTCGATAATATTCGAACTTTCGATAATACTCGAAACTTCGATAATATTCAGTCTTCCGATAATACCCGAAACTTCGATATTAAAATTTTCGATAATACCCGAAACTTCGATAATTTCAAATGATGACAACTCGATAAATTTTCACTCCCGGTTTGAAAGAAATTTCCCTAATCTAGGGAAATTACATAAGCAAATTTAGCAAAAAGGGGAAAGGGGAATTTTTCGATAAAACGAAAAATCCAGGCAAATTCTCGCACTAACTGACTGACCAATATAAATTCTTAAATTTTTCTTTGTTCTTCAGAAATAGATCAAAACAGTAGCAATAGTTGGTGTACCGAGTCGGATTTAAGATTGATGAGGCCCTAAGCTATTGAAGGTAATGGGGCCCTTGCCCTTTATGTGTCCAGATGTACAACCAGTCTATGGAGAACGTAGGGGCCCTATATACAAAAAGGAGCAAACGAGCCATATTTTAAGGAGCACACTAGCAGAAAAGGGCCTCAGTACTTACATCATAACTGTAGGGGCATATAGGTATAATATTTAATACATATAGGTCTAGTATTGTCACTGTATGTAGGTTTTATTTTATTTGTTTTATCTTACAATATGTTTTGGAATTGTACACCTAATTCTCTTTTCGTTTAATTTTTTGGGGCCCTAAGCTATAGCTTGTTTAGCTCATACGTAAATCCGGCACTGTTGGTTTGTGTGTGTATCTGTTCAACGTATCATAATTTGCCGTAGTTGATGGCTCGCTGGGTGTATTTGTGTATCTTTTTGTTAAAAGAAAGTGAAGGAAAAGGTAAAAACAAAAAAAAACAAAAAAAATAGAAGCAAAAAGCAAATAATTAAATCAAATGTGGTTGGCACTTCCTTTAATAGCTAAATTAGTCTTATCACGTAACTTCTATTATGGGAATTGGACTCTCAACAAGCTAGGGAAAGTTTGAAAAGAAAAGGGAAAAATTTGTATCAGTCGAGGGAAATGTTCTTAAGAAAACCTACGAAAACTGCTCCCAATAGGTTTTCAACCTTACCGAACATCCCTCTGTCAGATACCTAACAAAACATCTATGACGGTACGTCCATCCAAGTAAATTTAAGAAGGTCTCGGCCATCTAGGTCCATGATCTTATATAATGATGCGGACTCGTTTTAAGCAGAGGCGTCATTTAGGGGGGCCAGGAGGGGGCAATTGCCCCCTAAGTTTGAGGAATACATGTACTTTAATCGATTGTCTACTAATATACTAGTACAAAACGTGAAAGTCTTATGTCGATGGTACTCTTGCCCCCCTCAAGCGAAGTGTGAAATGACGCCCCTGGTTTTAAGCAATAGAGTTCGTTTCCTACAACATTAATACTCAAAAGGAACATTTAACTTCAACCAACAACTACTCTGACATTTATCCTTATGATTTAGTATTAGAAAGAATCATCGATACTACTTTTCAAAATTAAAACATCGTTTTATGGTCAAATCATTCTGATCGAAGAGTGTAATATTTGATTGTTTACTTTATTTAGAAGAAAAAAGTAATTCGTTTTATTGTATTTAATAATAGATGTAACGTCTTCATTTACTAAATACGAAAAATTAAGATTTTCAACCATTTATTTTCTTATCTTAGTATTGCATATTATGTTTCTTTCGTTTCACTCAGTTCAAATCATACACTATATATGCAGTATTTCTTGTTCATCTTAAAAATTTAATATCAAAATACAATATACATAAAGAGTACAAGCAATAAAACATATTCTAGCCTTGCAATGAGCTTGTTATCGTTCCTCTTATCTAACATCCTTGAAATTCTCACAATGCTGCTTGAATATTACAATTTCACGTAATATTCCGGTATTGCGAAAAGCTAACACTATTCAATTTTTCCTTATTTAACACGTAGTAACAGCATTTCCCTACAGATGACACCCTCGCATCCTTAGAAACGTCGCTAGCCAATCAACGGACGACAACACAAAGAACTGCAGCGGTCACCGGTCAGGAGAGGCCACGTCTAGCCGGCTGTATTGTAGACAGATGAAGTGTTAGCAGTATTAGAAACGAAGCTGGGGATATAATCACTGTTAGTTTTACTCCTACAAACTTTAGGAATGGCGTTCTCCAATATACTGTTTTTTCTCTCGTTATTTGTAGTAGTTTTCGCTGCAGAATCAGATGTGTTAGTATTCACGGACGATGATTTCTCCACTCGAATAGCAGAGCATGAAACCGTGCTAGTTATGTTCTTTGCTCCCTGGTAAGTTTAATATTTTCAGTAATGAGTACTGCTAACTAAAAGATTAGAAATATATACTTGTAAGGTTATTTTTTGTTTCCTTGTAGTCTCTTTAGTTGTTCAGGTTACTCGTAAAATTGATTTAAATGTCACATGTCTCGATAGTAATCTTTCGATCATTGTAGTCTTCGTCGTCAATATATGTAATGATTTGGGCGGTGGAATTTAAAATTTAAATTCATTCAATGCGGTATAGTTTAAACGTGGTAATTACTGGCATCTGAGTATAAGGTATCACACTAAAGGAGGTTTTCGTAGGTGAATGTCACTTTCAAGGCTGTTATTATGAGTCTATAGAAAATGTGGTTGATCTTTCCAATGCCCGTTCCAGTTGGTATCCTTATGCAGAGATGAGAAATTACACTCAAAATTTGGCTTGTGTATAGCCCGCTCCCCCCAATTCTTTGTCACTGGAATTGTAAGGGTCGTCACTACCACTACTACTACTGATATCCAGAACAGAACCCATCCAACCCCTGCGAGGCTTCTAACCCGTTCCTAGTACTACTACTAATACTATTACTACTATTGCTACTAACTACCACTACCACTACTACTACTACTTATACTGAAGCCGCCTCACCACAAGATTTACATCTTAAGTCTTTATAACATGCGATTCCGATTCATTATGAACTAATATGAATCGTTAGAATCACTATGATTCGTTAAAAATCACTGGGAGGAGCGGGCTATACTCAATCCCAAAATTTTAACAAAAAAATCCAAATTTGCCAAACCCTGAGGTAACCCAACCCTACCCTACTTATCTTTTACCTTATTCTACTATACCCTTCTAAAATGGCTTTATTTATTGATGCGCAGCTGGGAAGTGTAAGATATATATCTGAAAGTACTATTGAGACACAGTATGTAGTTTCATATGGTTTATTCTAAACTACGGCATTAGTGCTGTATCGCCGAACCAATTTCAAAATCTAGGAAGGGTGCCAAACTGTACCGCATTCAGTTATATGTGGTTGGATTAGATTAGGGGCATAAAAGCTACAGTGCAAAAAACAGTGCTAAGTGATCACTTACAAAGCACGAAGGCTATCTAACCGAGTCAGGGCAGGGTGAAGCTGGTGGGCCCGTGCGGTTTGAGGGGGTGCGTCCGAAGGGAGCAGGCGCGTCAGTGACAGTGTGTATATGCATAAGCGAAGGTAGTGGAAACGTGTGGGTTTTGGCAATCACGAGTTTCAATAGCACTTGCGGTTTCATACTAGTAACGCTTCACTTGTAAACATAAGGTAGAGCTTTTGTACACTGTGCAGAAGTACATTGACGTTGAGTTAAAATTCGCTTCAAAACTGGGGCTTGTAAAATTTGCAATTTCAAGATCGTGTACAACAGTTCAACTGTCGCTCGTTATTCGACAGCTAGTTAACAGCCCTTAATAGTTCTATATAACTCACACGTGATACGACACACCCTAGACATACACGCGTCATTTCCACACTGCGTTTCGCGCCACTATATCATAACAAGTGTATCTCTCCGCGAATAGTCCATCCACCTCCACATACGGTGTCACTTACATAAAAAACTTTCTTAACTTTTACTATTCCCCTTACCTGACTTTGCCATCCTTCCTCACAAACTTAAATTCTCCAATTAACCCGATAAATTTCCTAAAATTGGTCCGAGATAAAACACTTAAACATACTTATTCCCTGCGTTTTCGGCGCTGAAACTGTGTGCAGTTGTTGACAGAAAAGGGTCCTTTTATGCATCCATACTGATAAAAGTAGTAAATCGTTAATAGAATTAAAGTTAAAACCCGTTGCAAATTACGTAAGACAGTTATTGTATGTCCACCTGAAATAACTCTGTACGGAGGGATGTAATATGGCCTGGCAAACGCTAAGGATAGGGTTGCCAAAATTAGTGAAATTTAATAAGTTACTGCACACAGAGGGACTGATATTCTCGAACTTATTTGTGACGTATTCTCGAACGAACTATTTTTGTGGGCGTAGTGTGTTAAATGCAATGCTAATCCTATGCTGCTTCAACTGGTTCCGTTTCCCGGTATGTCATAGACAGCGACAATGACTTTACGGAATATTGCCAAGAAATTTTCCTTATTGTACGACATCTGTATGTTGGCGGGAAATACTGGATAAATATTGACATATACTAGAAAGTCAAATGATACAGTGTCCGGCCAAGTGTGAGAATTCCGTATTGTGCCACTCAGGAATACATGGCGACTTAATGTGTTTCGGATTAGTATACGGGTGCACTTTATAATCCAGCTGCACATCGACGAGTAGGACTGTTGTAAAAGTGTATAGTAGAGTAAGGGCAAGGTGCGTCTGTAGAAGTAAGGGCGTTAATGATAGTTAATATGCGTGTAAATACTTTGAATTGTAATTTTAGGCTGTCAAATTAAAATAAGTCACTTTCCTTACTTTAAAATAATACAAAGACATTGCACACACTGATTTTTCTGATGTATTAGTAAATAATTGCATGCAGATTGATAATACGCGTGTAATATGTGTGCAAAAAAGATTTTCTTGCGAAAAATAAGCATCAACTTGTGCTTTTGTTCCAATGAAAGACTGTACACTTTATATTCGTGCAGCATGCCCCGATAACTGTGTATAGATCAGTTAAATGCGTGTTAACTGATATGCTATAGCACTGCTACATGGCTAATAAATGGTGTCTATTCCGCATTAGTGCAGAGCGAAGATTGTGAACCCGGCCGAGGTGTCCATAGGGAGCAGGCGAGAGGCGATGGTGGGTTTACATAAAAACTTATGCAAAAATACGCACAAACTGCTGGTTGACCACTACAAGTAGCAGTTTTGATTGTGCTTGTACGTTTTATTTACAAATACCGTTGTATGGTTTTTGTAGTGTTTCAATGTAACATATTGGAAATAATTCTCGTGACAAAAAGAAATTGACCACAGTTGAGATTGCCCTGCACCTGTAAACATAGTCAGCTCTCTTGTATTGAGCAAAAATACTCCGCTGGTAAAAATTCTTAGTAATGTCTCATACGCAGTCGCTCATTTTAACCATAGTCATCACTTACTATGACAACCAATTTTGAAACTTCACTCTGTGTGGGATGCATATCAGCTAGTTGAAAAGGATCAATATCCTTGCAATAATACTTTGTTTGTGGGGTGGGGAGGCTTATAAGAATCATCAGTAGGCGTAATGATACGAAGTGGCTATGCTAACGTACTATTTTTCTTTGTTCACTGTGTTACTAGAATAAGAGGTACTGCCTGATGTAGTACACGCTTTGCCGTATAGTTTGAAGACTTTTCGATTCGAAAAAAATTACACATCACTTATTGTTACAAGTGGAAGATTGCTGTAAGTTTTTTTTTCTTTCTTTCTTTCTTCGCTCAACGCACGTTATAAACAGTTGCATTAATTTACAACTGCACAGTATCTTTAGCTGTACTAGTCTCCTTGCAGATTGATCAAGTTTGGTGAAGTTACACTTTTTATTCTTTGCATTATTGAAATGTCGGGCCAAATAAATTGAAACTTGTAATTTTAATTCAATGTAGTAATTTAGTAATCCTAGGATTAACTACTTGTTTCTTTACAAAGGTGTGGACATTGTAAGAGACTGAAACCAGAATATGAAAAAGCTGCTGGATTGCTGAAGGACCATGATCCACCAATAGCTTTTGCGAAGGTTTGTTTACTCTTTACTTCTGTTTCGTAGCGTTTCTTGCAAAGAAGTATTAATTGCTCTAATTGTATTTTTGATGTTACTTGGGTAATCTCGTGTTAGTGTTATTAAAAAGTCATCTTTGAAAAGTTTCTTAGTATGTGCATCCACGCTTCTAACAGCTATAGAAACCATTTTATCAAGATAGCTTTCATGTGATTGTTCATGGAAAGCTTATAAAGGAAGATTTAAACTGATTATAGTAGGGTTTTCAAGGTTTCTGACTGGTTTTGCAAAATTTTAATGTTGAAAGTACGGAATTTTGTCGGAGAGCGTGGTCACATGTATTGAACATTATACTTTAGGACACAGACGAAGGTAGGAAAGGGAGATGGTATTACCTGCAGAGTAGTAATGTTAACCTAACAGTCCGTAACCGTAGATGAAAGATCTCTAGCTAAAGCGTTCGAGAGCTTTTTTTCTTCTAATAGTTCGCTTTGCGCTAATTCCGTAGGTCTTACAGGTACTTGAGGTTCAAATTCTCGCGTTTCCAAAGCTGTTTTAAGTTGTTCAAAGGATTACAGAATGTACAAAGTTGTTCCCTAAAGTCACTTCTTGAAATGCCTGTACATAAGTAACCAGCATATTTGCGATATACTTTTCTTTCTTATATTGGCATTGGAAGTGTACCCAACAATACATCAAATCAATATGTTGGATTATGTGAATGATGGTCGTATTAATTTCTCTTAAGTTTTTGCGCAACACCAAGTTTCTCAAGAATGAAGTCTGATATTTGTCTGATTCGACCCACACAAACTTGAATCTGATACACTTGGCTTGATGCAGTCATGCAAGAACTGTCACAATACGATATCACCTTTGAGATCTGGAGTCTGAGGAGCGCAACACTGCAGAGTAAACTTCACATAGGATCGGAATAACGACGAAACTCTTTATTACTTAATATCTTTATAATAAACCCAGTAAAATTTTGTAATGAAAGGTTTAACATGAATCTTGTAGAATCCAACTTTGAGTTGAAAAGTGTTTCGTAGTCAAATGTTGAAAATGTCTTGCATTATCTTTTGGGTTTTATAAATGGAATCGAGCATTGGAAGAATTTGTTCCTACGCTGTACTTAGAAAAGTATCTTGAAATCAGGAGGTAAAATAGTTAACCTGTTTATAAGTGGTTAGTGTCCGTAGCCTCTCGTGGCATGTGGATCAGAAATAGATTAGATCTATCCGACTTTAAACTATAGACGTAATAATACGATTCCACTTAAATATGGTCGTAAAAGCACCCAAAAATAGATATTTAACAATATTTGAGACAGTTTAGGAAAGTATGATGATTCGAACTACAGGAGCGAACTGGGTAGAGTAGTGGTTTTTTGGGATAGCAAAGCGAGGACCGGGTTCGAATCTCGGACCAGTTGTGCATTTCTCACTCTGTATATCAAGTTCGCATGTAAAGGGAATTTGTGTTATTTCGTAAATTTATTAATTATAATTGATTAAACAAAGGATTTGCGCAAAGTTAATTTTTCTTTTGTTTTCAGAAATTTCAAATGTGCATCAAAAATTCACATTTTTAAATACTATTGAAAATTGTCTTTTTCCTTTAGTTTTAAATTTCCATTTATTTTCCAAGACTACGACCTCCATCTTCCTCTTATGAGTGTAACGTAGTATTTCGTGTACCATATTAGGAAAGAGTTCGATTTGAGTTTTAACTTTGGTCGTGTTGATAAGTGGTTAATAAGTAGAAATAATAAAGTTCAACTGGATTGCCTATGATTTATGCATTGACCATAAAGCTCTCCGCTAGTTCTTCATTCAGATAACACTCACTTGCTCTTCTGACGTGAGTTATCACTGGAGTCCAACATGAGTGTACGCCGAAAGCAGGGTTCATTATCTCGTGCATGGATGTAGTTTTGGTTTACGAAACTCTTTACTTGTTGCATTAAACTAGTTTATAATTAACTGTTCACGATCTTGACATTACGATATATATATATATATATATAGTATAAACTATTTACGATCTTGAGATATTATGATATGCATATTATTATATTTAAAATTTGCGATCATTGCAGCTGTTAAAGACAAAATTAACTTTTTGTAGGTTGATTGTACCGAAGCAGGTAAAGAAACATGCAGTCAATATGGTGTTTCAGGATATCCTACTCTTAAAATATTCAAGGGAGGAGAATTCTCTCAGGAATACAATGGACCGAGAGAAGCAGGTAAGTTATTTAATCTTATTTGCTACTTTTCGTATGTCGTACTATTTTACATTCGGAATTGCATGTTTGTCTATTTATGGAGGCTATTAAATTGATATTTAGTATTGAAAAGAATAAAGTTGCATTCTGTGTGCGAAGCGAAAATCACAAGTTTTCAGCACATTTAATCCCTTTATTCAGTGTACCTTCTACTGCTGCACTGCCCGCTGAATCATGGTAATCTCCTCCTCTAAAAAACAAACAAAAATAGTCTTCAATATAAGCTTTTCTGAAGGGGGAGAAGTTAAATTTACACAGCAGAAGCTTTTCATTAACCCACGGATGTTTTAGTTAAAACTGGAAAGTAGTTAGACGCCAGAATGTTTCATATTCTCTTCTGAAGTTGTGATAATTACGAAACTCTTAAAATAGAACGTATTGTCACTACCAGTGATAGTGGGACGTTGCGTTACAGTATAAGGAAAAAATGCACACAATAGTCTGCTTCTGTGTGTGTGTCGTCATAGAAAACTCCAAATGAGAGATTTGTCATTACATTAATTGTTGTTAGTCAAAAGAACTATTATACAGTGTTCAGTACTGCAAAACAATATACAGGGTTGCCCAAAGTCAGTTCCCTGAGGAGAAATTATGTGATTTTAAGAATTAAAATGTTGAGTTCCTGTGGTAAGGAGTCATATCTTGATGCTACCAGAGCCAGCCATGAGTATGATGCTGGAGCTTAAAAACATCCCAGTGTTTACCATGACTTCTCGCCCATTGTACGGTGCCTTACCGCACTACGCAGTTTCTTTTCAATATTTTGAAATACCCATTTCATGAATGGGTCAGGCACTGCGGGACATTTGGCTCCTCGTGATTTTGCCTTATATGATGTATTTAAGAATGCTATTTGTGATGTGAAGCCACAAAATTTGAATTGTCTGCAGCAAGATGAAAAAATTATTTCGGTGAGCTTAACATAATGTTATCCAAGATGCATCTATCATTGCCCAGAATGTATTCCGAATGATGGAAAACATGTCTAGCATGTACGGTAGGTGTGATTTTCTTAAATTTGTTCAATAATAATCACATATTACCTTATTACAAGTGTTACAACTTCGTTCTCTCGTAGGGTAAACTGACTTTGGCTTGTCCTGTATAATAAAAAGTAACTCACTACTCTGTTTAGTCTTTTTGATGTACTAGTATTTTGCATTCCGCCGGCGTTCTTCGTCAAAAAGAAAAGAATTGCTGTAAAATTGTTAATTAGAATATATTGTACGGTTAATCTTCGGATATTTTGTTTTGTGTTAAGTTTAAAACTATTACTCGTTTCCTTTTTGACGAAGTACTTCATATCAAGACTATGTTAAAATATTAAACGGAGTGATCAGCACAATTTTTGTTACGCGAGAATTTCTGGTGTCGGAAGTCACGAAATGCAATACACATGACATTCAGAATTGACTTATCTAGAACAGCAACTATAAATTTTACATATCTCGCATGGAAATTCTCATCATACATTGCGAACATGCTATGAGTAGACAAACGTTATCTCAAAATGAATAGAATTTAGTAACTGTAGTGTCCGGTTCAGCGAATTATTATAAAATCGTTTTAACATGCTCTTGACATTTTCAGTGATCCATAAACTTACATACAAGACGTTAAAAACATTCTGTGATATATATAAAATTTCCCATTGTTTTGTGGAAAGTCTACTTGATTTAATGAGGCTAAAGTTATTTTTTAAAAGAAGCTTTATAGAAAGTGACCATTAGTTCTTGTAAATTTGTTTCCGGTTATTTAAGTGTCAAGGAGAGTCTAACATACAGAGCCTTTTTAATGAGTCTGGTATGCTGACATGGTTTAATGATTTGAACTCTGTTCTGAAGGCAAGAGTTTATTAATTTATTCAAATTTATTCCATAGCTTCCATAGGTGGAAAATTTCAATAAATATCAAAAGTTCAGGGCTGTAGACCTAACTTAGTTATGAATAAAGATACGAAAATAATGAAGAGGTGATTTTTCAATTTCAAATGCTAGGAATTTTTCCTCATACAAATCGTATGAGACCACACTGGTAAGGCGCCCTATGTTAAAGAACCAACGTTGCCAGTTCAACAAGCTGTTCCTTTGGATCTTCAGCGTACCAACAATGTGCAGTCTGCACGTTGTCACTTCTGCATGCCATTACGTTTCGTTTAGAAGTCTGCTGAACGGGAGAAGTTTTTATTATTTTCAGTCATTTAACATGGGATGCTTTACCAGTATAGAGCCCAAACGGCTGATGATTGGAAAACTTCCATCATATTAGATTGGAAACCACTTATCGAGTGTCTAAGAAAGTACTTAGCCTTTAGAGGTCAAGGTTAATGATTTATTACTTCAAAATAGCATTATAAAACCACATATGCACAATTTTCCTTGCAGTCTTCCACTTCTCCGCCAGTGCTGTAATCCCGTCGCTATAGAACTTGTGGTTTCAGAGAAAAAATAATCTAGCTTATATAGGCCTATTTTGAAACTAAATACTATTCACAGAATTCTGCAGAAGTCATTGACATTGTCACAGCTGCTTGCCTGCCGATCTTGCTCAACTTTTGTCAAAATATCATTCATTTTGCTGTGATTAGTCGCCCGCTAAGAGGACCATCTTAGAGATATCCAGAACAAAAGCGACTGAATCATTTTTTGGCTGTTGATTTTGATAAAGTATCTTCCCCATAAACAGCATTAATTTCTGCAAGGGACTGAACGCTTGGGCGCAACAGCTAACATAATACACTTCAAAGTTCGGTATGTTTTCTAAATTTTTCTCGTCTTGTGAGTTGAGGTGACACCTCTTTACTGAACTTAATTTGTGTTAGTATGTGGTACTGAATTTATACTTCATTTATGCTGAAATTGTATAAAGAAAGCAAACACACAACATACGGATACCAGCTTGTCATTCATCGTTCGACAGACCACTATAAGTTTCATTTAATGCTTTTTTAAATGTCGTGCAGTGTCTTGACAGTCCTTTTATTCTGAATTTGTTTTGCAGGTGGAATTGTAAAATATATGAAGTCTCAAGTGGGACCAAGTTCAAAGGAGTTGAAGAGTCTGTCTGATTTCGAGGACTTCATCTCAAAAGAGGATGCAGTGGTTGTTGGCTTCTTTAAATCTGATTCTTCTCTGAAGGAAGCGTTCTTGAAATTAGCTGATAAATTGAAGGAAAAAATAAGATTTGCCCATACAGCTGTGGCAGAGATTTTAGAAAAAGAAGGGCAAGAGTAAGTTCCACTTCTCTCTGTAACTAGGATTTTCATGTTCAACAAGAAAAGTAGACATATGATAGTGATAAAATAAGTTTTGCACTTAGTTTATTGCTGTTGAATTTAGACCTTCCCACCTGATGTAATAGCTAGCACCAGGCGTCGGGTTCGATTACCATTAGGAAAGGTTAGGGAAAAAAAAGACGCATTATGATGGTTCGGGTCGCACTTTTAAATTGTATGTCCAAGTCTCACAATTAAGTTGCTGAGAAGGGACTCCAAACTGCAACAGGCAATAGCAGGGAATTTGGTTATCAATTTTTTTGAACTCCTAATTTGTCAGTTATATACATACAAAACTGCAAGATGTCATTTTGAGAATTGAAATGATATGCCAGTAACGCACAATTTTACTGATGACTGTAGTGGGGACTACCGAAATAATTCATGTTAAATAATACAAGAACCTAGTAAATGGTATGTGCAAAACTTTATCATTAGGGTTTTAGTGGCTTAGGTAAGGTTATACTCGTACTTCCTGAACTAAAGAGGACAGTGGCCCGATGATGCTTATCCCTGGTGCGAGGGTCCCGTGCACATTCTTATCCCAATTTTTATCATCGCTAATTTCTACGTATGTCTCCTCTGGGCTGAAGGCCATACTAGTAGGAAGATAAAGATATTACGTAGGTCATTCAAGGGTTTTTGAAGAAATTACGAGCTCGATAATTGAAATGAAAGTAGCAACGTGTTCTGTAGTCTTTCCTTTAAATTTCACACTCAATGCAGCGTGTGATTAGCATCTCATGCAGTGAGAAACGTGCACTGGCCATAAGAATAGCGAATCGTTGCAAAATAACCTGTGTTGGCGGTGTAGGGTAAAGGAGGGATTCGTTATTTTATCCGGGACAAGTGGGCAGATGGCTTCACTCTTATCAATAACCACAGGAAATTGGTTGTTCTTTGTGGAGAGACTGTAGTGTCAGTGCGAATGGTATTGCCAATTGGTGTGAAGGTCGTGCAAATTATTGTATGAAGTACGAACAATCATATTCTATGACGGCCAATCTCTAGTAAATAACGTAACTTTATTGACAAAGTGAATGCATTTGTGTTGTCAAGTGAAGAACCAAGGTTTGTGAAGCAATCGTTGATTTTAATATATCCGTCGGGACTGCACACAAAATCATCCACGAAACTGGGATGTGCGATGGTTTCATCGGATTGGTTCCAATGACAACTCACTGAACAACTTCACAACACGCGTATGGCCTGTCACTTGGGTTCTCTGACCCAGTACCACAATGGAGGAAGCAACTTTCTTTGTCGTATTGTGACTCAGGATAAGAGCTTCGTTCATCACTACGTTCCCTGGACACAATGTTGATGGAACGGAAACATCCCAGGTTCCCTGTGAGGGGGGGGGGGTTGTTTTAACAGGTGAGGTTCTGGTGGCTGTCTTGAGCTTTCAAGAAAATAGTGCTCAGAGTTTTTGAAGAAAGGGGAACAGTCAGTGCTGCACGTTACTGCCAATCACTGGAAAAAGTAAAAATTGCAATTCGCCGCAAGTGTTCTGGACTCCTTTCCGCTGGTGTCATTCTTTTGGATAACAATGCTTGTTCCCATTTGGCAGCACTAACGCAGGCTAAACTTGGAGAAATGAAATGAGAGCTCATATAGTCCGGATTTGGCTCCGAGTGACTCAATTGTTTCCTCTTGTAGATCCACACAGCTGTGTAGCGTTCTTTTTTGGACTTGAAATTTTTTTGCGGATATATTTCAAGAACTCATGTAACAATGGTACAAATTCTTATACCGCCTTGGAGATTGTTCAGAAGTAAGACCATGCTGGTTCGTGCAAAATGGTCGTTGTATCTTAAGAAGTAAATTTTTTGCGACATGGGGAAACTTTTTCCTTGAACGACCGGCCTGTTTCCTACACTTAAATTTCATGCGTTGGATTTACATTCTACTGAACATTTACAAAGTCCTGTTTATATATATGAATTAATACTTTAAGTATTTTTTTTTATTTTAAATTCCATATATAAATCCCACACATCCTATCTCTACCGAAACCTTTTCTTAACTGCCTTAACATTGCTGTCAGTGACATTGTGGACTTTGTGGTGGACAAACATCGTGCTCGTGGGTTTTCTCGGGGTTCTCCCGTTTCCTCCCACTTTCTTCATTCCACCATTTCATTAATTTCATATATTATATATATATATATATATATATATATATATGAGAGAGAGAGAAAGAAAATCTTTCCTTCGAAATGTATTACTCTTAACATGTTAAATTCTCTTTCAAACTCCAATGAACTTAAGATGAATACAGATAGAAGTATGTGAAAGGTTACCAGTGACTTAATCCGAATTTTATAAATGAACCCGTCACTAGTGTTTATGCATGCACTCTTCCTAGAACTTTCGAAACGAAAAGAATAAAATAGTTCAACATCCCACATTTATTCCCTATTGCCAATAGGACAGTGATTAATAACAGTAGATATTTATAAAAATAGGTGGAACGGGAATGTGGAAGGACCCACGAACAAGATTTTAGTTTCTTCTCTTTTGTTGCTTTTACGCAATATTTTATAAAATTTCTTAACAAATCTTGCGTTAGCTGTTATCGCTCATGCTAACCTATTTTCGCAAATCTGTTTTGTCTTTATTTTGATTGGATTACTGAATATAATATGAAGCTTTTTCTTCTATAAAGGAATTTCGCTATACTTTTAAGTGAAGTATGAAATATTTTTAGCTGGGAGACAGTCGAATTTTCTTATTTTTTTTACAGCTTTCACAGTCTTAAAATTAAATTTCTCGATGAGATAAGAGTATGGTATGTGCTCATGTATATATATGTGTATGTATGTATGTTTGTTTTTCAATGCTGATTTTCCTTTTATTTTGTAGGAAAGGTATAGTGCTTTATAGACCAAAGCATCTGCAAAGCAAGTTTGAACCTTCTACTTCCGTGTACAGTGGGGGAGATCGTAAGGATGAAATTGAACAGTGGCTTGATAAGAACTAGTAAGTATTAATTTTTCATCTTTAATTTGTACTGTTATCAAGATTTTAGTTCAGATACCAGGGTGGATTGATTTAAATCAGTCTGATTTAAATCACGATTTTAATCAAGATTTAAATCACTTGATTTTTTAAATAAAAATCGTTGATTTAAATCAAATTCCAAAATGAATTAATAAAGTGAAAGTAAGTAAAATCCAGTTTCTCTTCTGTTATTTCGATTATGGAAGATAATAATCATAATACAATGAGACTCAAATGTATTTAAGCACAGTATGAAAACGAGTATCATGTAGGAAACGATCAGGGAAAATCCCGTTTGAACGGGTTACGGGTGAACCCTGCTTTCTTTCCTTTATAACACAGGGTTTTAAAATTTCTGTTCCAACGGGGAAATCACCATGGACATTTAAGATGAAAACTCTTTTGTGTCCACGTCTATTTGTTTGTTTCCAGATAATAGGGGCGTATTTAGAGGGGCCCGATCCCCTCTCCGAACCACAAAAAAAAAAAATTTAAAATTTATGTACTAAATACATAGAAGTTCCTCGGAATCGTAATACGACAAATTTAAGATGTGTTAAAATATCGAATAATACTTTTGATAAAGTGGATACTTGACCCCATTGCAGAACATGCCGCGATCTGCGATGTGATCGCAGAAAATTTGCCGCGCCTGTGCAGGAAAAATTGTCAGAGGAAATAAAATAGCCAACAGTAAAGTATAAAAACGTGCCTGCTATATATAGATGTCTTAAATGCACGGACGACTCGCATTTGAACTGTTTTTCACGTCACTTAAAGCATATTTTTAACAATCACAAGTGTTTCTTCTGCTGGAACTGATCATCTTGATTTTTTTTATTTTGGAATTCCCGCAGAAAAGTTTTGACTTACAAAAGCTCATCGCATAAAGACAAAGAAGGTTCTGCCATCGGGTAATATATAGGATCAGAAAACGATGTTCACGAAGAAATTAAATATCGACTAAAAGCAGGGAATTCGTGTTATTATTCAGTTCAAAATATCTTATCGTCGCAAATTGTGTCGAGGAATTTGAAGTTTTAAAATATATAAAAAGATAATTATGACTGTTGTGCTGTATGGTTGTGAAACATGGTCGCTTACGCTGAGGGCAGACTGCAAGTATTTGAGAATAAAATCCTGAAACGAATATTCAGGACCAAAAGGAACGGACATTAGGAATGACGAAAACTTCATGATGAGGAACTGCATAATTTTATACCGTTCACCAAACACTTTTAGGGTCATCAAATCTTGGAGGCTCAGGTGGGCAGGACATGTAGCGAGAATGGAAGAAAGTAGGAACGCTTTCAAAGTTTTAACTGGAAGTCCAATCGGAAAACGACCATTAGGAAGACCTAGGCGCAGATGGGAGGACAATATTAAGATGGATCTCGCAGAAATAAGAATACAAAATAGAAACTGGATTCAGTTGACTAAGGATAGAAGTCAGGAGGGCTTTTGTGAACATGGCATTGAACCTTCGGGTTCCATAGGTCATAGAGTGAGTTAGTTAATTTTAGGCGAAATTTATGTACTTTATATGCATTTCGTGCCGCTAGCTAGTTCGAATTGTTTAAAAATATGCCCCTGCCAAATATCAGTAACTTTCGTGAAAAGAAAAGTGTCATATTGATATACATTGCTGTACTTTTTCCTTAATGCTTAAGAAACATTGTTTGGGATTGAAATAGGTTAACGATTGGAAATTAATTCAAAATTAAAACCCAATACTTTCACTTAAATGGCATAATTAACATTTAATACTAATTCCTAATGTTTTTTCTTCAGTTCGCGACTTGTATTATACGAAGAAAAAGATTTGATTTAAATCAAAAAAATCGATTTAAATCAAAAAAATCAACAAAAATGATTTTTTTGAAAAAAATCATGATTTTTTTCCACCCTGTCAGATACTGATATTAGTAAATTTTAATATTTTTATATTCGTGGTCATGACTTGGTAGAAACGTTAATCGTGTGAGATATTCAGATATAGCTATCCATTCATTTCGCTTTTCAACTAGTTTTGAGTATAAATGGGATTGTATTGAAAGCGTGTTGCCACAGTGATGTAGTGGGCTTAGTGCTCCCATGTAGCCATAAGAGGTTGTAATTCTTTCAATTCCCTATGGAATCAGGCTTTTTGGAGTTGACACAGGATTATAAAAAAAAGTTGGAGAATCGTTTGAATTTAAAAGTTAGCCTGGAATTCTTAGTTTTCGGAATCCGAGCTGATTGGCGAGTTTCAATTCCCTTTGTCTTAATTTAGGCCTCCCATGATAAGATCCCTAGCAAATCTAGGGGGAGTAGGAGGGTTGACAAAAATGATCTAAAACTACCGATGTTAGTATCGAATCCGTAGTTTTCGAGGTCGCTGAGATTAACAGTGACACTCGTACGTCGTTTAAATCCAAATTCAACCCCCGGCGTCGGGACGTGGCGCCCCCATCGTCCAGTTCTTTGGAACTGCAGTCATCTACTCGTCCTCCAGGTAGGGGGTTGTGCCGTGCCGATCTCCCGGCATTTAAAACCTGCCAACGAGCATAGTTTCAAAATAAGTCTCGGAAGTGGACTGGTCTCCCTGGACAGCGTCGCTATGGCCTTGTTTATGCTAACTGGATTTGTATTTGGATGACGCCTGGACCAGGGGCTATGGGGCGTAGGAGTAAATCGCATACGCATCCAGTAGGACCTGATGGAGTAATGACCTAAAAGGAAATGCTGAGTCTGCGGCGCGAGGATCTCCAAAGAACCATTTGCCCCTCCCCTTACATGGTGGGACGTGGATTCTTTCGCCAATACCAATCAGTCGCCGATGAAGGTGGCTCTGCTTCATAGTAACTTCGACTTGGAGTCATAGTTCAGCTTGCTAAGGGTCACGCAGGTAGGACCTGCCGGCCTCGTTGGCCGCTTTGAACGAAAACTGGGAAGAGGATTATTTTGGGCTTTCATAAATTATGGATTCGCATCATACACCCTACACGGATACTGGCACTATCTGCAGCAAAGAGGAAAGATATCCCCAAGACCCCCTTGCCTTTTGCAATTTTTTGAGTTGGACCCCGCCTGTGACCCTGTGGGTGGCCCTGAGACAACGCTTTCCTTTGATACGTTGTACTTTTAAAATGATCACACGTATTTTCCTGTTTTGGCGTCTCTCATAGTTTGCGATTTCTATGGGTGGAAACAGATTTTCTAGACACCCTGTATATTCATATAACTCGCACAGTATATGCATTCGGAAAATGTTTATTACAGTTTCGTAATAGGGGTCATTAGTGTTTCCGATTGGTATATAAACAATCCTGTCATCGTTAAACTTCAACTTTGTACAAGCAAGGGTTCATTACATGTTTCGACCTAAAGATTTAGCGGAGGTCGAAATCTGCGAAGAACTTAAGGAAATCATGTCATTGCTGTGCATCGGATTTCCACAAAGAACGGTACCTTGCAGCCAACGGGCTCCTACATACTTATATTTGATTTGTCTATCCTTCCAACACAGTTACATGTTGCTTACCATCGTTTAAAGGTCCGATGCTTTCCTTGCCATTACGATGCTTCAACTGTGAACATTTTGGTCACTCAGCCCCATCATGTAATGCTTCTGCCATCTGTGGAAACTGGTACACCCAGCGCATGGTCAGGCTCTATGTACGGTCCCAAGTCTGTGTATTAACTGTAAAGGTGCTCATCCCGCTTGGTCACATGAATCCGCCGAATTTCTGCCTGAAAAGACGATCCGTGAACTTATGGTCCTTGAAGATTTCTGCTGCTGAGGCTAAACAGACTTCAACCGAAGGTTTCCTTTGGCACCAGCTTCTCACTTCTGAGGACAACTCGGTATCAAGGTACCGGAACAGTTGACACTTCCACTCAGACTGATTTTGATGTTTCCAGTGTGCCAGTGTCCTCCAAGGAGTCCTGTACCACTGTTTCCTCTGCCAGATCAGGTATCTCCCTCTCGAGGCATAGGTCTTCTTCAGCCTCGCAGCCACCTGCCGCTCCGGCTGCTGGCTCAATCCTGTGGAAGGTGGAGAGTGCAAAATCAATTAGCAGTGCTACGAGGATATCCTGAGGCCGGTCAACGAGCAGACACTACCGGAAATGTACAGAATCGATGTCAAGTAGTCCACATCGATCAAGACAAAGCTTCACACATCTGCAGCTCGTACCTCTCCTAACGAGGATATGAAGACTACTGGAATACGGGCCACCTTTCTGCGAAATACCTATAAAGTCTCCAGACGAAGGTCCAATGGTCATCTGTGAGTTTAGATTGCTTAAAAGGGCTTTGCGCAAGAAGCGTTTAAGAATTGAGTAGAGTCGGGAAAGTTGTGAAAGAGGAGAAAGATCTTAGTTCTCCCACGGAACCTTCTGCAATGAAATTACGATGCCGGGACATCGTTCGGAACAAGGGAACACATCGGGTACTGCCGCACCTGGCACATTGGATTTCGTAACTATTTGATAAGAACAGTTTGGTCAAAAATACATGAAACTGCCTCTACATCACACACCAAATAGCAACTTCCGTGAGCATTGTCGAGAAAAGACCAGATGGATAATTGGTATTGATTCTGTCGTATTTTCTAATTTCAGCCATGGTCTTTGTGGACACAGACAGCCAGAGAATGTTAACCAGTTCCGGGAACCTTTAATTGTTGCCTACTACAGTGTAGATTACGTAAAGAATCCTAAAGGTAAGTTAGTTAGGAAAGCATCTTAGTGGAGCTCTTATTCAGTCTCTTCGTATGTGTAGATATGTAATTGCTTTACTTCCAAATATTTGAAATTCAATTCAGGATTGAAGGGAGCCTACTTATCTTATGATGTATAAAATATGGGGAAAGATAAATGGGATTTTACTATACTTGAAGCAAATTAAGGAACTAATTTACATTTGTAGGAGCTTATGCTATCCTTTTGGCACATAAGGAGAATTTTTTTCAGGAATAGCCATGCCCTGGGGATCAATTTTTCTTATCCTATCAGAAGCTAACTTTATTAACGTCTTGTGGAACTTTGGGGCGTAGTAGGAGAGCGCTCATCTTTTGGTGCTAGGAGTCCCTGAAGTTTATGGTGGACAAAATCATGTCCGTGGGTTTTTTCTTATATTCTCATTCCACCAATTATTTCATTACCATTCACCTTCATTAACCATCGGTCTCCTTGAACTTAAAGGGCATAAACGTACGACATGAAAGTAGTAAATTTAATTTCATCTTGTGAAACGTGAGTTATATGGTAGTTTCAGCACTTCTACATATGTCATGATTTGTGTCCAACCATTGTGATAACTGTTACGACTTAGAATACGTAATACACTCTGTAAAAAAAAAAATAAAATAAAATAAAATAAAATAAAAAAAATAAAAAATAAAAAATAAAATAATAAAACACCTCAATTCTCAAGGTAACTTACTCAGAGAAACATATTTGGAGCCCACTAGAAAGTGAATAAAAGGAAACTGAGTGAGGTTGTTCATTTGCGTTATTTGTGACACCTGTGGTGTACAACGGCGCTTGCCAATTGTTCATGTATCAGTAATATTCTCGCCAGATGGCACTGAGTGCCTCACAAGTTATTTTAGTGGGAATTCTGTATAAATCTTGTGATGTGTAGGTCTAGGTAACTAGTATTTAGTGATTGTTCTTTGCTTTCTCGTTGTTTGGTCAGTCTCAATTGGCAGTATTGTTATCGTGTAGCGTTGTTTTCGTTTGATATTGTTGCTATATGTGGTCTGTAAACAAGTAAGATGGATAAAAATGTGGCTTGTCGCCATGTGAACAAGAGATAATACTTGCTTTGCCAGTTAAGGTAAATCTCGAAAGGAGATGGGTGGAATACACAAAATCTAGCATTCGACGGCAGGAAAAGTAATTCACAAGCAAAATCAGCATAATAATCGTTCATTCGTAAACGGTGTGATACATCAAATAAAGCATCACTGAGAGCAGATAGCCAAATAAAATCAATAGCACTGCACAGCGAAGAAAGAAGTTCCAGACAACTCTCTTCTGTAATTCGGGATGACCTTGGAACTGCAGTTACACTTACAACTGTTTAGTTTTGACCGTATGAAGAGGCTGTTCCGAAGAAGAAACCACGTAAGTAGAAGCTGACAAAAACAGAGGGCATCGACACGTAGGTTTGAAGGCCGATATACAACTTGGACTTACGATTGGAAGCATGTAGTTTTCTACGTAGAAAAGAAACTTAGAATAGTGCGGAACGATGGTGGTGTGAAGTTGCGGATACGAACGATCAAGGAACTTGCCAAGGATTGTTTCAGAGGGTTAAAAATTCGATTACTGAGTAATGGCACGGGCTCGCTTCACCGCTAAAGGCGTCAGAAAGGTGGATATAAGTGAATGGTCATTTGATGCACGAAAATATCTTCAAATTCTAGCACATACAGTTCCTATAATGACTAAAGATTACTTTTCAGCGGTGATAGAAGAAAATATGAACTACTTCGTTTTCCAGGATAATGCTTCATGTCACCGAGCGAAAATCATTAATACGTGGTTCAAGAATTTGGGTATTCAGACTCATGTGGCCTCCAAACTCACCTGATATGAATCCAGTTGAAAATTTGTGGGTCAATAGGAGCAGAAGACTGAATAGTCAGCTATCTCGAATAGAATGGAACTCGCGGAACAGATACCCGGCGTCGGGATGTGGCGCCCCCATCGCCCAGTTCTTCGGAACTGCAATCAGCCACTGGTCCTCCAGGTTGGGGGTTGTGCCGGGCCGATCACCCGGCATTTAAAACCTGCGATCGAGCGTAGTTACAAATAAAAGCCTCGGATGTGGACTGCTCTTTTAGAAGACAACCTTGCAATGGACTGGTTTTGATTGGATTTTCTTGGATGACGCTGGACCCGGGGCCGTGGGACGGAGGAGTGCAGCGCATGCGCACCCAGCAGGACCGGAAGGAGTGATGCCCTGAAAGGGAATGCTGGGAGTCTGCGGTGCGGGAATCTCCAATGAACCATTGGTTCCTCCCCTTACACGGTGGGACGTGGGTCCTCTCAAAAGTACCCATCAGTCGGCGGTGCAAGTGGCTCTGCCTCCTTGTCATTTTGACTTGGTGTCACAGCTTAGCTTGCTGACAAGGGTCATGCAGGTAGGACCTGCCAGCCTCGTTGGCCGCTTCGAACCATGACGGGGAAGCTGAGAGGATTTTGGGCTTCATTTAGTTATGGATACGCATCAACTACCCACCCAGGACAGAGAAAAAGAGGAAAAGCTTGGTCTTGCACCAAGATATTTAATTATTAAGGATAGATCAACAGAAACCGCTGGAGCATTAAGCAAATTGTCACCGTTCCTAGTACATCGTCAAATTCATCACATTGCCACAGGAACTTTTCCTCCTGGACATATACGCAAATTACGGAATGGGACGCTCCTTGTTCAGACGACCACCGAAAGACAGTCAAAATTACTCCTCGCTAGTACGCAGTTAGGACCTGTTCCTATTCTGGTTGAGCCTCATCGACAACTAAACACTAGCAAAGGAGTCATCACTTGCTTTGATTTGAGGGAGTTACCAGAGGCGGAAATATGTGCTGAACTTAAGGATAGCCATGTGATAGACGTCCATCGTATTAGTACAAAGAGAAATGGTACAGTACAGCCCACAGATTCTTACATCATAACTTTCGCTATACCTGACCTTCCAACGCATTTGAACGTTGCCTACCACCGTTTGAAGGTCCGACCGTACATACCATTACCCTTACGGTGCTTTAACTGCCAACATTTTGGCCACTCAGCCCCTTCTTGCCATGCCTCTGCCATCTGTGGCAATTGTAGTTCTGCAGCTCATGGTCCGGCCCCATGTGTGGCCCCATCGAAGTGCACTAATTGTAAAGGTGACCACCCAGCTTGGTCACGTGACTGTCCTACTTTTCTGGCTGAGAAGAAGATCCGTGAATTGATGGTAATCGAGATCTCCGCCGCTGAGGCTAAACGAAGACTACAGCCAAAAGTCAACTTCGGCACCAGTTTCTCTTCGCTTCTAAAGACCAGCAGATCCCAAGGTACCCAGACAGTCAATTCTGCTACCCAAACTGACGTTGAGGTTCCCAGTACGCCAGTCTCTTCCAAGGCGTCCCGTACCACTACTTCTGTGAACCCAGGACTATCTCGCACGAAGCACCGATCATCATCTGCTTCGCAGCCTAAGCCTCCCTTGAACGATCGTTCGCCTCCACGAATTGTTAAGCCCATTCCTGCTTCTCAGCCTCCTGCCGCTCCGGCAGCTGGCTCTCTCTCGTCTGCTCCTACTCCCTCCATAACTCAGTTTTTGAAGCAGTCAAACAGCCAGCCTCCTACCAAACCCCTCACTAAGAAGGAACGAAAAAAACAGCTCCAGGCTCAAGCTTCCAAAGCTGTCTCTCCCTCTTCCACTGCTTCTTCTACCAAGGCATCGAAGAAATCTTCACGCACCCAGTCTTCTAGCCCACCTGGGGCGAAGAAACAGAAGCATACGTCACGTAGTCCACCTAGTGATGACGAGTCTCTTATGGATGATATGGTGGAGGAGGAGCTCGATGATTTTACCCTTGTGGAAGGCCGTGGAAAGGGCAAGAGCAGTACCTCGCTTCTTGTTCTCGATGCTTGTTGAACATGTCCCTTCTTCAATGGAATTTAAATGGCTATTCCACACACTACGAGGAATTTAAGCAGTTATTGACATTGTTTCATCCTACCATATTCTGTCTTCAGGAAACGCATTTTACCTCTACTAGCAACTCTGTTCTCTCTGGTTACACTGTATATCGTCATGATCAGCTTACTGCAGGTCGTGCAGCAGGTGGTGTAGCAATTGGGGTCTCTGATGCTTACCATTCTGCTCTCATCCATGTGAATAGTGCTTTCCAGCTTATAGCTGTTCGTGTCTTCTTAAGACAACCTGTTACTTTTTGTTGTATCTACCTTACGCGTCATGACACCTTTACTGCTGTTGATCTTGAACAGATTGCTCGACAGCTTCCATCCCCATTTCTGTTTGTGGGTGACTTTAACTCGTACCATGCACTGTGGGGCTCTCCTCGTACTGAGCCACGAGGTCAAGAGATTTCCACTTTCCTTGACAACACTAACTCATTGCTCCTCAATGATGGCAGTCCCACACATTTTACTACTGCTACTGGTACCTACTCTCATTTGGACCTCTCCATTTGCAGTCCTCAACTTGGTGCCCATCTTACTTGGCGCGTGCATAATGATCTCTGTGGCAGTGACCACTTTCCTATTCTTGTGCATGGTCTTCCGCTCATCCATTCTGCTCCGTTCACTGCCTACAATCTCCGTCGAGCAGACTGGGATCATTTTTCCGCCACTTTTCATTTCACTTTAGACCCACGTTTTACTGTTGATGGTCATTGTGAGGCCTTTCAGCAGAGTATCCTGGCAGCTGCACACGACTCTATTCCTATCTATGCTGGTTCCCGGTGTAAACGCACAGTTCCTTGGTGGTCAGAGGAGATTCGTGACGCTATTCTGGTCCGACGTCGAGCACTACGTACTTTTCATCGTGCTCCTACAGCTGATAATTTGGCTCAATTTCGACTTCTTCGTGCTCGAGCCCGCTATCTGATTAAGCAGGCTAAGCGTCATAGCTGGCGCACTTATGTTTCTTCTCTTACTGCTGGTAGCTCCATGACAGCGGTCTGGTCGCAAATTCGTCGTTTACAGGGACATGTTTCCTCCGTTGCGGTTCCATCCCTTATTATCGATGGTGTAATGGTCACTGATCAGGACAGAATTGCTGCTGCATTAGGTCGTCATTTTGCGGATGTATCCAGTTCTACTAACTACTCAGCTGGATTCCTCAGTTACAAACAACGCACCGAACGTACGCCACTTCAGTTCCGCTCTGCAACCGCTGAAGCTTATAATCTGCCTTTTACTACTGCTGAACTTGCTGCTGTTTTGGATTCTACGAAGGACACGGCACCTGGTCCTGATGGCATCTGTTATGCTATGCTCCGGCACCTGCCTGATGATGGCAAGCAACATCTTCTTGACCTGTACAATCGCATCTGGCTTGCAGACTCCTTCCCCGATGCCTGGCGTGAAGCATACATTATTCCTATTTTGAAACCTGCTAAACCTGCCACGTCCAGTGGAAGCTACCGCCCGATCGCCTTGACTAGCTGTCTGTGTAAACTTTTGGAGAAGATGATCAATACCCGCTTAGTCTGGTTTCTTGAACACCATGGCCTCATTTCCAATCTTCAGTGTGGCTTTCGGCGCTTCCGTTCCACTACTGATCATTTGGCGCATCTTGAAAGTGCTATTCAGGATGCATTTCGTCATCAAGAACATCTGATAGCCATCTTCTTTGACCTTGAAAAGGCCTATGACACCGCTTGGCGATATGGCATTTTGAGGCAACTCCATCTCTGGGGCTTACGTGGCCACTTGGCTCTCTTCATCCAGAATTTTCTCCAACAACGTTCTTTTAGAGTCAAGCTTGGAGCTACTCTCTCTGCTCCGTTTCCACAAGAGAATGGCGTTCCACAGGGTAGTGTGTTGAGTGTCACTTTGTTTGCTGTTGCAGTGAACAGTGTGATGTCGCAGCTCTCCCCTTCTGTTCATGGGTTGCTTTATGTGGATGACTTTACTATCTACTGTCGCTCACGTGATCTCCGTACAGTTACTCGCCAGTTGCAGTTAGCGCTCAACCGCCTTCACCGATGGTCTACCACTACTGGTTTCAGCTTTTCTCTCACCAAAACACACTGCGTACATTTTTGTCGCCTTCGTCACTGTGCCTATGATCCTGAGCTGTTCCTTGGCTGTTCTCGATTGTCCTATGTGGACCATGTTCGTTTTCTGGGCTTGGAGTTTGACCGACGACTTACCTGGGCTGTTCACGTTCGAGACATGAAGTACCGCTGTCTCCGCTCCATGAACTTACTACGTTTGGTGTCCCATCTTTCGTGGGGTGCTGACCGTGTGGTGATGTTGCGTCTATATCGTAGCCTCATCCGCTCCCAATTGGATTATGGCTGTGTTGCATATGGTTCTGCTCGACCTTCCATCCTACGTCATCTGGATTCTGTACATCATCTTGGCCTTCGTTTGGCGCTTGGAGCTTTCCGAACTAGCCCTATTCCTAGTCTCTATGTCGAGGCTCATGAACCATCTCTTTCCCACCGTCGGGACTGCCTGCTCCTGCGCTATTACATCCATATCCGTGCCGTACCTGACCATCCTTCGGCCTTTGCCCTTGAGGCTGGTGCTCGCTATGACAGATATCAAGCACGACCTACTGCTACCCGGCCTTTTGGCATTCGTGCTATAGACCTTGGGGCTTCTCTTGGACTCGATGTCCCTGCCATCTATCCATTGGGCCTCCTGCCCATTCCTCCATGGACAGTTCTTCCACCAGTTGTCAGCTTTCATCTAACGCAATTTAAGAAGTCTGTTACCAGCAATCAACAATTTTGTCAGGAGTTCTTCTCTTTTCTGGATGCGTACCGTACCTACGCTGTCTTCTACACGGATGGTTCGAAGCATGAAGATTCTGTTGGTTGTGCCTTCGTCACGGATGATCATAGCGCTGGCTTGAAGCTCCATCCTACTTCCACTGTGTTCACTGCTGAATTGGTTGCTATCCTGGAGACTCTGCATTATATTCGTCGACGCAATCTCCGACATGTTCTCGTGTGCTCTGACTCCAGCAGCGCTTTACATAGTCTCACGGATGTGTCAAGTGTGCACCCTATAGTTCAGCAAATTCTACTCTCTTGCAGTTCCTTACGACTTGCAGGTTGCGATGTCCAATTTTGTTGGGTGCCTGGCCATGTTGGTATTCCAGGGAACGAGCGTGCTGACCGTGTTGCCAGAGAAGCTGCCCTTACAGGACCTGAGTCTCCGTCACCGCTTCCCAGCTCTGATCTTCGTCCTGTGATCGATCGTCTTCTTCTTCACCGCTGGCAGACACACTGGGATGAGCAGATTCACAATAAGTTGCATGCAGTGAAGCCCCACCTTGGAGTCTGGTCGACGAGCTCCCGATCATCTCGCCTGGAAGAGCGGACTTTGGCACGCCTTCGTATTGGACATAGTCATCTCACCCATGCACATCTTCTGCGACGTACGCCTCCGACTGTGTGTCGTCATTGTGGTCAGCCCCTGAGTATTCGTCACCTCTTAGTGGAATGTGTGCCTCTTGCTCCTGAGCGAGCTCGACTTGGATTACCAGCCGATATGGCAATCTTGCTTGGTGATGATGAATCCATGATTCAGAAAATGTTCAATTATTTGCAGAAGCTGCATGTTCTGAATGCTCTGGGAGTGCATTTCTCACGTTTCCATTTAATTAATTTATTTCTGATTTTATCTACTATTTCTTAGCTTTCATGATTTTATGCTTGTCATAGCATTTCCTGGCTTTTATTCTATTACTGCACTGTTATATTCAGTACTAATTCTGGGCTGCCCTACGTGTGTTCATCTATTGCCGAGCTGCCCCGGCAGAGAAGATTAACCTGTCATTGTGTACTAACCCGTCCTTGTGTTTGTGTATCGAGTTTGTACATTTCTTGAATGCTATGACATTTTAATTCATAAATGACTGAACACCTTTTACGTATTCCAGACTTTGCTTTTAGTTTATTATATCTGTGATACCATGCTTTTATGTTTTTGGGTACTTCATTTTTCTAGTCAGAGAAGGGTGCAAAAGACCTCGCTGTCGACGCGCCCATATAAACCCCCTTTCAATCAATCGCGGAACAGATAATCCGGGTGTGATTCCATGAAGTCTGGGTTGCATTTTGCAAGAGCCTTGTTACGAACAAACCTTGATGATTCGCTGCACTGAAGAAAGCCCATGGTAGACATACAAAAAACTAGTTTGCTGTATTGTACCTCCTGATGTTCGTATACAATATATTTTTACCCTTAAGATATTCCATTTTTTGATTTGCGCTATTCTTGATCTTCTTTTACTTTTTGTATGTGTCTTTCTACAAACGATTTGGTTCAAAACATCCATAGCTACTTATATATGCATATAAATTCATTATATTCATGTCAGTAACCTGAATATGGATGAACTGCTCATTAAGAATATGCACTCTGTTATCAGAAATTTATATTTAAAAAATCATACTGATTAATCTATCTTGTGAAAACGATATCCGAGCAAGTGTCGCTAGTTTTTCTTTACAGAGTATAAGCAGTGACAAACACCATTTGGCGCCAGTAGTATTGACAGTCAAAGCATTTCATTTGTCTTCAACTGATAAACTAAAACATACGGAGTTAAGAGAATTAAGATTACTGAACAAACAAAATAAATATTGTAGCATTTGGATAAGAACGATGAATTTTGTATATTTTCCGCAATAGCTCAGTTTCGTAATCCATCCTTTGAGTGCTCTGAAGTCTGTCAAGTTGCCGAAATTGGCCACGAAAATTGAAAGAGAACTTTGGTGAATTCATGTAGTCGTGTTTTTTGCTGTTGTAACTGATTTAGGATGGAATTGTAGAAAGGTAATTTTATTCACTTTTAAAAGAAAAACGACTTAGCAATTTGAGCAATAAGGATTGTGTGCAGACACTACGCAATATCGTGAAGGCTCATCTTGGGCTGTTCTATAAGTAATGTTAAATTCAAATTGATATTTGACATGTGCTGCTTCTCTTTTAAGACGTTTTGTTGAGTTTATGGGTCCTAAAACTCCTTTAATCCCTAAATCTACAGACATAAATTTCCTAAAAATAAAATGTAAGAAGACAGAACATAAAGCATTGGCTTTTATGGCAATATCGACGTAAATATTAGTGTTTGTAAGTACGAGAGTTGCCTTGAAGGTTTCGAGAAACTGACAGAAGATAGATAGAATGCAAATATTTTCTAATGCTTTTCAGTGTTAAATTATCGGTTGAAGCAATTATGCTACTCCAGTAGTGGGTATCTCAAACTTGAATTTTCTATGCTTGCACTACCTTTTCTGGGACTAGAAATTGCTGCCCACGCATTTTATATTTGGTAGTTGGAAAAAAAATCGGGTTTAGGTCTGGTTAATAAGCAAGGTAAGAAGAGTAGCATTTCACTGTTCTTGAACTCCAGTATTTGAGGTACTGTGTAAGAGCTTGCATTTTCATAATGCAAAAACGTGGCGTCCGGGATTATGGGACTGTAATCTGGTTTTATATTAACTTCTGGCGAACAAATGGTAGTATACCACTCAGCATTAACTGTTCGGCGATTCTCCGAGGTAATAGTGGAGATGTCCAGACTTCACGAAGAATGAACAACTATTTGCTTTGCAACTTTTGCAGCTGCGTGAACGAACAACTTTTGTTAGTTTTAGTTAATCTTGGTACAGCCTTACAGCAGATTCTAGTTTAGTTTCGGGTTCATATGAGTAGATCCACGTTTCATCACTTGTGATGTTGCACACAAGGTTTAACGCTGCTACGTTGAACCGTTTGAGCTGTTATGGACCACATCGCACAGATGTCTTTTTGCTCTCGAATTAAATTATGCGGGATTCAATGAGAATATAACTTCGTCACACACAAATAATCGTAAGGAATTGTTCCTATTTGTCTCCTAATGGGCTTGAATTTCACGGTATGTCACATGTTGATTACTCAGTTAGCTCTCGCACAATCAATATTCTCTTGCACCATTATGTCGCTGGGCGAGGTTCGAGAACTTCGTTATTGAGGTTGTCGCGGCCAAGCCTAAATTCCTAAAAACCAAAAGTAAATGGTTGTTTTAGATAGGGCTTCAAACGTAGCACATTCGACTATTGCGTCAAACGTAGCACATTCGACTATTGCGTCAAACGTTATCGAAAGCTGTAATAAATTATTGCCTTAATCATTGTTAGTTGGAAAGCTACTTCGAACACCCATCTTCACAAATATGGCAGTTTCCACAATACTACATTCGCGATACTTTCAGTGCAACCTTCGTATGATAGAAGCGACTAATAATTCAAGTATACTGTTACTTGTCAACATTGTCCTCCGACAATTCAAAGCGTTTTGCTTATCGATGTTAGTGCATTAAAGCCTCTGATTGGGGGTTGGAAATTGAGGGGTGTTTTCGTTGCTTAAAATGTTTATATTCGGGTTGGCAACGGTCAAACCGCGTCGCTATTATGAATAAGCAGATAGGCAAATAGATTTGACCGGAAGAGGTGAAGATTATCATTTGAAGGTTTTTTGTTTGGGGTTAAGTTTAGGCACCCATCTTGCTGAAACTTTTCTTCTCCCAGTACTCACTCAGCAGTCTGCATGATAGTCAATCTCCGATCATTTGCGACACTTTCATGGGCTGTTTTCCTGGATTATAGCCTTCCTGATCAACTGTTATTTTCAATGCTGGCTCTCCCATTTTTAAATTTAGCTGCCCATTTTATTGTTGCATAAGAGGGAATACCATCACATAATGTAGTAACTATATCGATTTGAATATCTTGCGACGTTACATAAGATGTTCAATGACTCACCTTTGGTTTCTCAGTTTCGTAAATAGCTCACTCGACTGTCTTCCTTTATTTGCAAACGACAAAAAGATAGATATTAACATCAGATTTTGTGACATGACGTTCAGTGAATATTTCCTTAGTTTTACAGTCCAGTTATATTTCTTAGTAGAATTTTGTAACAAGATATTTGGATTATTATACGATATATATAGCTTTGGCATTAATACAGTGAGTAGTGCTGTGTCAATAGCGGTCTTCAAATTTTACTGGGTATGACTCGAAGAAACTACACCACGATCTAAAACTTATCTTGGACATCTTAAATTTCCGTTCCGCGTGTTGAGTTTATTTTGGAGACTAAGAGAATTTATTGCAGTGAGTAATTTCAGTGGTATCTTGTATAGACTTTTAAGTATGGCGAAACATGCAACATCAATCGGAAGTGACATTTTGTTCGAATCTTCAACTAAGATTATGCCAATTCGTCCTATTTATCTGTGGTAATTTTCACATTCTATCAACTGTTTTAATTTGTTCTTACTTCGACAGTAGGTTCTGGGATGCACACAAATTTATCTTTGGTTAAAGGTATCGTACGACTTGCGTATAAAGCTTGCTACGTGGCACTTTTCCTGCAAAATGTAAAAATTCTCAATTGTCAACTATGCGCAAGTTTATTCTGTTTAAATTACAGGCACCAACTACTGGAGAAACAGGATACTGAAAATTGCTCAAAATTTTGCTGATGACTTCAATTTTGCTATCAGTGCCAAAGACGATTTCCAACATGAATTAAATGAATATGGATTTGATTATGTTGCTGGAGATAAACCTATTATCTGTGCACGAGATGATAAGAAACAGAAGTTCGTGATGAAGGATGAATTTACGTAAGTATCAATGTAAATGTACTACAAAGGCATATAACTCTTAGTTACATAATTATACTAGAAAAAGTTATACTTACCACAATGGAGTCATATAATATGTAAAGAAGAAAGCTAGATCATGCTGAATATTGAACAGTTTCCGGTAGTTACAGCATGCGATATTTTTAGAGGACTGGTACGGATAAATTTTTAATTCAAAGAAATACGTTGAATGTGGGTGTTAGGTTTGATAGTCAAACGTGATTTCGAACTTGTTAAAATTCGTTTGTGCGAAAGAGAATCTGTTCGATCGCAGTTCAAGTAGGATTGAAAGATTACATGTAGAAGGAAAACATGTAAGAACCCTGCGCAGATTTATTTGGATTAGCATAATATAGTGTGCTGAATTAGGTTATTCTACCTAGATTACAAGCGCTGTAGGTGTTAGTTTATTTGGATCTGCTTATCAAGGAAAAAAAGATTAGCTATTTTAAGTTATATGTAGTTCTTTGTAAATTTGTAAGCTAAGCACTTCAAATCATTCTTGCTTATACTTGATGCTTTGGCCTTTGAGCTGCATGAGAAGTACCTTTGAGCCGCATTAATCGTGAAAAACTCAATAGTTACAGAAAAGCATCTACACGGGCGTACTGTGTTTGTCCAGTCAAACTGCCATGGCTTGGGATGGAATTAATGTTTCTATAAAGCTGGAAAAAGTCCTGCAAGAAGATCCTTCATGGCTGGATTAAAATAAAATTTATTACAAAATGTCACTTCTGTGATTGGGATCCACCACACAAATCCACCTAGAGTACATCATACTAAAAATCCTGAAAGGTGGAGGTGACCGGGGGTGGGTGTTGTTTAAAGATGGTTTTGTTTTTTGCATACAGATGATCAGAAAAATGGAAACACCTGAACGAAATTGCAACTTACCAGATTAATATGGTGTCGGGCCACCTTTCGCCTTCAGAACAGCCTTGATGCGACGTGGGATGGAGGCATAGAGGTCGTGAATGGTATAGCAAGTGGAATTTTACACAATTCCTCGTGCAGGGCATCGGCCAGTTCTGTGAGAGAGGATGGAGATGGAAATCGTCGCCGGAGTCGTGTTTCGAAGACGGACCACAGACGTTCAATTATGTTGAGATCTGGGAATTGGGCGGGCCAGGGGAGGTGTTGAACTTCATCCCGATGTTCCTCAAACCACGCTGCAACAACGCCAGCTGTGTGAATGGGTGAATTATCATCCTGGAAGATGGCGTCATTGTCCGGGAACAACATCCGGACCATAGGATGCAAGTGGTCTCCTAAAATTGCGACATAATCGTTGGCAGTGATTCGTCCGCTAACTGTGACCACAGGACCCAATGAAAACCATGATATTGCGTCCCACAGCATCACCGAGCCGCCGCCATGTTTCACAGTTGGGCGGAGACACTGCAGATCATAAGCTTCTTTGGGCGTTCTCCACACATAAACACGGCCCGTAGTTGGGAATAGGGTGAAGGATGACTCATCCGACCATATCATACGTTTTCAGTCCTCATCGGTCCAAGTTGCATGGTCGCGGCACCATTTGCGGCGTGCGAAAGCGTTATAGTCCATGATGAGCGGTTTGGCCCGTGCAACACGACCCCGTAAGTTCATGTCATGTAATTCGCGGCGGACTGTGATTGTCGAAACAGGGTGGGGGAGGTGCTGATTGAGTTCCTCCGTCACTTGCTCCGCAGTGGCACGACGGTTCTGCGTGACAATGCGCTTTAATACCCGGCGTGACCTATCACTCATGATTTTCTTCTGCCCACTGTTCCGCTTTCCCGATGTGGTTTTCCCGTGTGTTGTGTAGGCCGTCATCACCTTCAATGTCCCACGCGACACACCTAACACAGCCACTGCCGTCACACTCACTCCACATAATCGCGCACCAACAATTTGCCCTCTTTGAAAATCTGAGAGGTCTCCCATTTTACACTACCTCCGTCTGCTGCAATCACTGGACACTGCTGTTCCACTGCGCCTGACGTAGTGTGGAGACCGACCTAACACACAATCACCAGCGGTCCGCCGCTGCGGGCGCCACGACACCACTGCCAACCCATACATCTGACGTGTTGCCAACTACAGGTGTTTCCATTTTTCTGATCACCATCTGTATATCTCCATAATTAACAATCCTAGCAAAAGTTTTGTATCTACAGAATCAAAGCAGACAAAATTTCGTGCAAGAAAGGTCCTGTTTTGTTTCCAGTTTTGACATTGTGGTCTTTCCTACTTCCAGAGTTTGATGGCAATTCACATTGAAGTTTACATCAATACCGGTTCCTATTGCAAGTGATACCAGTGAAGGAGATTCTGGAAATCGAGGTTGTTGAATTAACCATTCTAATAGCTTCTTCCTGTCTTTTTCATTTCGAGTGTGCCGTGATGTGTGGTAATCTACATGCTGTCCCCTGTTGAGAGCTATAGGCTAGTAACATTCTTCAACGCGGAATCAGTTATCCCTCTCCCACTTTGTTCTCCATAGGTCTTAATGACACGTATTACGGTTAGGTCTATTGTCATACCAGAGCAGTTTCCTAACCCAGGAGGATCTGATCTAGATATTGAGAAGTAACCTTTTTGAGCAAAATCTTGTAATTCAAAGGGGGTGAGTAGTCAGAAGAGCACGCATATCTTACAGATACGAGAACACTTAGTATACAATAAGGGACCACGTGCATGAAAAAAGGAAATCATTTTCTGGACAGAGTAGATATGAGACTCCCAATCACCAGAGCGGTATGCTGCAATAAAGTGCTTCATGGTGAAGATATTGCGAAAATACTGAACCCACAGAGCGGCATTGGGTTCATTACTTTCAAGGTGTTTAGCTCATTTTTCGTGGAAAGCCATTTGAGCATTATGCTTGATTAAACCTTGAGTCAGTGTCTCACCTTTCATCAACAATTCACTTATTTCATCTCTCCATCTGAGACCGCGAGACTGTTTATAATAATTTTGGCTAAGCATGTCGTCGTACAGCTCTGCTAAAGGCATCATGGCCAATAAGGATTTCTACTGAATTAGCAGCAAACACACTGGCCAAAATTTGTTTAAAACTGCTACCAGCTATTATGTGGCCAATGCATTCCAAAGACGATGTAAATAGACGAAATCCACCTAACATTACCATGACGGATCTTAGAGGTTCGTCCTGGCATGATGCCACAGTTTCTCGGTCTTTAATATACAGCGGCTGGTCAGAAGTCTTCATTCTCTTGTGCTGACAGTGTGGTTACATATATTATGTTCTATCCTAGGAAGTGCATGGAGTGGTAATGGCACTTCGGCACTCCTATCTGGAAACTCTTCATACAGACCCCGTATATACGAGTAAACCTTCCACTCTGGAATTTCTTTAATTCTGAGCCATTAACAGAAGACCGTAAAACATCGGACAGGTTCGGAAAAGGAACATCTATAGGGAGGTAAGGATTTTTTCCTCGATTTCAGTGTCCTTCAGCCCGATATTACCCATGCATTCAAAGGTCTCCAGCTGAAGCACCCCTGATGTTCCGACGGTTTCAGCAGAGGGGAGTTGCCAACTATTCTATTGGCCGTGCAGAAGGAAGCTTTCGCGCTGGAGTAAGGCATTTAATACCACCCATGCTATGGAATGTTTTCAAGCTGAATATCCGTGATGGTATGGATTATTGGAGATAGTAAATAGTCAACTCCAATATCTGAATATCATACAAAATAGTTAACTCCAATATCTGAGTATCGTACAAAGCACTGAACCCTATGTTTTGCAAGCAAGTGTATCAAGCACCATATTTTCTGTGAATAAACAAGGCAAATACCTTGCAGGAGTGGGGAAAGAAATAAATGAGAGCAAACAGCACTAATAATGGCATGGGGAAATAAAAATTTACTCTATCAGGAAACCATCGCTACCGGGTAATACTTCTTGTAAACATGAGACTGTATGTCTGTTATTGTATCAGAGCCATTTCATGTGAAATCAACTAAATTTTCAGGAAAAAAGTAGTCTGAGAATTTGAAACTTGGTGTGTATGTAGGCCTCTGGAGAGATGATCATGCACCAAATTTTAGTCCTATACGCCATGTAGTTTGAGTACAGGGTGGTAAAAAATGGACAAAATTGATGTTTTTTTGCATGACCCTGTTAGCTTCAATTGGTCATGTCTGCCATAAATATTGAGCTAAAGAGAAAAATATACTATTTTGAAGAGGAAAGAATAGGCTACATGACGTCAGAAATATTTATTTGAAAATTCGGTATCATTTTCGAGAAATCCCGAAAAATTTTTGGATCAGTGATCTCAAACTGTCCATTTTTTGATTTCCTTGAAATTGGATAGCAAGGTAACCCCATATGTCTAGTATAAGTGCCAAATGTCAACTTGGGCCAAGATTGGGCCTGGAGTCTACAATGATTGTCGTATGACCATATCGGAAGACACCTGGGGTGCCAAATGTAGCAACTTGCCAGTTTGTCAGTACTGGTGAAGTAAGGTGTAACTGACCTAGCAGTAATGTTTTTCTGGTGTAATCTGTAATTCAGTAATCCTATGTGGATCTTTGGAACATTCCATTAAAATCGTAGTACATCGCATTGACCTAAATGTGAACATTCTGGAAGGTCTTCGAATCATCTGGAGAGTTATAGAAAGTTCTAGGCCGTCTGGAACATTCTGACAGGTTCGTTACCTGTATAAAAGCAGAGGTCATAAACACTGCATCCCAGTGAGCTCTTAGCTCTAGATTGGACAGCAAGTCTAGCTGGAAGTGTCTATATAATGTTCAGGCATAGCTAGTGAGATCAGTGACTATATAGCACATTTCTAAGTGTCAGTAGTGGATAGTCCCATGAACCAGGTGCAGCATTACCTGTAATTGTGTACTTTCAAAAGCTGCTTTGCTTAAGAGATTCCGCTATGTCAGCATTGCCTCGCCTCTACTATGCCAATCCATTTAGCAGTCACAGCAGTAAAGTGAGGGTTGGACTTCGCCCAGTGCAAGCGTGGATGACAGAATTGGCTCCACAACCCAAAGCTCAGTCTAAGTAAGGTGTGTAACAAGTGCAGAAAGGAACTAAATTGGTGCCGTTCCAGAGCAGCTGACGTACAGGCAAGTGATGACCAAGAATCATCTGATGGACAGTCTCTTAGTGCAAATCCTGATCAGGCTTTTACATCACCTGACGCAGCAATTGACGTATTAAAGCTGAGCTTTCAGGTACTTGGTGCGTCACCAATTCAAAAAAGAAGCTGGAGAGATTAACAATCCAGGTCTTTCCCGACATGGTCACACAGAAGTCATTGTAGACTACAGGCCCAACATATTTGGCATACTTATGCCGAATATATGGGGCTACCGTGGTACCCAATTTCAAGGGAATCAAATGAGCAGTTTCTGAGATCAGTGATCCAAAATTTTCCCGGAAAATGATTTGATTTTCAAATAAATGTTTGACATATCTTAGCCTATTTTCTCTTCAAAATGGTACATTTTCTCTAGCTCAATAATTACGGGAGATATGACCAATTAAAGTTAACAAGACTCTACAAAGATTTTTTTTTTTACCAACCTGTACTCTGAAACTACAGGGGATACAGGGCTACAGTTTGGTGCATGATCATTTCTGAGGCCTACATGTACACAGTTTCATCGAAATCTCACACCATGAGGTTTTGGGCTTGGTTGATTTAACATGGAATGAATCAGCAGCAACAGTTCGAACACTCTTAGGCGCTCGTCTTCTTTATCACACCTCGAACTTGTCATGCCATGATTCGCTCAGTTTAGAGGTCGACACATAATCAACTGGACGTCCTATTTTTTCATCGGTTGCATGTTTGGTGGAAAGAACTGTTTTCAGTAACTGTCATAGTAAATTGGACCAGCTGCTACCAACTCATCAAGAATGATCACTCTTGGATATTTCTTCGTCCCAGTTTTCTCCCCGCTCAGACGCATGATCCAAAACTTTTCTTTGCTGCGTATTTCATATACTTTCTGATGTAGTTCAACAAGTTTTTCTTCTGATTAAATTCATTATCAAAAAACTTCCATCACAAATCAAACAACTGTCATTATGAGAACAGACAAAAGAATATGGCAACACTAAAATATGCAGTCAAACTCGGAGTGCTTGCCAACACATTACACGCCTCAGCAGATGACGCAGCTGTAGTTTCCAGACCGCGTAAGGAAACAGGAAAAAAAGTTATTCACAACTCCGGATTAACATTAGATACTCTCTGCTCGCGATAATAATGCATTCGAAAGTATTAATTTTAATACATTCGAGTGCATTAGTGTTGTGAGCAGTATTCACCGGAGCCGCGAACAATATCTGGGTGCAAAAAAAAGTGCTGGCCCGTCTATTCTTCCCCTTACACAATAATTACTCTCTGAATAGTGCAGAATCTTCGCTTCCCTACGCTTACTTTCTCCTAATCCTAATTAAAAATGAACTTTCAAAGCCTATGATTTTGAAAGAATTAACCCTGCGACAAAATTAAAGACCTTTCTTGTGAGAAATTTTGTCTATTCTAATTTTTTAGATAGACTAATTTTCGCTAGTATTGTTAGAGATACAAGCAAAAACGTAGAAAAATCCTTTAAACAGGTCTTCACATACCTGGTCGCCATTTTTTGATGTGATGCGACTGGGCTTTCCTTGACTAGTAAGCATTATTGGAATACAACAGTAAGCTTATGTCTTGTAACTTGAACAAACTTAAAAACTGAATAATAAATTGAAATTTCAGAATGGGTTGCTAAGACTTTTTTTTTTTTTTTTATTTTTTGAAACTTGTTTTATCATAGTCAATTGAGAATACAGGAAACTTTATTTAAATTACTAATTGGGGTGAAAAAGTGTCTATAAAACGGGAAGTCCTTTGAATCGCGAATTACGAGTATTGTATACTCATGTCCAAAATGAATGTCGCATATCTATAACGGTCTTCTTCTGTGAATATAATTTGATAAAGATTTTGCAGGGTACTTATAATACTGATACTGTGAGTATAATCGAGAAATGTATATTTGTGGTCAATGTCATAGGAAAAGAATTATAAATACGAAAATTAGAATGAGGAAAACAAAATGCTGCTAAATTGTCAAGAAAGTTTTCGTTTTATTCTTATTTACTGCTCTTCTGATATAAAATTTGCCACATACATGTCTTTGCCGATTATACACATACTAACATAAGAAATTACCGGACGAATTATGAACTTATATTCTTGCAACAACATAGACATGCGACAATAATTTTGGACATGAGTGTACATACCATGTTAATAGCAAAAAGAAAGACAACTGTATGCTAGAAATGTGAAAACTCCGCAAGCTTCAGGTGCTTTCTGGTTGAATGTTCATGTTTCTCTCAGCAGTTTCTTTCTCGCAGCTAATTAGTCAAATTCGGTCCACTAAATTTGAAGTCCGTGAAATACTTTACTATACTTACATATTACGTAAACAAGTTCTTAAACAGTGTTGAATAAAAATATTCTTTACTGTACTTCGTAAATAAGTGGACTAGTTAAAGTGCAATGTGACTGATGTGGTACTTGAGAAATGCTTCAATATATTGATGATACATCATTGGATAATTACCTAACGTAATTACTGGCTAACAACACTCAAATGATGGTACAGGTCAATTTTTGAAGGAAAGAAACAATTGGTTCATCAATGAACATCGACAGAATAGAAAGAAGCAGATTTTGTTTCAAAAGTTCGATCGGAAGAAAAGGTATTAAAAATTTATAAACATGGTTTGAATTGCTGGTGATCCATCTTTTGCAAGTTCTTCATACAGAATTCTAACTGGTTTTTCATAGTTGTACGGTTACTAATGACGTGCTTCACATTTAACATAGAGCTGTTCTAACAAATGTTTCACACATTTATAAATCTATTTTAATGACATAAAAATAACAGCGTTAGATGTAGAATAAATTACAGAGTAGATATACCTCGAAAATTAGTTTCTATTCCAGTATCAGTGCGTCAGAATATTCAGTACAGTTATCTGCTCATATCACAGAATTACTGTCATGTTTTCTATAGTTCGTGGTAAATCTTTATACGTAATGTGTACTGTTGATTAATCGATTTTCAACGTGTTTTTTATTTTAGTATGGAAGCATTTGAACAATTCTTGAACGACCTGAAAGAGGGCAAATTAGAACCTTACTTGAAGTCTGAGGCAATTCCTGATGATAACAGTGGACCCGTGACTGTTGCTGTGGCCAGAAACTTTGATGAAGTGGTTATAAACAACAATAAGGACACACTTATTGAATTCTATGCTCCGTGGTGTGGGCATTGCAAAAAACTTGCACCTACGTACGAAGAACTGGCTAAGAAGGTAACATTGTCTTGTGTAAAAAAAAATGTTCGAAGTCTTGCATATGAGTTTGTAATACACTAGGCAGAAACTTAGAAACAGTATCGAATTTGTTAATAAGAAATGTTAATTGGTGTTAAGATTTCTTAGAACAACCAGTGAAGATAGGCTGATTAACTACATTCTTTATAAAATATGCCCTTGGAGTGTTCATGAACCTGTTCAGATTTGCTGTTTCATTGAGTCCGCGGTGATCCATTGGCAGTGCACTTTGCCTTATGGGATTGTGACGTTTAGCATAGTGTTTCTGGCTTTCTTCGGGGTTCACCCACTATTTCCAGTTAATTTTCCTCCATTCCTTTCATAATAGTTCGTTTGTATATCCTTATTCTAATGGACATAGCCATGAGACAGTAATTTAATTGTGGAAATTTTGATCTGACGAGTTAATCCTTGTCCGGGCAAGATATTTTTGTAACGTAGACGGCAACTGGGGCCATACCAACTCTTATTAGCCTTACCAACTCGATATGTTCAGGATTTTAACGTCGACTAAAGATAGAAGAATTCAGAATTTTGTCATCGAAATATTTGTAGTTATTGAGAAATTCGAAGAAAGAAAAAAAAGCTACTGGGCCAGGGAGGCCTCGCTTGCCCGGATAAGGGTTAAAATGAAGTAAGGACTTGAAGATATTTTATTTGATATGTGCAGGTCTTCAGGCTAGGTTGACTATAAACAGCTTGTTTATACATTCGAGTAGTTACATTGTTTTTTGTTTAAAGTAAGATAACTCTTGGTGTATTATTTTTTTCGTATGCGTATCAGAGCTTTTTAAATGTAATGTTACGCATTATATACAGATTAGTTTTCGTATTTTTCTGTGTAAAGTTTGTGTAATGCTATTGTCCTTTTTCAGCTTCAAAATGAAGATGTAGCTATTGTAAAAATGGACGCTACAGCAAATGATGTTCCGGCTCCATACGACGTTAGAGGATTCCCCACATTATACTGGGCACCAAGGGATGACAAGGCAAATCCTGTTAGATATGAGGTAAGCATTAATCCTTAACTTAGTGGTTTCAAATTTTCGTGATTCATTCGTTGAGATTGCATATTTAATGAGTAGGGTTCGAATTTTTAAGTTTCAAGAAAGTTCAGATTAGAATTTTTAAAATTACATTTTTGGATTTTATAGGTTTTCAGAAAAGTTTAAATTTTGTTTTACATTACAGGAAAGGACATTTTAATACATTTGGTTATATTTGAGAACTCTTATTGTACACTTCGAAACTTTCTTTAGAAAACTATTTTAGTAAACTGTAAGCTAACCGGCCTTGTACGGAATAAATATATTAATAAAACTTCTTTTACCTTGAATTGTTACCAACAGTTGAAATCAGGTATAGCATAACCTGTTTAGAACCACAATGAACCTAATATACACACACCTTATATTTTCGTATATTTGATTCTTGTACAGCACAAACATCATTTCACTTTCACTTTCCTAGAATCACACAGAGGAAGAAAATATTGAGTTATTGGGTTTCCGGTACTGAATAACACAAAGGAATCACTTCATTTTCTGGAATGGCATGGAACAACAAAATATAATGGAAGATTTTCTGTGAACCTTTCCCTATAGTCTGTCAAAATTCTCATGAATGCCGGAAAACTGCGTTCATCACAAGACGTACTGGCTGTTTCCTTGCGGTACCGCGTAGAGGGAGTATTGTTAGGTACTGTAAAAAGTTGGTTGACAACGATAGGCTACGATTGATATTTCGTGCATTTAAAAAAAATATAAAAATAAATAAAAGTTAAAAATAATTACAAATGGCGATTTACTACATTATATATTCAAAAAGTTAATTTAGGATATTTTAATTCGTAACTCCCATATTAACAATTGTATTCTTGCTCATAGCAACTTGTAATACGTGTAAAGCACAAAATTTTTCCATTAACTATACAGGAATAAAAAAAGATCAAACCTAAGAATCCGAAGCCTATTGATAACTGGACTAAGTTGGTGTATTATTTATCCGCAATCTGGAAATGCCGTACCATATTAAGATGTAACGACTCTCAACCTGTCAGAGACACATTTGATTAAAGAAAGGACTGCTAGTGTATGTTTCTTCACTTACAAAATACATAATCAAATTTTAGACAAGAGAGTACAATAGAAACATGCATGTCTCGTTCGAATACTAATTAGTGTGATGAAGTGATTACTCCTTCAATTTTCATGTAACTGCACCATTAAGATATCAATCTAATATCCTAATCACAGAAAGTGAGTTCCTACTTCACTATATGCCTGTGATTGAACATGTAGTGAGGTATACTTTTAACAGCATAGTATGCGTTCTCTTATTGTACCTATATAGTATGTTTTAGACTATTAGGCATCCAAAAATTATCCTCGTATTTCTACGTGGCGATCATGCGTGCGATTCTTGTTAATCTTTCTCAATTCGTTCTTAAATGCTGCGCCTTTCCTAGCAAGATATGGAACTGGCGTTGAAAAGTCTACAAGAGCATAGCTTATTATAATAGGACGAATGTTCCGTGATTTGGTTTTATATATTTGTATTCTTTACCTAGTCTAGTCATAAATACTGTTACAAAGAGAAGCTCAACACCAGCAATAAGAGAAAAGGGAATTTAATATACATATAGTATGTGAAGCACGATCTGACAAGTTTGCACTAATCATATTTCAAAATATCCGCCGTTAGCACGCACTATCTCCAGGGGAGTTGATATCACTGCAGCCAGCAAACAGAGCTTCAAACTGGCAACTGTGGAATGACACTTCTTACACGCAATATCCTCAACTACTGTCCACAGTTTGTAATCCAAGGGATTAAGGTCAGGGCTGCTAGAGGACCAGTCCTCAGTGGATATGAAGTCAGGCACGTTGTGCGCCAGCCACCCCTGGGTTGACTTTGCATTGTGAACAGGACCCAAGTCTTTCTGGAAAGTCCATGTGGGTGTTCTGAAAAAGGTTGATGGTCAAGTCCTTCACTATAGGCTCCAGCAGTGTTTTGGTACACCCGGGCACTAGTTTCACTCCTTTCTCACAAAAATAAAGACGGGTGGTGTCAGCATAGCTCAGTTCCCACATCATGACGGACGTGGGATGATGCTCTCTGAATTTTCGGAACTTTGCCCTTGGCTTTGTGAACTGTTGACGTATACACCTTACTTTAGCGATTGAAACACTCTTCGATAGTGAACAACTTCTCATTGTGAACAAAATCTCTGTGCCGAATTTGTGCGTACCGCTGAAGCGGGCGTTTACTTTCACGGTTCCTTTGCTTCATCAGAAAGTGTCCCGTTGACCGTCGGTAGGCTCGAATACCAATATCGTCCTTGAGTAGCCTGGAGATGTTCATCTCACGGGCCATTATTGTGTGCCTCCGTACGGGACTTCTCATACGCGCCACCACTGCTTTCACAGCTTCTAGAGTACTTGCAGTTCGTGGTCTGCCAGCTCTCAGACCCGCTTCTAAACAGACCTAGTTGAGGAACTACAGTATGGTGCGGCACACAAACCTACGACTAATAAGCTTTTTTAGTGTCAAAAATTTCACTCGATGGTTTTCCAACTTTGTGTAGCGCTATCACTCGTACCCTATTTCGTACTCGCCCCATTCCATCCTGCCTGTACGGGTTACGTGTATCCCTTTGTACAGCGGCACTCTCCATGCATGATCGGTCGCACTTTTCACCTCTAGGTTCGTTCTTTCTACTCACAAGTGTTGCAGCCTCTGGTACTTTTCTAACAATATTTAGGCTAGATTAGGTATTGTGTGTTTGAAGATACTTTCTTTCAGATTCAGTTCTGCTACGAGGGTGGATCAATGTCTTCGGCGTTATGCCCTTAGAAATAAGATCCATCCTCGGAAATTTAATGTGTTGTTTCGTAGTCTTTAGTAGGATTACGCGTAAAATCTCAAGTATCTACTTCATTTTCTTTTCTAATTACAAGTATGTGAATGAACCGTTTTGTCATTTGCTGAAAATGGATCTTCTGAGCACCGTACAGTGATCAATTTCCTATTAAAAAAACAACTCAACACAAATCTATGAAGAATTGGTGAGTACGTTCCATGGTTCTTCCCCATCATATTCAGTTGTAAAGAGATGGGTCACGAATTTGAGCTTGGCAGTCATGTATGGACGCACCAAGTGCCGGTCGCCCATGCACAGTGACGAGTGAAGAAAACTTAAACAAGATCCATGTTACCGTTATGACTGATCGAAGAGTGACTAGACGCAAAATCGTAGAGGAGACTAACGTATCATATAGCACAGTGTAGTCAATATTGGTCGATATTCTACGCATGAAAAAAATTCTTCTCGATGGGTGCCAAGAATGTTGTCCATAGATCAGAAGAGGCAGCGAGTGGCCTGTTCCCAGGAACTTTTGGCCAGGGTAAAGTGTAATCCAGAAAAGTTTTACAAGCAATTTGTAATCATGGATGAGACTCGGGTCCATCATTTCGATCCGGAGACGAAACTGCAATCTATGGAGTGGGAACACCATGGTTCTCCATGCATCCGTAAATTCCGCGTCGTACCCAGCGCCGGAAAGATAATGGCATCAGTCTTACGGAATACTAAAGGGATGGTATTCATTAACTATTTGCCACGTGGATAGACCATCACAGGTAACTATTACGCCAACCTAATCCGAAGCTTGCGCGAAACCATAAAGCAGAAACGAAGAGGAAAGTTGTCAGGTAAAGTGCTCTTCCATCAAGACAATGCTGCGGTCCACAAGTCACCAGTTGCAATGGCAGCTATTCATGATGGCTTCGAATTGATCGAACACCCATCCTGTTCACCAGACTTGGCCCCAAGTGATTTCTACGTATTTCTGAATTTGAAGGAGTAACTGCGGGGAAAGATATTTGACAGTGATAACGATGTCATGTGTGCGCTAGAGTATTTGGACCGTCTCAACACTTTTAGGAAGACTGAGAAATAAACAATGAAAATAATCTCTTCTTTCTACTCCAGGCGAAAAATTTATTGATCCTCCCTCGTACAAGTAACTTTTTTCCTTTCTTCAGTGTAAGCAAAATGGAATTGAAATGTCATGACTTTGTGACTCAAATTTTGTCGTGAAACTACTCTGAACTATTTGTTCTGATTTATTAGAAAGTTGATAAATGAATGAAGATGAACATTCTAGAGTTGTGCAATGACGGTGAATTTTTAATCGACAAGAAAATTGAATGTAGCTTTCAAGAAAATTTTCAATTTTCAAATGTGAGATATCCAATGACGTGGAGAAAAAACTAAATAACTAAAATAAAATAAAGCTTTTGCTTATTTGGAGGGGAGGGAAAAGATTGAAATATTCCATGGATGAACACATTCTGGGCAGATTTTAAAATTAAAATTGAGAAATAGTTCGACTTGTTTTTCCTTTCCATTACTAGAACAGAAAACTATTAAATTAGTTATGAATGCTAAAGATTTTTGAGAACAATGGGCTTTCCTGCTTCAACGAATACTCTGTACAGCTACTGCAATAATAGTCCAGCAGCAGAAAGTTTTAATGGAAAGATTAGATGTTAGTATTGTCTATAGTGAAAGAGTAGGTGCCGCATTTTGTTCAGCAGAATTCTCATTTGCCGGTTTTGTAATTTAAATGTGAACTGAAACTTTTGGTGACTATTGTAGTTTTGTTGCTAATTCTTTTAATTTTTGTATATTTCAGGGTGGTCGAGAGCTTCAAGATTTTATAAATTATATTGCAAAACATGCCACAGAAGAGCTTAGAGGTTGGGACAGAAGTGGCACAGCAAAGAAAGAAGAACTTTAGAGGGAGAAGGAAAATTCTAAACATGTGTTGTGAAGACATTCTGAAGTATAACCGTAGAGGAAAAAAATGACAAAATGCACATAAGGTTGAATGTAAGAGTGAATGCAGAATGCAGTTCTTGTGATGTTGAAGTCTATAAATGTGGTAACTAGTGGATTTGTATCGTGTGATTGTCGGAGTGATATGGTGGCAAATTAGTGTGGGTGGAGATATAAACTATAGAGTAAGTGATAAACTCTTAGCCAGTTGTAGGTTTACATGACTGACTTAACGTGAACCGTTAATGCCCTAATTCTTCCCTTTTTTCATTTATATCTTTATGCTATTTACGTGACCGTGAATATTTGCATATTTGTTTTGAAACGTTTGTTCAGTTTGTAATGTTAATTTGATTTCATGTTCCATTCTGTATGGTTTCGGGGCGTTCTATGGGTATTTTGTACAAGTATTTTTCATTCAAAAGAATCAGCCTTGCATTTGTTTTATGAAAAATAAAGCAGTAAATTATGTCTATGTTAGTATTTTATTTTCGAAACCTGTTAATAGTGTACAACCAGCAGCAAAAGTTGTCCAACAAAAAGTCATTAATTTTAGCATCATTAGAATAAGTTCATTTTCCTTGATTCCTTTCTTAGTCTAATGCTATGTTTAGACTAGAATATTTAAGGTAATTAAAAGTATAGTTAAAACTGAAAGGGACACAGAAAACTTCTTTTGAAATAGGTACGAAGTTCTTCGAAAGTTAGTAAAGTCGCAGAACTTCGGCTAAGTCTACTATTGCATTAGTTTAGCTTTAAAGATGAAATTTGTTATATGTTGTACTAAATTCTGTCTGTAGAAGAATCTACCTTGGCGATATTTTGTTCATCGTTGATTTTACATTTTCATTTGGAGTTGTGAAAGTATTTTAAAATATTCAAAATCGTAGTAGATAACGGAAAAATTTAGCAATATAAGTACTGAGATATTCAATAAGATGTCATATAAAATTCGGTAAAGTAGGTTAAATATTCCATTCGCTTTATCAATCACTATATTCGTGTTCTTTTTTCGATATTTTAATACTAGAAGAATAAGTGAATATTTAATACTTACGTTAATAATAAGTGTTCCGAAGTTAATTTACAATTTGGCTGCTATGTCTATCTGGAGAATTGTATATTTTCTGGAACCTCACGTAACTGACTAGTGGTGGTGGTGGTGTTGGTAAGGGGGGGGGGGGGGCGGAAGGAACAGGGCAATGAAAAAGTATTCCTAATTTCCAATTTACTATGTTGGGAGTAACATTTATGGTAGTTTAATTGGAATCAACATATTTTATTCTCTTTGGTGTGAATTTCGGGAGAGTGCAACAAGTATCGGGTCTCCGGTTCACTGTCGATTCGCATAGAATACCAAATTTAAAAGTGTATTGGTCAGAACGGAATGAGTGACGTAGGTAGCTCACCGTAATAGCAAAGCGGATTCCAGGCCTAATCGCACTTCACACTGGGTAAAGAAGAATCGGTTGATTCCTTGGTAAGTTTCAAACCTTTAACAGGCTTAAATAGTAGTTAGGTTTGACTTGTATGTATGTGAGGATGTTCGTGATCATAGAGTTGGCCATTTCAATACAGTTTTCGCTTATCGAATAAACTATTCCTAAAGGAAGGTTGTTACGTATAAACTATTTGAAAAAGAAAAAATGAAATTCATATACATACACAGTAAGTTAGCATTCTTGTATGTGTTCAGACAGGTGCACCGATTTTGATGATTTGTTTGAGAGTATACTTTCTTGGTGGTAGGACATAAGTCTTTGGAGCTAGACCATGAAATTCCACAATGGCTGATAGTGTTATGTTATAATTAACAAACATAATTTATGCATGTTCACGCATAACTCCAACATATATTTACTGATATCTTTATTTTAGTTTCAAAGAGTATACTTTCTCGCAGATTGCATGTAAATTTTATCAGGATCTGGTTGTCTTTGCAGCTACACCATGAACTTTTGAACAGGTGACAGTGCGAATACTGTGTATGTTCACGTGTATTTCCGTAACCTGATAGATATCAGGTTGTCTAAAAAGTATCGAGTCTTAGGTCAAAATTGAAAAGACATTGATGTGACTTGAAGGTGACATTATAAAACTACTTGTACACCATTTTGTTCGAATTTCATTTTTCCGGCCAGACTAATCCCGTCGCTGTAGAACTTTTGTGGTTTCTGATTTAAAGAAAGAAGGAAAAAAAAGATACGTGGTTGTGGCAGGCCTCTAGTGAAACTAACGAAAACACCATTCAGGAAGTTCTGCAGTCCAAAACAATGACCATGTCGGTCCGGGCTATATACGGTGGATGCATTAAGATCTCCCAGCTAAGTTCTGAATTTTGGATGAATCGTTACAGATGTCTGTGGTCCGGCGTTGTCAGCGTGGTATAAAAATTTTCTGCTGACCAGTTCCAGCCGTTTCTTTTGAATTGCTAGGTTCACTTGCGCTAATTGACAGTCCGAGTTTTGGTCTCAGCTTGTAATGCACGATATTCCAATCCCACCACTCTCAGCATAACCTTCTTGGGAGTCAATATGAGTTTGCAACATTGGAGCTTCTCGCTTTGAGCATGATCTTTTTCGCGTATTGTAGGTTACCCACTTTTCATTCGTAATCAGTGGGGCCGCGGTGGCTGTCGTAGAGCGTTCGCCTCTGGTGCTTGGGGTCCCGGGTTCGATCCCAGCCTCCGCCAAGTGAACTTTGTGGTGGACAAACACTGTGTGCGTGGGTTTCCTCGGATTTCTCCCGTTTCCTCCCACTTCATCCCACCATTTCATTCATTACTCATCACCGTCTGCTTTAGTCTAACCGGCATATCCGTGGGACGTAAAACTCAGATTTCATTTTTCATTCGTAATCAATCGCTTCAGAAATGGCTAGAGATCGTTAAATTTCAGTAATATATAAATTAAACGTCCAATCAGGACATAAGTATTATTTTTAAAATCAAAAGGAGAGAACTTGTAATCTGTTAATTGTTGAAAGCAGAAAATATAGCTTTAACATTTTCTATGTCGACATGAAGGTGATATGTGGTAAATTAGGCTCCAAAATATTTTTTTTTTTTCATTACGCTAGTAACCATATTTTTCAGAAAATGTCATTTGGACTTTCCTAAGATTTGATAAAATTTAAAATATTTGGTCTAGGAATTAATTCGTGCGGTTTTTAATAAAAATTAAAGCTTTATTTCAAAAACAAAGTAAATGAATACGTTAACAAAAATATTGTCCATCGCTAGCCACTACTTTCTCCCATCTTTCAGGCAATTTACGGATTCCGTGTCGAAAGAATTCCTCATCTTTTGACGCAATCTAATCAAAGATCCATTTTTTCGATATTTTCTGAAGAAGTGAACTGCTGTCCAATCAAATCGTTATTCATGCAATCGATCAAGTAGTAGTCAGACGGAGCAGTGTCTGGTGAATATCGCGGGTGGAGTAACACTTTCCATCCGACATTTTCCAAATAGGTTTTGACCGGTTTTGCGACATGTGGTCGAGCGTTATCATCTTGATAAATAAGTTTATTATGCCTGTTATTCCATTCTGGTCGTTTTCAGGCCAGAGCTTGCTTCAAACGCATTAACTGTTGTCGATAGCGGTGTCCATTAATAGTTTCACCAAGTTTCAGAAGTTCATAGTACACCACACGTTTCAAATCCCACCATATATACAGCATAACCTTTGCACAATGAATATCTCGTTTCGGTTGTGAAGGACCTGGTTCACCTTGCTTCACCCAGGCCTTTTTTCGTTTAGGATTCTCGTAATGAATCCACTTCTCATCACCAGTTACAATTCGATGCAAAAATCCCTTCCTTTTCTGTCTTTGAAGCAGCAATTCGCAAACGGTTTGTCTTCTTTCAACGTCTTTCTTTTCAATTCATGTGAAACCCAATAAGACATCTTTTGAATCATTCCTATGGCTTTGAGACGTTTGGAAACTGTTGTTTGCTCAACTCCAAATGCTTCTGCAAGTTCGTCCTGCGTTTGACACGAATCCTGATCAAGCAATGCTCTCAATTCTTCATCTTCAAATTCTTTTGGCTGTCCAAATTGCTTTTGGTCTTCCAAGCTGAAATCACCACCTTTAAACCGTGCAAACCACTTCTGACACGTTCGCTCAGCTAGAGCATGGTCACCAAACACTTCCACTAAAATATGATGACTTGCGGTAGCACTTTTCTTCATGTTAAAGCAATGAAGAATAACTCCCCGCAAAAACACTTTATCAGGCACAAAATGTGCCATTTTCAGTTGAAGAAAAAATGTTGTTTCCGCTTCAAGCAACTGACATATACTAAACAAGATGCTCAATGACAATAGTTTTCAACGCATGTTTGGATCAACGAAACTATGGGACAATAAGCTAGTTACGCCATCTTTTGTAAAACCGCACGAATTAATTCCTAGACCAAATACAATTGCATTTAGCTAATTAGAAAGAAAAACTTGTTGATAAACAGGGCCGATAACTCACGGTTTCAACAAATGGGATCCTCCATTCAATCTCGCAACCATAGTGTCTCGGAGTGACAATGGAGATGACTGAGAAGTAACCACTAGTTTAAAACCCATAGGTATAGAGACCATTGTCTGATCAAGCATCAACAGCAATAGGTAAAGTGGGACATTGAAAAGCTAAAACTATCGATTTGCATACTTAAATATTCTCGTTATTTCTATATTTAACTTGGTTATAATTGCTTTAGTTTTGAATGAGTGTAGAAATTCTATTATGCAGCTAAGCTTACGTACTTTGTGAGGTGTCACTTAACATTAAATATTTACTTTGTTAGTAGGAAAAAAAAATCAAATGTACTACCTTTCTATATGTGCCAATTCCACAATATACCATTTGTCTCATTAATAAAACATTGGCATTCTTGACATTAAGATTGTAAGTAGTAATTCATTTACTAAACAGATTTTGTAATAACAGCATAAGCAAAAAGAAAATATCGTTGTTTGTGTACAAGAGTTACTAGTAGGTTGGATGGTGTGAAATTTTCTGGATAGCCTAATATGTATGGTACGGATTTCATAATGAAAGAAGTAATTGTTGTTATGAATCCAATAGTATCCTTTCAGAAGTAGGGGTGGAAAAGAATCTTATCTTTTGACTTGGGGGATTATTAGAATGTTTGAATAAATAGTAAGTGGATTATATATACATATATATTTCGTCTACAATAAAAGGAGAAAAAAATGAAACTCTCAGAATCGATTGAGTGTTGCATTATCTACGGCGAAGCAATCTCTAATTGTACTATTGTACCCAAATAAGAAATAGATAAAAGGTTTGTAACAACTGTTCCTCAACATATCCAACGAATGTTGTTGCTATTACTAATAGTAAAATAACGCCAACTCTTCATGTATGAAGGTATAAATAGGATCCATAATATATTCCACGACCAACATTAAGATGTGCGAAGCAATCTGCCAAAGTTGAACATCTCGACAAATGTGAATTACTCTATTAAAGGCTAATTCAGTACTTGAGAAAATGTAATGCTAGAAATAAACCTGTGGTACTTTGAAATTAAGCATACATCAAGAAGAGGAGCAAAATTTCATCAATATGAAATATTAACAGGTGCAGGTAAGTCTACTAGCGCATTATTTGCAATATTGAATAGAGGATGATGTAATTGATGCGACAAGTGTTAAAAGAGCAAAAAGGACCTTGATATAACCAAGTAATTCTGACTACTGCAATTAAAGTAATAAGTTAATATAATAATGTTTAGTACAACAGATGTTATGTACAATTTTATACTAGGAATTTCTTGATAGTCTAATATTAAATAAGGGTCGGGAATAGAAAACACATTTAATAGAGCCTCAATCAAACTGTTAATAGGATAGGAAAAAGTATTTAGTAGTAATAGTTTGCATGTTTAATGTAAATATTTCATTTGATGCCTGGTCTTGTTACATAAACAGTCTAATATACCTCTTAGAAAAACTAGGAAGAGAATACGAGAGAATCGGAAAATTGTCAGTTGAAATAATCAAGCCGGTAATGATTATATTAATAAGGATTTAGGATTTACATTTCTGGGTTTTCGGCATCTATGGCCATGTTAGTCCGGTACGTTTGAGAGATGACGTCCCTCGGCGATCACATTATCCTGAGAAAGGGAAGGAAGGAAGCGGCTTGGCACCTAATGTTAAGTAGCATCCCGGGATTTGCCTGCTGGCCTGAAAAAGCTTTCTACACTCATTTGACAAGTGCCCCCACTGGGACCGTTCACATTAAGTATCAGGCCCATTGATAAGAGGTGTAGTATGTGAATTAAGAGAAGACTTGAAAATGTTAAATTTATTAATAGTACTCGGGTTATTTTAATATCAAGATGTAGTTTTAAAATATTAGTTTTGAGAACTGAAAATAAGTGTTGGAAACTTTCTCTTGATACTGCAGAGTAAAATTCATTAATGGTTTTAATTATACCATAAAAGTTTATGAAAATACTATTGGTTTTCTTGTCATTTAATTATTTTAGGTATAGCATATTTCGTTATGCAGCTAAGTAAGCATTTATTGATAGTTCTCTGAAGACGAATCTATAGTAGTAGTAATTTTTCTTTTGCTTTCTTATTCTTTAAGAAATCTATATGTTGAAAATTAATTTTGTCTCCTACTTTTGAATTCTTTTAAATTATGATTAGTTTAGTTTTGCCTTATTGGCATATGTTTTATTTATTTATTTTAGGAAACAATATGATTTTTCGTTGGGAAGTAGGCTATTTGTGTGTGTATGGACTGAGATATTCTTTACTCTTATTAAGTATCGGAGCTATAATAATTATGGCTCGAGGATATTGTTCTTGATTTTGGGATGAGGCTATCAGCAGGGTGGCATATATATATATATATATATATATATATATATATATATAATATGTGTGTGTGTGTGCTAAAGATAAGGGTTATTGTTTATTTTGCCCTAGTGTAGCTTTTTCTTATTATTTATTAAAATATCTATATTTTTAGTTTACTTGTGATTACCAAAGGCACACGTTGAGGCTACCGTTAGGGTCCATTAAGCTGGTGTTTTGTTGAACCTCTAATGTATTTTATAGAGAATGTTGCAGTACATATAAATTTATTTATTATTAAAAAGTGCTGCTTATAATTTATATTTGTATTCATATGCACAGCATTAGACTGCTTATTTTAATTTGTATTCTTATTGAAGAGGAAGAGTACGAGAATACTTATTATTAATTTTAAATTGACTTCTTTCAAATTCATTAATCTTTTTTGTAAGTGAAAGATTTTTATAATTGTAAGTGCTTGAGTAGTTTAATATGTAAAATTTTAATTTGTGGTACTGACAGTCTCTCTACTGACTTTCATTTCCAAAATTCCAGTATATTCAGTGTAACTACCAGCAAAATTTCAGTACCAAATACAATCATTTTTTTAAAAGTTCTTTAGGAATAATCACACTTGATAATTTCAAGTTTGTAATTGTTTTACCATCAAAGAGATTTTATTTTTAGTAAAATTAGTTAGCCCTTTTTTTTTTTTTTTTAAATACAATGATTTCTTAAAGCATTTTTAAAGGGTTTCCGAACTGCCCTCACGGCTTTCCACTCCACTCCACCCATTACTTTAAATGTCTAATTACAAGATGTATACAGCTCTTGGAAAAGTTTACGATCTCAATGGAAACAAGATTGTTTCTAAGACTTAAAATAATTGCAAAAGAATTATTGTTGACAAATTACCAGTTTCATGATTTTTCCAGTATTTGAATCAAAATTCCAATATCAAAATTAAATTCCAGTATTTCCAGTATCAGTAGACACCCTGCACTGAACAAGATTGTGATCCTCGGGCCGTGATTTGATCCATTCTTATTTATGTAATTAGATTTGCATTTTTAAACGTTATTTCTTTCATTCGTAATAGGTTTATATTTTCTAATTGACAATTATAGTGTTTTTATCTAGTGGGAAATTGTCATTTAATAGAAACAAGAGTTACGATGACTCTCTTGATTATCACTTATATTTACAATATTCGTATTGTAAATTTCTAGTATAGTAATTTATTATATAGTGATCAGTAAATATGTTCTGATCACTATCTCAATCGTCTTATTTTACTAGTTTTAATATTTTTTTCAATATTATTGTTAATTATTTCCTCTATTTAGAATTCTACTCGTGTGAGATGGTGTGGGATTAGTATCATACTGTTATTTATCATCAAAATGTTAGATCATATAATGCTGGAATATCAACTGCACTTTTTAATCAAATTGGAGATGTTGCAGTTTTATTGGCCATTGCCTGAGTATTATTTATTTATTGTTTTGGAACTATCTTAAATAATAGTGGAAATATTTCCTTTGTTATATTGGCTGCTGTAACAAAGTGCCCAGATTCATTTTTCTGCTTGACTGCAGCTACAGAAGTGGCTCCAACTCCAGTATTCGCATTAGTTCATTCATCTATTGTGACTGCTGGAGTTTTATTGATTTTCTTTAGTGGCGTCTAACTAAATGTCTATGATGGAGATTTTTTATTATTATTGTCAGGCTTGACAATATTTATAGTAGACATAGGGGCTAATTATGAATGATTTGAAGAAAATTATTGCTTTAAGTCAATTAGAACTTATAACAATGTTATCGATTTTTTTTAAATAAACTAACTTACGTACTTATACATGTCCTATTTAAGGCATTGCTTTTTGTGTGTGCAGGTCCAATTATTCACGGTGTAGGTGACACTAAAAATACTCGGAGAATACGTGCCTTGTGGGGCAAATGCCTCTTACATTGTCATGTTTAAATGTATCTAACAGCACTCCGTAGCGTACCATTTTTAGCCGGGTTTTATTCTAGGAATTTAATCTTGAATATTTCTTCCCTATAATTAATATTTTTTTTTCCCTATAAGATTGTTTCACTCAATTCTACTTAGATTTTACTTAACAGGTAAAACATTCGGGGATCCCTTATTCCATTAGTGATAATAAGGGGTGAGTGATGTAAGGGAATGTTGGGATTAATAGTAATAATAATTTTAGAAGGTGCAACTTTAAGATGATTAATTTTTCTAGTGTTAATTGTATTGCACTGCCGTTACACTTGAAGATAGGCGCACTATTAGTTGGAGGAGTGGTTCTGTGAGTAGAGATTTTATTAGCAAGTTACGTTTCAACTAATTATAAAGATATTATGTTGGAGGTAATTATTTTATTAAAATTGATCAAGGCTGAAGAGAATCGATTAAGGCCCAAGGAATATATGAAAACTTTAAGAATGGTTCAATATTAAGCCAAGACTTTGAAGATACTAAGAGGAAATTGTTTCTCTAGGCATTCCTTGAAAGGATTTTTCTTTACCTCATAAAGGTAATATAATTTTGTTATACTTAGTGTTGTTAAAAAACGGTTCTTATACTTAGTGTTGTTAAAAAACGGTTCTTTTTGTTGTTTTTTTTCAATAAACTGTTCTTTTCAGGGTTTTTTCAAATGTCTGTTTTTTTCTGACTGTTATTTATTGATTTTTGTTGCAGATAAGTAAAACAATCAGCAGAAATAGTCGAAGCCCTCGTAACTTACAAATCGTTTGTTTCTTTGCACTTATACGAGCAAAGTTGTGTGGTTAACCCTTTCGAAAAGTCATTTTTGGAGCTTTCCTATATTTTCAGTTAGTAACTTATTGCTCAAAAACCATTTACCCGATTGATATGGTTAAAGCTTTTTTTTTTTTTTTTTTCGAAGAAAAGGGATGTGGTTATTTTTGTTACATTGCAGTGTTGCCAACTGGAGGGAAATTTTGCAACAAAAAAATCCCTAACCGAACTTCAAGATGTTTTGTATCTAGCACCACTGTTACTACATGGATTCAACTCTCCTAAAACAATTCTTTGGTGTCTTGACAAGGCACAGTGAAAACCTGAAGTCACTGGCTTCCGCACAGAGAGAAAGAAAAAATTCTGTCACCATACACATGAAATTTTTACACCACTTATATCTCAGAAGCAAAAATGAACAGATAGGCCGGGGCTACAACTTCCCTAATGATCCTATTGAAACTTTTTATTGTGTGTTCTGTACACCAAAGAGGAGGCTTTCAGGTAAGTTGTATGTCTGTTCCAATGTTGCCAACAAGAGGAAAATAATAGAGGGGAAAAGGGAAATTTTCCGAATTTTTTGGTTGGAAACACTGCCACCGGGCAGACGCAAACTGCCTGAAAACAAACCTTGGTACCCCACCAATATATCCTACAAGTATCATGGTAATATCAAAGCAAGCATGAAATTTAAAAAAAAAAAGTTTCATTCTACTCCAGAAATTCAATTTTTTTTTTTTTTTTTTTTTTTTTTTTACCATTTACAGAACAGATTACAAACCTCAACTGTACTCTCCCTAATTATCCTATTGAAACGTTTTATGGTGCGTTGAGTAGGTCAAGAACAAATCTTTCATACAGTGGTGCGTTTGTTCCAATGTAGCCAACAAGAGGGAAATAAGACAAAAAGGGGATTTTACCAAAATTTCCCCCTAAAATCGGGAATTAAAGTTTTCTGTAGCTGGCAACACTGCTCCAGATACAAACCACCTTAAACTTTGGTATCACTCTAATATATCCTTCAAGTATCATGGCGGTATTTAAGAAACAAAGCTTCTAATCACAAAAAATAGATTACGGTAAACAGAAAAATAGGGAAAACTAGAAAAATTAAGGGTTAGAACCTAAATACGAATTTTTCGTGCGCCTCCTAATTACCCCATTGTAACGATCTGTATCCGCTCTTGTTTAATAAGGACCAGTGTTCGACTGGCAGTAAGTTGAATGGCGCTCGGACATATAGACACAGATTTATAAAAAAAAATCTCATTTTTTGCCCAATTTAGGGAAATTTTAATTTCCCTAGTTTGCAACATTGCTCGTAGGCCCGTCCAATTGATCCCATCAATTAGGTATCCATCCAAGGTATCTACCTAACAAATCTTAAGATCTCTCTTCAACGAAGGAAACCACAGGGTAAAAAAGGAAAATTCACGAATTTTTGACTGCGCTGAAATTTGAGAAAGAAATTCGACAACCAGAAGAAAAAGAAACTAATATGATAAACTATGGTTCAACTTGGGTTCAACTATATTTGGCAAAAAAAAAAAAAAAAAAATCCCGATACCTTAATTTGTATACACACAGGAGCTTATTAAAAAAGTGACATACCCGTGTACCACTGACCACCTGGGTCCGAAAGGGTTATTGTACATTTGATAACATTTTTTGGTTAGTAACTCGTTTTATTGTAGCAGTTATAATGTCGAATAATAATAGCATCGTTCTTGTAACAATAACTTTATAAGGAAACTTTTCTCTCTTTTTTTTTTACATCTTAGTTCCAATACTGTTGCTGAGAAATATCGGCGTTTTAAGGCTTTGTAGTCCTTATTACATTTAACGAACAATTATAAACAATACATCAAGTAAAAGAGTACCCTAAACAGTTTTTGCTACAAGTCTTCATTCGTCACACAGCACACATCGAGTCGATAGACGAGGAAGGCCCATAAACTTTCCGCCATATGGCACAAAAACACATTCAATTTAGGGGTGTCTCGTTGTAACTGTACCACCATCTGAAGATTTGCTGACCGCCAGATGCGAACATTAGGCGAAATGTCGATTTATCACTGAAGGCGACACAATCTAGAAAATCTTCATTGTCATGCAGTAATATTTCATTTGCAAAGTTGGCACGTAAAATGTAGTCTGTAGGCTTTAGACCTTTAACAACTGTAAACGAAAAGGACGTATTGTAAGCGTCTTAACATGAAGGCCATGGAATCCTGTTGGTATAAAAAATTTCGAGCCATAGATGGCACCTGCCATAATGAATGGAGCTTCATAATATTCATGTGCTTGAAGAACAGTAAAATATAGTCGCTGAGAACTTTAATTTGACCTCATTTTTCTGTTTCGCTGTATGTGACAATAGATTCGCAGATAAAATATCGATCGAGTAAATCTTTTTAAATCAGATTATGTGGTGGTCAAACATCGAGTTTTTTGTAGCCAGCCTTCCCTAAAGGGTTTAACACTGATGAATATGTTAGGCCATTGATGATATCATGATGCCTTATATCCCAGTCTTGCTCGACCTTTGCCATCCCCTTTTGCTGTGACTGGTTGCCCACTGCAAGGAGCATCTTGGACACGGAAATTTTATGAACGAAAGCGATTCAAACAGCTTTTGGATGTTGCATATAACGTATCTTGCCCATGAACAGCAAACATTTCTTCACGGACCTGCGCAGCACTTGCGCCTGTAACGACAAACAATTGTAAAATGTAGCAGTGTGTTGCGGAGAGTTTACTGATTCACTGGACTAGACCCTAAAGTCTGATTATAAAGTATTCCAGCATCACAACTCCAGCTGTTAAGTGGCGTTAGGCTTGACCTGCTGCGACTCACTCGGAGATTAAGGAAATAAATGCCGTGTCGTGTGCTTAAGGGCATTCAAAACTAGAAACAAATTGAAGTTTGGAGAAGCACGTGGTACGCTGTTGCCACTTCGTGCGCATCCCGGTAAGTCATCATCTGGAACTGTCCTGTGATTCTTAATGAAAAGGAGAATCTCTAAATATTGGTTTATTTGAACGGATGTTTGTCGTTCCAGTTTGTTCATGTTGGAAAGCGGGGAGGGGTGGCCTGTGTGAAATCACTCCCACGCACAAAGAAACGAAAGATTAAAATAGCTTTCTTCCTTCTGAAAACACGTGTTACTAGCGGCAACATTGGAATGTTAAGATCTTTTGTCAAGGAAACCCTCCATCCACTGTTGCTAAAATGACATTTATGATCAGACCCTCACTGAGTGACCGCAATAACTGTGACGTAGAGTCCCTTCTTCAAAACAAATCTGCACGTATTTTTAAGTTGTCCATTTGTTTCTAGTTTTGAATGCACTTTAGTACTTGCATGATACCAACTATTTCCAAGTCTTTCATTAATCATCCGTCTCCTTTATCCTAAAGGAAATGACTGTTGGGTATCCAATACTTCATTTTCACTTCTTTTAATTACTAAACTTAATTGTTGCATGCTAAATATACGATACATCAGTATTCGCTCAGAACAGAAGAATGTGTCAAATAGTTCATAAGTACATGGGAAATTACTATTAATAGTAGGTAAAAACTTTACGCTGTAAATAATTTACAATTACCATTAATTGCCCTTCAAGTTAAGGAAAAGACTGCCCAGTCTTGTTTATTCAAAGATATCTGTTGCTCCTTGAGAAGGCCTGTTAAGATCTGCATGGATCTAAATTACTGAATCTACATCCGTAACGCAGAAAATGAGAACATACACATACAATTCCTTTACTGTAAGGATAATTATGATTGTAAAAATAGTATACAATATATTTGTAGAAATAGTTTCGTGAATCGTATGTTATATACACTACTTCCATTAAGTTAACTATGCTAAATAAAGTCGAAAACCTATGCAAATTGCGAAATCCATAGAAAGATAATAATTCACTAATAGCTCATGTCAAACAATTTTGACTACTTCACCAAATTTTTATTTTATTTATTTATTTTTTAATCTCATTACCCATAAGACACAAGTCTTGTTAAGAACGCAATGGTGAAATGGAAATAGAAGCTCCTTAGAACAGTTAAGTCACTTCTTGAACCCACATAAAATTACATTTGCACTTCATACTTCTTAGTTTGAGAAGTAACGCAAAGCAAAAAAGTGCTCTGGCAGTTATTTGTACCCAAACGGTAATCACACCAACAGAAAGACTTGAATAATTAATACCACTTCGAAGAATAGTCATGAATGTGTGCAAATTTTATCAGCCATCTGCAAAGAAAATATACAAATATATGCGCATCTGCGCTCTACCTGTAAGCTTATCTGAAAGTCCAAACAAATGGAACAATCTTTGGTCACTTAAAACCCTTGTTTAAAATGAACATGCTTTGTTCTCTATTTCTGTCAATACGGCCTTCTAATGAAGTGTGCGTGGCTTTTCACTCTCCACCTTTCTACAAAAAAACGACTGTAGAATGCAAAAGTCACTTTGTCATCACATAGGTCATTAAAACTAAAGTTCATTTGAATCAATATATAATAAAGTGTTTTTAAATTGAGAATCATTACTAATAAATAAATGGAGCAGTAAAAAAACATAAGAAGAATCATTGGTCACACGAACTGTAATATCGCTGCCACAAACATTAGAATTTATCAAGCATAGAAAAAGAAATTAATGTTATGTATTTTATTCTTTCCATATACAAATACAATACACTGTAGAACTAAATAACTTTTTTAAATAATACAAAACACGTGTTTTGAAAACACTTCTCGCTTGCAATAAACAATTCTAAACATGGAAGTCATGGATAACAGGAGCTCACTAAAATAACCATGTAAAAATCAAATAACATGTGTACACTCAAAAGCAACAAAATACTCGATGTAGGTTTTTGGCCTACAATGATACCGACAGGATTAGTTTGTTAGTTCCTGTCACTGTAACCCTCTACATTTAAGACATACTCAGCTTTAATACCGTCAATGCTCTTTGATCCTTTTTGCATATATTTAACCTTTTTGAAAAGTCTAAAAATTACTACAGCTTTCTCCTTTACATTGGAGGCTTCTTTAAATCATTTATGGACGGAAACTCATGTTGATTACAAAATAATAATACTAATAGTAATAACAATAAAATACTAACATCTGGAACGAATGAAAAAAAAATGTAAATTAAATCTTTCAGCTTAACGTCTCACGATTATGCCATTTTGGTTAAGGTAAAAAGATGGAAGAATTTGATAGAATAAGAACATGGGAGGAAACTGTAATATCCCGAGAAAACCCATGGACACGATGCTGTCCGCCTCAAAACTTGGCCGGGGATCGAACCAAGGACTCCATGCACCAGAGGTAAACACTATCACTGAGCCACCGTGATCCCCAAAAGAAAAAAATGGTACATCAAACTGAAAACCTTTATACAACGGATGACCGGAAAACTTCCCGACATAAGAGAAATTATACATGTATATAATTCTTCAATTCTACGTAAAATTTGAAGCGTTGCACATTCGTACGTATTACAAAAATCCATGAAACAGTCTAAGTAATTGAACTATAATGGCAATAATAATAATAAACAAACTTCCCGTTTTACATATTTCCCTTTAACGGATATCGGAAAGAAGGGACAAAAGAAGGAGCAGTGAATTCTATTTGAAAAAACCTGGTTTTAAACTTAAAAATATTGAATGTATTCTCGTAAAAAAAGATCTAACGTACGAATGCAAATAACATTGAAAAAAAATTGTTCGAAGTACGGGCAAAATAAATCTGGAATAAAATACACATACAAAAACCTCAATCTTGCCCATAAAAACGAGCATGACATTTGCCTCCTAGGTATAGAGAAAAAAGAATATATCTGATTACATGGATACTAAATTATATATACATATATGTATAAAGAATTAAAAGTGTTTTAAAGATTCATATTTTGTATATAACTGTAATATGAACGCAACAATATGTCTTTTTTAAATAGCTGTCAATTAACGAAATATTTACAAAAGTAAGATCTGCATTGAAATTCTGAATCTTAATACTAGCTTCCAATTCATTGACAAATTTGAGATTCCATGAAACTGAAGTCTATTAATACTAGTTTCATCTTAATTTTCTCAACCAGCAATCTAAACAAAAGAAGTTCATATAAGGATACACATGTTACCGCAAATAATTATAGTAAGTACAGTGAAACATTTCACAAATTATCATGCACTTCAGTACTTTTTCAATTGCATTAACATACTTATTGTAAGCAAGGAACTTTGATTTGTACAGAATCAACCATTCTAGGTACATTTCCTTGCCACAAATAATGATAATGGTACATATGTTAAGTCTCTCCCTTATGGTTTCCAACACATCATCTTGAATTTTTGTGAACAGCAAACATAAGAAAAAAATAAGCCTTATCAGATAGATGGAAAGTAGGTTGCTTGGTTTTTTTAAAAAAAAAGTCACTAGATAAAAGCATTTTGTAATAAAGAGTACAAAATAAATAACTTTTAATTATCAGTAGAATTAAAATAAAAATATTATTTAAAAAGTAATTAGCAAGGAACACAGGCAGTATAATAGGTCATCAATTGCCTTTGAGTTCATTTTTCTAGACGCTGCCATAACTTAGACTTTTGGGTGATTCAAATTCTGGTCACAGTGTAATTTCTATGGATGGCAACACCGAAAAGGTTATAGTTAAGAAGCCGTACTTCCCATTTAGGGAAGGACGAGAAACGCCATACTTTCAGGAATTATTCAATGACTATCTAGGATGTTAAAAAGTAGGTAATAGACTGAGTTCTTGCCCTTGTACTTAGGGTGTCTAGGTAGTGCAACAGTAAGATGTATCCTCGTGCACGGGAGATGAGAAGTAGCTGTTCTTAACTATTACCATAGAAAATTCTTCCAATCCGTATTTTCGGGTGTAGAATAACATTATCTATTAATGAGGTAAGTTACATTTCATTATCTCTTTTCACTTACGAAAAACTGGCAAAAGAAAAATTGTTAGCTTTTGAAAAATATTTAGTAGTCTGCCCCCTTAAGCACTAAGAGCTTGATTTCTAAACTTGTCATACTGTTCACTGTTACCATGTTACGTACAAAAATTCAAGATCTACGATGGGACACGTTAAGAAGAGCCTTACATAAGTAGTTTAAATTATCCATGGTACAAAATTGAAAAATTCAGAGCACTAGGCTTAAATAAACTTATTAAATGTAAATCACTATGAAAGCATTTGAAAAACTGTGAACATCACTGGCTAAACTGTCGTGAAATTAACCTGAATATACATAAGACATCTATATGTCTGTACCACAACAACTGATAGTAAAATCAGAAACACATCAAACAATCGTCAAATACATATTTTCAAAAACAGTCAGACATTATGTAAATTTCGTTGAAAATTATATAGACGAGTATTATCTCCTTGTTAACGAATTCATTTGCCACTAGTCAATATATGGAATTCAAACGTTGTTCTCTCATATTCTGCTTAAATTCCATAAATCAACAGTGTAAATAACATTGACATACTTTATCATTAATATTCTAATATATATCTTACAAAAAACTGACAGCAGTCAAAAGTACTGAAAAAAATTAATTTTCCAAAAGGAAAATTATTACATCACAATAGGTCAGTAGTTATGTATTGAACTTCGTATGCAAATGTACTGTAAGTACAAATTTTAGATAACTTCAGTACTTAAAAATAAAAAAAAAAAAAATCACGTTTATACAGTTTCTACGTGGACTTCATTTATTTAACACTTATAAAAACAAATAAATTGCACATAAATATGAGCAACACGCAGCAACAGATCTGAATGTTTAGAATCACAGATAGTTCAACATGCGAAGTAATCTGAACAGAAAATTCTGGACAGAATAGTATTCCCTGTATAGTGGCATCAGTTGATACGAATCTAACTTCTGCCGTATGCATCCCAAAATGTGAAGCCACTCCGAATCAACTTTAATATCGTCTTTTCTGTTTTACTAGAACTTCATCTTACTGTAAATTGCAGTAGAAGAAACGCTACAAACTCAATCGTGAACATACATATCGTTCTTAATCCACCTACAATACTGCAACAATACTGATCTACTTTCCAACATCGCTCGATCACAGAAATTTCATTACTGAAGTGGAATGACCTAGTTTCAAATTTTGATTATCTTGCACTAATTTCCTACTCTACGAAGTATTTTGGATGAGAGATGACGTCCCTCAGCGATCACACTGCCCGGTAATTTGAGGAGGAAGGAAGGAAGCGGCCGGGGAACATAATGTGAAGTATCATCCCGGTTTTTGCCTGGTGTGCATAAGGGAAAATTCACTCAGGGTGGCTGGCTTGAAAAAGCTTTTTGTACTTTTTCGACCGACAGTTCCCGCTGGGAAATGAACCCGGGACCATTCGCATCTAAGAAGAGTGTGTTAGCGACTACGCTACGCGGGGCTAACCCACCGAAGAAAAATGAAGTGTGTACTATCCACTGAGTTCTTCAACCAAATCTTTTTGTTTGATTCTTTTTTCCTATTCCGAACACACAGCATACGAAGCGAGGTAAGTTTAGTAAAATTTATCTCGTTTAGATTCACTTCATGAACTACCCTCCAACTCAATTTATTTCTTACAAAACTTTTTTTTTTTTTTTAAAGACATTCGGGTACGGAACACTATACACCAGAAAGTGCAACAAAAAAAATAAAATTTAATTTGAACGAACCTTATAGCATTGTGTATCTAACATTATAGGACGTATGACATTGTAATTGCGTTCCACAGTCAAATAGATCAACCATGACAGAAAGAAAACTCAACGTGAAAGGAGTATTAATTATTAAAGAAACAAAATTTCCGATGGTAAAATGATACCTTAACACTTTCTCATTCTTCACAAAACTGATAACATTATTTTGGGACTGTCATGGTCTACCAGCTACCTGACAGATAAATCAATATTTTTACATCCCAACTACACGAAACAAACTATTTAACGATTACAAACACAACTATGCTAACAGCAAACAATTATGTAAGAACAAATACGGATGACAGAATTTAAAGATGCAAGTACGCAGATATTATTCTATAACTCGCTTAAAACCAGAAAATAAACTTTTTCTAGCTTGAATTTAATACATTCCTTTCCGTATACCAAATTCCCAGTCGCCATAGCACAAATAAAACAGAACAGAAAATATCAACTGCCTATTCCATAGCAACAGAGCACGTATACCGCTCTCCAACAACATTCATGTATATTCACAATTTTCCCAATTCCGATGACAAATGGTTCCGAAGATAATCCATCTTCTTTAGTTAATAAGGCATACCCCCTCTACTACGTATCCACACCCGTTTTCCTAAGTATACAGTCTCCACATATATAGTACACTTCATATAGTTTTCAACACTTCAGACGTTGTCACCTTCAGTGTTTTCACAGTAAACGATGGACGTTCAATCCAAAATCTTTGTATAGCATGGGAATTCACACCACAGAGTGTAATTTCGTTAGGCACTTTATAATATTCACTTTGGTTCCCAGAAAATCAGGTTCCGCATAAATAAGAAGCAATCTTCAAACATTAAGTTAGTAAACAGCATACGTATATTTAACATGTGCAGGTCAAATTTAGGCACACCACTCGAAATAACTATTGAAAAATTATAATCCTTGCATTCATTTCCTTCTTATTGTCCTCCAAAACATGACAATACCCCATTGATCATACGTGAAATGTAAGAGGGACACCAGAAGCTATTGTATAACGATTTAGGTATAAATACAGCGTACCAACATACACTACAAAAATTACAGTGCAAAAGACACAAAGCAACTTGTGCTAGGTGGTCAATAAAAAGCACGAATGCTAACCGAACCAGGGCTGGACGAAGACGTTTTACCCACGAGGCAAGGGGTAGTAGGCGCGTTAGCGATGGTGATTATGCGCATGGACAATACGTGGGTTTTCGCAGTGATACGAGTTCCTATAGCAGTCGTAATGGTTTTACACTAGTAATGCTATACTTGTAAACATAAAATACAGCTTTTTTACAGTGTGCAGAAATATTCCGCCGGCGGAATATGTCTAATACAGTCATCTTGGGTTAACTGCTGTATCGCTGGACCAATTTTAGGAAATTTACCGGGTCAACTGGAGAATTTATTTAAGTTTGTGAGGAAGAATCAGTGAAAGGCAGGTAAGGGCAGCATAGAAAAAGTTAAGAAAGTGGTTGTATTTGTTAGTTCTTTTTGATGTAAGCGACACTGTATATGGAGGTGTATGGACTATTTCGCGGATAGGTAGCTACACTTGTTATGATACAGTGGCACGAAAGAAATGGCTCGTGTATGTCAAGCTGTGACAGACTGTAAATGTACAGAAAAATTTGGGAAAGCGTAATTTGCCCATTTCATGTCAAGAACAGAATCCAACCAACTATTGCGGGGCTTCAAGCCCGTTCCTACTATTACTACTACTACTACTTATACTATGGATCCGTAAAGTAAAACTGCGCGCCTAATGTAACTTAATGTAGTCCAACCAAATATTACCGTACGTAGTACTTTTGTTCGATTTTGAAATTGGTCCGGCGATATAGCAAATGCAGTCATCTTTCATATACACCCACTCATTTTAACCGTCGTAAAGCACTTATGATGATTCTAAACCAGTAATCCGACAGTTCTAAATATAAAATATAGCTGTATTACTTAATACTAGCAGGGTTCTAGAACGCTGGTCAGCATCCTCATCGAGTTGTAATAAAGCTAATAATCAACCTGACTACTAACCCGCCTTCACTCGTTACCACTCGCTCGGCATTAGTACGTGAATTGAGCTTTGATAAAGAAAGCAACCAACCTGGCTACTAACTCTTCACCTATATGTGCGGACGAGCATTCTAGAAACTTCCGTATATTTAATTCTGTCGCCTGTAAAAATTTTAGGATATAATATACATGAAGCTCCATCAGTTCCCGAAGGAGCAGGATGCTCATACTTTTAGGGATTATTCATTGAGTATGTACGAACTTACAAAGGGGATAACAAAGCGACTTTTATTTATTTATCGTCTAATACGAAAATTAAAAGGAACATACCTGTACTTTATATCTGCATGTGTAGTGCCCTTGTACTTTATCTATGACTATGTGTGTGTGTGGGGGGGGGGAATTTAACACATATCGCATGTCTTGTGCACATGAATACTTCTTACTATTGCACTACGTAGAAAATTTATGGTATTTCATATAGAAGTGGCAATAGAACACAGAAGAAACGCAGATCAGGGTGTTCTCATGTATACTATTACCAAATTTTATTCTTTATCAACACGTCTTTCCATGTAGAGTATTGCATTTTACCTGTTTATCTTGCAAAATGTAGTGTGCCTAAACTTGACCAGCGCCATTTAACAACTGCTACGTTCTTGTAGCAAGAGAAAATTCAATTAGAAAGAGTCAATATTCGTACTTCTGCGCGTCGAACTAACTGATACGGCCGACATCAACATTAGTTCAATTCAAAAATTATACGTAGAATCACACGTAATAGAACATTTTACGTAACCACTACCCTACAAGACGTGTCGGGCAAGCAACCACATTAAAACAATTGCAAAATTTGCACTCATACTGGGAAAATTGATGTTCGCAGAAGATACTCCTGCAACTTCATATTTGTCACAAGGTGATGCCTTTCTAATGAAAGTCCACATACTATTAACAATATTTGCTGGTGTAGGTTCTTTACATTTTTCGAGACTTTCGACTACGCACTTCTGCATTAAATCGAATTCTCTGCATTGTTTCTCACCAACAACAAAAAATGGTACATCTATATTTTCTAAATCGTCTATGTCTAAATCATCTAAAGAAGTAATATTTTTAATACTATCTGGAACGTTTCTTTGCACAGTAGCGTTACCACACTCTTGAATATTCTCGACATTGTCCGCCAAACACTGAGGGCCACCCTCTGCTATAAATAAGGCAATTCTATCTCCACCTTTATGGCAAACGAAATTAATAAATGAATCAGTAACATCTGTTACTACTTGTTTAGTTTTGCGTTCTGGTCCTTTCAAACACACGTCTACCTCTGAAGTAAAATTCAAAACACAGTATCGCAAATTCGTTGACATATTGCAATATTTTTTAAACACTGCATCTAACTCACCAGTTGGTGTAGCTTTTTCTATTTCCTCTTTTACTTGAGTAACATTAATGTATGATAAAATACACGACGTAAACTCATCTTTGGCAGCTTTAAATGTGTCGACTGCTTTCTCTCCACCAACTTCACGACACCTTTTATATAATGCCTCTTCTCCCTTTTCCACAGTCCCTGCTGGAATCTCATTCAAGTCTGGGAAATCTGGCAGATTTGTTTCAAACGCAGCATCACATAAAGTTATCACAAAAATGATAAAAACTGATAAAATAAAGCACTTCATTTTCACTTAACACGAAACAATTGTCATCCAACGTTACATACGGCACACCGGCAATACTCCAATTTAGTTCTAACAGTTACTATTTCCGCTCTTATAATGTCTCAACTACAACCATCCAGCTCCAGCGGCTCAACAGTTCGAAGTTCACTTGCTTTCTAACACAATCAACACATACTCTCGTAGCTATTGTCCTTCGACAATGACTCAGCGACCTCCTGTTCTTACATAACGTGAACTCATCACGTGAACTTCGATGTGCGTTGCACAATACACAATTCGTACAATCGTTTGAAAAGTATTTTACTATAGAGATATGAACCTATTCGCTAGTACTCAAATGTATGTATTTGTTTGTTCTTAAGCAATCATAAGTTGCTTTGTGAGGCTGAGGAAAACCAATATTTATTCCAAACCAAATCCCCGCATCACAAACTTATAAAACTTCAAAGAAAATACCTCCAAACTCCAACCACAACTCGTTTCAGTGTTGCCAAAAGCAAAGTCAGGCTACAGCCACACGCGCTCAGTGCTGCCAAAACTGAACATTAAAAAATTTTTAAAAATAGCGGATTTGAAATATTTTCTAGCCCAATAATAGAAATGAATTAAGCATTTGTACTGTATCGCCGGACCACACGAAAATCGAAAAAGAAAATCTAGTATTTTAATATATAGATAATAATTGGAATAGTTTTATTTTCGAGTGCTATTTTTTAATATTCGCAATATTGAAATTTTTGAACTTACATTTTTCGCGTTTGAAAAAAAAGATATATCATTACTAGTAAAATTAACCTAATACATATTTATTTTTTCAATTTTTCCGGAAAATCGAAAAAAGCTTTTTCTAAAAAAAAAAAAAAAAAAAAAAAAAAAAAAAAAAACAGGTTGAAAATTTCCGGAAATTTGACAACACTAGTTTAGACACACTTGTACTTTGCCCAGCATTAAACTCTGATCTTAGTTCCGACGCAGTTCGCTGCCTGTTCTGTTTTACCAGTCTGCCCAGCCTACGACGTCCGACATGTGTAATGAGGTGGGGGGGGGTGCCCAACCCCTCCACATTTGGACGTCTTTTTCCCTTGGTTTCGCCACTTGTTGAAGACAATCACCACAGCACTCCTCGAACACCTGACAAGTCCTGCAGTTTCCGAAATTCTCGTGCCGAGTGTTTCTGAATGAGTACTTTCTTCAAAATAATATTAAAAATTATAGAAAGATTTTCGAGACATTCGAGTCGAGTCGAGATTTTAACCAGCTGTCTCGACTCAACTCGAGTCTCGACTCGAAAATTCGAGTCGAGAAATACGTTTGTCTCGACTCGTCTCGAATTTTACAAAGTGTGTCTCGATTCGTGCGCATCCCTACTTACTTGTTAGTCAGTTTAGGCTTCTGCATTGTCGTTATTTTGTGGGTTAAATGGGAGTTGTCGTGGCCTGTATTTTGCAACATTTTTAAAATGTAGATTTCGATGAGCTGTGTCCAATGGCATCACTTTTTATTTCTGGAACTGATCAGTTCAAGGTCAAATTAGGGGTCAAAAATAAAAAAAAAATAGGACCATTTGGACAATGTGACCAGTACTCGATTCGGACGAAATGGGTGTCATCCGATTCGTATTCACACGTACATGAATAATTGACATGTCATTTTCCCGAAAATTCTATTTTGACCCCGAAAATTAACGAAAACCAGGGATTTTGGGCAATGTAGCCCAGTGACCGACTGGAACAAAAAAGGGGTTATTCGATCCGTATTTTCACATACACGAGTAATTGATATGCCATTTTCCTGAAAATTCAATTTTGATAAGGATAATTAACGAAAATCTGAGATCCAAAATTCTAGATTCTCGTTAGTTTTCGGGGACAAAATAGAATTTTCCGGAAAATGGAATATAAGTTATTCATTTTTCGGGGAATGGAATATCAGTGGGTGTGAATACGAACCGAATGTCAGCCATTTTGTCCCGGTTGGTCACTGGTCTGTATTGCTCAAATGGTCCCACTTTATTTTTGACCCCTAATTTGACCAGTTCCAGGGGTCAAAAGTGGTGCCATTGCACAGAGCTCGTCGAAATCTACATTTTAAACCCCAAAAAGTTGAAAAATACGAAGCCATGATAATAATCTTAACCATTTTCTGCAGTTCTGATGTGACCTCACTCCCGTTTATCCGCTCTGCGGATTATTATTGTTATTTTAATGTGTGGTTTGTACTGTTCCTACGTATTTGAGGATATGAGGGGAAAACTACGAAATGTTTTCGTCCACAGAACCGTGGAAATGTAGTAATAGTGTATATTTGTGAGTAACCTACCGCTGTGGGACATATAGAGTTTGCTTTTAACGATTCGAATGCCCTCTATATCATTTTGTTATTCAAACTTCTGTGATTGAGCACAAGTACAAGAGTTATTTGGGTGTTTATAACGATTTCTCCCTTTTATAGATTTATTCTAACGTTGCTATTGCAAAACAAAAATGTTTGAGCTCTTATGTGGCTAATTGGTTAACCTACGCTCTTCGGCAAAGGAGACATGATTCGACACACGCTAAGAGCTTATATTGTTCCGTTTCCTCATTACGTAACATTGGTGCTGTAATGAGAGATTAAACTTTAACAATGCAATAATGCAGTAATAGTATTAAACAGTGTTCAGACATTAATCAGCATCTGATGCTATAGAACGCATATCTCAAACATACAGTATGTAGACCCTATCCAATTTTTTAATAAAGACAAAAATAGTTAGGTGTGTTTGTATAAACACTCCCTGAAGGATCTATAATTAGGTAACTTCCCATTAATATATTATTCTTACCTTGCTGACCTTGTATTCAGCTGTCTCTCCTTTGCGTGTCTCTCCCAAGACAGTAAAAAATCCAGGGAAACTACATGGATTTCAAGGTCTTTAAAATAACACAAAAAACAATCATTAAATTTAGTACTACACTGGAGTGGATTGTTTTGAAAGAAACTAAGTAATTATTAGTATAGGAACTACATACATGGTGTAGAAACTTCATTGCCATGATAAAAGGCGACACAAATACGATTTAGTAGTCCCAAATAAAGAAATTAACAGCATCGGTATTTTGGAACTCTTACCCAATAGTCAATAAAATATGTACGAAAACAGTTATAACTAAACTCCACGCTACTACAAACGTAGCTAAGGATTTGACAGTATCAGTTGGTATTGGTTTCAAACAAAATGGTTTTTATTTATTTACTTTTTTTTTATTTAAACGTACCATGATTATGATATTTAGGTAAATGGAGATGGGTGATTAATGAGTGATTGTGAAATTATTTTTGTGCTGTCTCTCCGGGAATCGAGCCCGAAACCATATGTACCAAAGACACCTACACTGCTACACTAACCATTAGACCAGCAAGAGGGTATGCTGGTTTTAAGAACGATGTTAAACTCCTTCGTATGGTAGCGTACGTGCCTTTGGTATGGGAGACCCGAGTAGGAGCTCATGGGTTTCGGATCCCAGTTAGGCCTAAACTGTAAGTTCACGTCTCATGTAACAGTGCTGAACGAGATGCTAAAGTTCAGCTCAACCAAGCTAGATGTTTACTTCTTTTTCCATCAATCCTGTAAGTCCTGAATTGCCCATTTACGAGACTTCACTTAGGAACTAATATGTGCCCTATCCAAAAATCCATGTTTCGAAGTCCTTCGATACTTCCGTAACAATTTTTATAGACGTAGTTGCTTAGTGCTTCAAATTATATGCCCGCAGCCAGACTCCCTCTATAAAAACTCTTGCGGAAGTACCGCAGGATTTTCAAACATGGATTTTTGGATAGCGCACATATTAGTTCCTATGTGAAGTCTTAACCCGACTTCGGTAGGTACCATAGTTTTGGAGCTATGGACCTTTAAGGTTCAATTTTTCATGATTTCGGTAGCCTATAACTGCGAAAGGAAGCATTTGTACACCCAAGTTGGTCTATACTTTTTGTCTTAATTTGGTGTCAGGAATCACCTGTCAAACGTTGTAGGTGTTGTTTTCAAACACCCTGTATATATATATATAATATATATATATATATATATATATATATATATATATATATATTGGTTTCAATATACATACTTGTTGACATAAGTTTATGGTGTACTTATGCCGCCGTCGTTTTACTGCATAGGAATCATATTTCATAAAATTGCATCTTATCTTCAGCCCGTAGTATAGAGAAAGTATTAAAAAAAGAAATCCAGGGTTCTATACTTGGTAGTTTAGGTATCTGGAGAACGGCATAAAATTTTCAAGGTCCCTCTACGAGTCGCAAAAATCCCGTCTTATCTACTTAGGGTGCAACGTGCAAGTATAATATCAATACAGAATTTCAAAATTCTATGCTTAATACGTAGTTATGGAGATCTGGAGAGCATGAAGAATATTTGTACAAAATTACAAGGTTTTACTACAGATAGTTTCAGATATCTGAAGAACGGCATAACATCTTGGCTTAGACACAACCCCTTCCAAATCCTTCAAATTGACCATTTTCCCACAATGTTTCTCTTCCCCAAAATTGCGCGTACAATCTCCTCCAAATTGATTATTCTTCTCTTAAAGTTGCCATTCTGCCCCCAAAATTACCATTATTTCCCCCAAATTTACCATTGCCCCCAAATTTACATTTCTTTCCCCAAACTTATCATTCTTCCCCAAACTTACCATTCTTCCCCAAACTTACCATTCTTCCCCTAAATTTACAATTCTTCTCCCAAATTGAGCTCCTCCGTGGCTAAGCGGTTAGCGTACGCGCCTTTGGCGTGGGAGACCCGGGTTCGATTCCCGGCGGGAGCTCATGTGGTTCGGATTCCACGTTAATCAGTAGGTCCACGTCTCATATAGCCTCGCTGCTGAAAGGGACGCTACTCTAAAATCAACTCAACTCTTCTCCCAAATTCACCATTCTCCCCAAATTTACCGTTCTTCCCCCAAATTTGCCATTCTCCCCAAAATTTATTATTTTTCTCCAAATTTACCATCCTCCCCCAAATTTACCTTTCTTCCCCTAAATTTACCCTTCTTTCCCAATTTACCATTCCCCCCAAATTTATCATTCTCTCCCAAATTTACTATTCTTCTCCCCAAATTTACCATCCTCCCCCCAAATTTACCATTCTATCGCCAAATTTACTTCTTCCTCCCTCCAAATATGCTTTTCTCCCTCAAATTTAGTATTCTCCAGTTTTATTATATCATTTTCAGTGAAAAATTATATTCTCCCAAATAATCTCATGGGCTCAATGTGCACCCAAAGCCCGTCTCTGGGCACCCGTGCACAGACCTTTTCACCAAATTACACTAATTATTGTTTTTATGTAAACGTTCGTTATAACTAACGTTTGAAAATATATCCAGGTCTCTTGTTTACGTTTACTTATGTTTTAATTAAATGTCTTATCTATAAATTACATAATGGATGAAAGTCATTGTAATTTTTATGTGAGAGAAACATTTTGTCACATCAACTTTCTAGCGACCTAGATATAGTACAGATGCTAATTACCTTTATATTAATTATATATAAGTATAATATAGCAATTAACTCTTGTATTAATAGTTTCTTACTCATTTTAAAAATGTTTCTCCATAACTTCATGTTACTTACATAATTCGATGACTTTTTAAAAAAAAAAAAACTCTTGCTATTATTTGTAATAATATTAATTCTTTGCATAAAGTTTTACATTTATAATATGAAAATTGTTAATTGTTATTTGAAAAGTTTCCACCATTATGCACAATCACTATTTATCTGGGCCTATCTGTTCGTCCTGATGTATGTACACTCGTCTAGAATCCATACGTTCAACGTATTCGGACCAAATATTTAACTTGGGATTTTTAAAACAAGGTTCTCAAGTGGAAGTCATCCAATTTTCATCCTACCGCCGCAAAATAAAGGCAGTTTGCTTGAAGGTGAAAATTTAAAGAATGTGATTATCTCGGATGTTTTATTTATTTTTAACGAATAAGTATTTAATTAGCGAGCTTATAATAGGGCACTGGCGTCAATTACCCGTTTTGATGGGTTAAAATAAAATAAAAATAATATGTTCCGTCACCTTTTACGACTACTGAAGCGCTCTTTGATATCGGTCATTTTTGATGATTTCTTATATATTCCCTCCCCCTCCTCCCCAAGTTGCGAAGCTGAATTTGGATATAAACGGATCAGAAGTGTCGCTGTTCATCTCAGTGACCCCAAATACTATGGATTCGACATTAATATCGGTCATTTTCCATCATTTTAAATATCCCCCTCTCCCTTCTTTAAGTTGCACCGTCAAAGTGAAATGATACAAATCATCCGAGATGATAGAGATCGGTCGGGTGGTTCAAGAGTTACTAAGTCACAAGTATAGTTACTTTCATTTTTATTTATATAGATAGATAAATGCTTTCTGTGGGGAAAATCCAGAATCACTAGCTTACTCTTGGGAAGAGTTCTTTTTGGAACAATTTTCTCAAAAAGACTCAAGTAATTTTGTTCATATTTCTGAAATATATGTTGCATTATCAACCCTAGAGTACGGATGGTATACGTCATTTTTCATGAAAAAAAAATACAAGGGGCAATTTACCCTTGGGGATTAGTTTTCTTCGGAAGAAGTTTTCTGGAAACGCCTGTTATCATTTTGTTCATGGCATTGAAACAAAAGCTTCGGTGACATAATTGACAACATGACTGATAATAAAATGAAAGCGAGAATATTTGGTGTTTATCAAATCCTTCTCATGGCATAAATTATAGCTCTGTTCCAGTATTATCAATATTCTGCCAGCTTGCACGTGCTTTCTGTTCTCATGGTTGCTGTATCATTTAGAATAGGTCAAGTAATATTAAGCGTACTTATGGATAAAGATTATTTCAGATTCCTTCCACACTTCACTGTTAGCGTTGCTCGTGAGACGAGACGAGAAGTGAATTTTCAAATTCGAGACAAGACGAGACGAGGGACATGATAATTGCTGACTCAGTTGAATCTCGTGGGAAAATATTAGTTCACCCAAATCTTAGATTTCTAACACTGTTTTTAGTCTTATATGATTCATAGTAAAGTATTATAAATTGAAAAAGTTATTGTATATACAAACATAATGAAGAGCATTTGTCAACATTTAAAGATGCGTAAGTCACATTACACAATGGTTTTCAATAGTAAATGTGTTTAAAGTGTTATTATACTACACCCTTCATTGACCTCTCGTGAGGCAGAAAGATTCTGATAACTTCTAAATTGAAATTAAGAAGAAAATCAGGACATAAATTTTGTTCATAAATAAATTTATAAAGAGAGACGGGAAAAGGTTTCTGAAAATCAAGACGAGGTGAGAAGGAATTAATCGAGACCAAACAAGAATGCGACAAAGTTTTACGAGACATTAATATGTCACCAGCCTTCTCCATTCTATGCACAAATACTACACTGACTGATTGAGTGAGATCCCTCTCACCGTCTGGCGATCGATTCTGTTGTGAACTGTGACTAATACATCAGCCGAACTACTTCGTTCAAAAAGTAGCGGAGTTGTCGTAATGTTTTGGCTGGTAATGTAAATAAACAGTTTGTTTCAGCAGAATAGAAACGATGATTTATTCCAACGAACGACATACTTTTTAGCAACATTAACATTCGTTTTTTCTCGGAAGATCGTGAGAATTTATTCTGAAAACATGTCAGTTTATTCATTTCGATGTAATCTATCAACTGATATGTGTCTCATATTCGGACAATATTCTAGTTACAACAGAAATTAAAGTTTAAGAGTTAATCATTAATTTTGGGACTATACAGAGTGGTCCAAAAGTAGGTATACAGTACCGTACTGATCGATTCATTGCATTTTATGTAATTTCTTACTTGTATCCCTCAGGTAGACTTAGTTTCTTTATTATTTGTTCTTAGTGTGTTTTTACTTACATCTTAAGCTCGGAAGAGAAAAATCAAATAAACCGATAAACTAGAATGTTATATTTGATCAATGCAGGGGTGTATACCTACTTTTGGGCCACCCAGTATCTCTAAGTACTGTCGTCTTGCTAGTGTCATAATGAATAGCGCATGCTTCAATAAGTACCCGGTTACTTCAGGCGATCGCAAAGCGTATTTATTGCTCATGCGTATACTCTTGGAATACGCTGACCATGTATTTAAATGTAGGTGGCTAATCTCAAACGCGATAGCAATAAAAACGCGGAGAAAACGTCAGCTCGGGCGTATTTGGTGCGTTTCGGAACAATAGACCGCCTGCTGTTTAAAAGATTTCAAAAGGAAGGACTAAAAGGAAAGACGTGGTGTCAAGCAAGGGGATTGTAGCAAGAAACAGCTGCTTGGAAGATGGTTTGTGCAGAGTATTGGAACTCTGTTAGTATAGACCTGGACCTGGCAAAAAGACCTGGAAACCCTGACTGGCTCACAGTATGATTTACAACTCTGGCAAAAGTGAAATTACTAAATAGCCACAGCCACCTTGGTTGCGTTCGCTACAAGGGGTAACACATCAAAAACGCTTTCTCAAATAGCCACTCTGTAAGGGTATGCTTCAGTATTAGTTTAGTCCTAATTGATGGCCTGGTTCTCATAGATCACTAATGTTCACGTTTATAATAATATTAAGATGATATTATTATTATTATTATTATTATTATTATTATTATTATTATTATTATTATTATTATTATTATTATTATTATTATTATTATTATTATTATTATTATTATTATTATTGAAAGCTGCGTATGAGTCTTACACTCATGTATACCATTTTGTTTATCATGGTAAGATTTATTGGTAGGTATAATTTATGTCTCATATTTAGGTTTTCTCTCTTTTTTCTTCTTTTTGTTATACGCTAATTAAATTATATAATTTATCAGAGAATACTTTATTTTACACCTCTGCAATACTAGCTATATTTGGTTGAAATAAAATAAAATATTGTAATCAAAATTTTAAAGAAACAATCAGTTTAGTTTATTTCTATAATTTTGAAGGAACTATTAAACCGATATTAAAAACTGATTCCTACTTTTCTGTTACTTGGAATTTTTTTTTAAATATTAATTTTTTAAATGTTAACAGTCAATTAAATCAAGCCGTCTTAATGTTTGCCTTTGAATAGCAGTTAACCTCTAGCAGCAGCGAGAGAACACAATTATCTCTGATAGTGACTCTAGTGGATGCCCTGAGGCGACAGCAACTTGTTCGAAGTATTTCACATTTTCTATGCATGTTTCTTTTTTATGTGTCTTTTTTTGTTATGTAAACTTCTATATTTACCCACAAATTAAAATGAGAACCTGTTTTCTAAACTACTTTTTTTTTGTTATTATGCAACTTACAGAAACCTACACGAAAACATTTTATATAATAACTTGGACTCTTTGTAATATACCCTTCGTATGTAAACCTTTCTTATAACTCTCCAGTAGCTCGTGCTCTAACTGGGAGATATGTAGGGTCTGATGCGCCGGCAGGGATGTTATACTACTCAATATCGAAGTATTGTTTCAGATGTTAAAAGAAAGTAGCTTATTGAAATTATTTTTGTGAAAGGTTCAGATTGTTAGCAAACGCATTCTTACTTTCAGGTCCTGAAGAAAAAAGACAAAAAGTTAAGACTTTTCATACCTTTAGTATTGGATCCTCTTACTGATTTTTTTTTTTTTTAAATCCTAGAAAAGTAGTACTTTTATGTTTCGAATCAGGAGCGTCACTTAGGAGGTTGGAGAGGCAATTGCTTCAGTTTTACATACATATATACTGATATAGATATAGATATAGACAGTGGCGTATTTATGATTTTGTTTCGGGGAGGGCTTTGCTAACTTTCGGAGGGAGGGCTTTGCCTGGAAATGTGGAAATTCTGCAAGATATTTCATATATTTTACTATAGTAGTAAGATTTCAGGGGGGGCTTAAGCCCGGAACCCCCCTAAATACGCCACTGGATATAGATATAGATATAGATATAGATATAGATATAGATATAGATATAGATATAGATATAGATATAGATATGGATATAGAAACAGATATACTGAAATGACGCTTCTGTATCGAATGCAATAAGTTCATGCCAACATAGCATTGTTTTCGTAATTTGTAGTTTGTTTGTAGTTTCCATCTCGAAACGACATCCTATTCGTAGAGCATAGGTCTTCAACGCATGACCTCAAAAAAATAAAAATAAAAAAAAAACTACGTAACATAGAATCCGATTAAAAACAGATCTACAGATAAATACCCGAATTCGATTCCCGGTTGTAACACTCAGTCAAAAAATTGTAAAAGATTTCTGAGATCAGCCATCCAGAGTGAGGGTTTCCTCACTCACACCAGGCAAATGTCGGGATTACATAGAGGTCCCAGGCTGCTTCTTTCCTTCCCCAAATTTTTCTTTCCTCCTTTTCTTCGTATAGTGTGACCACTGAGGGACGTTATCCCTCATACGTGACGGGCTAACATCCCGAAAGCCCAGAAAATCTAGTAATTAATAAACCCTAAATCCTACACATAAATACCGCAGTTAGGGTTGCTTTAGGAGTTAAGGCTGTCTAGTCTCAAAAAGGTGTAGAGAAGATAGTGTCTCGTCTCGGAAAGTATCTCTGTTCTTGTAGGAAATGCCCTATGTTGTTTCCATCTTTCACGAAAATTTCGTCTCGTTCATACAGAGACCCACGAGCGTCAGTGAAATCGTTCATGTGGCCCACGCGGTCTGAAGAGTTGAAGACATTCTACAGTTTTGTAGAAACCTGACAATAAAGGCAAGATGTTTTCTCTCTTATTCTTCAGATGAACTACGCAGTTTCAATGGTATATTGCAGACTTCTTTTGTGCGTGAGTTAAATGCGATCCAGGACTAGAGATGATCACTTTGCAATCAGTGATCATTCAGGCTAGCGCTCACTAATCTCAATTATGCTCACACTAGCATCGCAAATAATAATAATAATAATAATAATAATAATAATAATAATAATAATAATAATAATAATAATAATAATAATAATAATAATAATAATAATAATAATAATAATAATAATAATAATAATAATAGCACTCAAAAAATCACACGGAACACTACTCTCGACAAGCCCAATAAGATACCAACCATTTTTTTTTTAAACATTGACTTTAGTCGACATTTGCTGATCAAGGAAATTTTCTTTCCGTCGACAAAAGTCGACTTACGCAGTGAAAGGGCTAAACCTTTACTATCAGCAAGCAGGATAGTAAGAAAGCTTTTCAATGACAAGGGCACACAGTTTGGAAAAAACGATCTTCGCAAAACTCAACCACAATACCAGAGGGAATCTGAGATATTATTATTATTATTATTATTATTATTATTATTATTATTATTATTATTATTATTATTATTATTATTATTATTATTATTATTATTATTATTATTGATAATATAACTAATGGGAGGACTTATTAACAGTTTATTGTAATAATATAAAATGAGCCCAACATGTCCGCCAGCATTTTCCATGTTCCTCTTAAAGCATTTCATCATGTTTGTTTTCTTTCGAGCTGTTGCTTTAGTCGGGCTGCTCTCTCAGAGATGATTAGATCTCAGATTTCCACAGCGTACCTCTGAAAGTTCAAACTTCAATCTGCATCAATAAAGAACAATTAACTTAAATCTATCGTTTCTCGTCGCTATAGCGGGTCGCTCTTCGACAGTGATGTTGTTCCCCAATCAAACATCATGCTTTATGTTGTAAATATAGGTACTACCTAGGTATTTAGAAAATAACTTATCCGATTGTCAATGCATCAAAATTCCTGCCTCTTTAGTATGGACAGCAACGCGTATATTGCTTAATAAGATGTGAGTATTATTTCTACCATGTTTCTTTGCTTACGTGATTTGTGCTTTTTAAAGGGATTTGGTTTACCAAGGCTCCTTTTTTACGATATATTTTTACCCTTCTGTCCATGAGTCTGTCCATCCTTCCGGGAAAAAAATATCAAGAAATACTTCATAAAACAGCATAAATTTTGGCTACGATGTAGAAGAACAAAAGTTAGGACTCGAGCTTGACAATGGAGGTAATATTCAAACCGGAAATGGTGGAACTAGAAACCAGCCATTTCCGGTTTTAAAGTTGATCCTATATAGAGACACGATAATAGGTAGAGGGAAGCAGTATCCTGCAATATTTTTCCCAAGTATCCCAAGCATAAGCATCCCAAGAATACATTTCATCACCGGCCTCTCTACTACAACCGGAAGTGATAGATATCCATTACAACTTCCGGTTTCAATATTGATCTACATGGGACAAAAAGTATGAGAGATAGTGAGAATCGTTTTTCTTTTTTGGGGGGGGGATCGATTTAGCTTTCTAAGAATTGTTAGGCCTGCTATCTATTCAAACCGGAAGTTTCAGAAATCAACCAGTTCAGGTTTCAACATTAACTGCTATAGAGTAAAATCGGTAATAGATAGCGAGAAGTGATTTTTCTGTAATCAACTAACAGCCGCAGAAAATATTTCATCTCCGCGCTAATCTCTCTACTAAAACCGCGAGTAGTAGAAGTCTACTATCTTTTCTGGTTTTAGTATTAATTGAGAAAATATCACATCATATAAACCAAACTTCTTCACGTGCTGCTTGTTTAAAATCTATTTTGGCCACTGAAAAATTTGGATGACGTAAACTAGCCACGCAGATATTTTTAAAACGACTTCCAATCCTGTGGCCAAATCGAAAATAAGCTACAACCGGTATTCTCGTATATTCTCGGTATTCTCGTAATAATCTTTTAAATAGTAATGGCATAGTACACTATGGGCTCAATGATATAGCGTTCCCTTTTGGTGAAAGAAGTTCCAGGTTCCATCCCAAACAATGTGAGTTTGTAGTGGGCAACATTGTTTCCTTACTCATTCTCATTCCACCAATTCTTTCATCATCATTTACATTCATTATCCAACCATTTCCTTCAGTCTACAGCACAAAAACGTAGGATGTAATACCAAAAGATTTCATTCCATTTCATTCATTCATGAAAATAAAAGGTTCATTTCATTTCTATTGTACCCTCTCTTTCACTACAATAAATGCACAATAGATAAGTATTGTAAATGAAGGAAAGTTCATAATATAAACACCAGGAAAAAATAAAGTTAAAAAATAATTCTTTAAAAGTTAGAGAGTGTAAAACAGCCAGTGGTGCAAATTTCATGAGAAAATTTGAAACTTGTTTGTTCGATGCGGATCCAGCTTAACGGGGACTGCATGTATTCCGACTGGAAATCGAAATGGATCTCCTACACCGAAAACGAAAACGTTAATCGTATATTTAAACTATCTTTGTGTGAGAAAATATTTCTTAATGCATTGTATGATATGCTTGAGGAAGCCGCGGTTATCTCAGTCAATATTACTCACCTCTGGTGCGTGGGGTCTCTGGTTCGAAGCTATTTTTTACCAAGTGGGTTTTGTAGTGGGCAAACACCATGTGCGTGTGTTTTTCTCGGGGTTCTCCCGATTCTACCAACTTTCTTCATTCCACCATTTCATTCATTATTATTATCACCGTCTGTCTTAACATCGAAGCATAACATAGGACGTTAAAATAATAATAATAATAATAATAATAATAATAATAATAATAATAATAATAATAATAATAATAATAATAATAATAATAATAATAATAATATGTGCTTGTTTCTGCTGTACGTGGTCCCAGTTTTCGATTTCCGGTGATAATTCAAGAATTCTGACGTTAACCAAAATTCTTTTTGAGCTTTAGGTTTCCGATTAAACTTTGTGAACTACTAAAATTAATGGATATCGAATTCCAGTTAAAAAAACCAGAAATAATAAGTTTGGGAGTCGATGTTCTGATCACTCATCATTCAGTTGAACTTGCACTGTCCAGTATTTTTAGACGGTAACGCCAAGGAAATTCGTGACAGGAAATATTTGTAAAATACAGGGAAAGAACTTGTGAATACTCCATAGCTTAGATCATGAGATTTCATACATTGCATGGAATTCCAAAGTGAAGGAGGAAAACAAGGACTGAATAATTCAAGGGTATTACACAGCCTTCATAATTACAGATTAACGCGTGGAAATTTCCTCGGTCTTATGAAAGTTAGTAAAGAAGACGACATTTTGATTAATTAATTTTCTAACAGACACATAAGGGTTAGAATTAGAAAATAAAAGATGAGGAAGCAGCCTTTCTTAAACAATTCTTTTATATGATTGTCCTACTTTGTCCTAACTTATAATACTGTTTTCTTCAATTATATTTTATGCCATCAAATTCATTTACCTATTTCAACATTAGAAAAAACATTAGTTTTCCAAATGAAACTTTCTTTAATCAGAATCAAATGTTCAGCACCCACACAAAATTGAACTTGTTTAATGCTTTTGTGCAACGCCGAGGTTATCAAAGACAGTATTAATATTGAAGTGAATCTGAGCCACTATTGGGGTTTATATCTGAGATGTAATCTGAACAGGAGCTGTAGTTACGGTGAGTTTCGAAAACGTGTTCCCTGAACAGAAGGCTATGTTGAACTCTGGACTGAATTGGACTCAGAGAGAACAATGTTTTCTGATAGATCACATTTTGACGTCCAGTACTTGGTTATAGGTCAATTTTTTTCCCAGTCATTTTCATACCACTCATGATATAGACTGAAATAAGGCTCTTGCTTAACAGACTGTTGCCAGACTATATATATATATATATATATATATATATATATATATATATATATATATATACCGTATATATATATATAGAGAGAGAGACTGTCCCCCATAATTTTCTACAACATTGCAGCATTGGAAGAACATGAAGTTTTCACCTATTAATGTGAAATTTGCTATTCTTATTTTAAAAATGTCTGAATTTTTTTCGAATTTCTAAAGCAAACAAGAGAAAATAATTGTTTAGCCCCCTTTTTCGGGACGTAAACACAAAAGTTCATTTTCCTTATGGGAGATTCAATGTTAAATTTTGGAAGCAGTTTTCAGCAATAATTATTCGTAAGGATTTTGAAGCAAATGAATAACTATTTGTTACAAAATGCAATAACACTCATCTGCAGTGCTAGTACAGCAGTCTCGAACATTATTTTGGGTAAGATCTCCCCTTCAGGGGCAAGAATGTGAGAAAAGGGGATGTGTGGAGCATTACCGAAATCCCAAACTTTCGGGATGTCAGCAACGTCAGATTAATCACAAATGTCACAGAATTAATGCTCCTATGCTCCTTGTTTGTGCCAGTGACTGATATGGGGCTACAGCCTTCCTTCCAAAAATCTTATTTAAAAAAAAATCACCATAAATATCCTTAGCAGGAAAATAAGGAGAGAGGCTGCTTTTGTCAATTAATGTAAAATTTGACGTTATTGGAGTAAAAAGATATGCGATTTTCAAATGTGGAATGACATTTGGGTAACGCATCCCCTTACGGAGGCACGGGAGTCGAAGAATAAGATAGTGGATCTTTATAAAATTTCCAAATTTTATTGTGGAAATGCTAGTGAGTGTCATATTAAGCACAAATGTCACAGAACTAATATTCCATGGCTCCTTACATGTGCCAGTGACTGATATGGGGCTACAGCCCCTACCAAAGATCACATGAAAAATTCACCATAAATATACTTAGCAGGGACATACGGGAAAAAGGTATATTTTGATCAATTAATATGAAATTTTGTGTTATTGTAGTGAAAAGGTATTCACTTTTAAAATCTAGAATGTTGTTTGATAACGCACCGTCTTAGGGGGCACAGGAGGCGAAGCATCAGATAGTAGAGGTTTATAAAAATTCCTAATTTTATTGTGGAAATGCCAATGGGCGTCACATCAATCACAAATGCCACATAATTATTATTCCGATCCTCCTTGTATGTGCCAGTGACTGATATGGTGCTATAGCGCACATTTTGAATATTTCGTCTAAGTGTATGCATTATACACGTTTTCATAATTCGGAAATTATGCATTTTCAGGTTTATGAGTGTTATCATGGACGTTTATACTATAGCATCCTCATAGCTATATGCTTGCATACGGATCGTCAGTGTGGGGAACTCGTTCTCGATTGCCAATTCGTTTGAATTCCATGTTAAACTGCAGGTTTATATCTCATATAGCTGAAAACCCTTGCTAAATTTCGAATCAATCAATCATATGCCTTATATGAGTGTAATTTGAAAAGTAATATGAACTGAACTTAGCCCTTAGTCAGCACCAAACATTAGTAGAGGAATTTAATAGGTGGAAATTTAGCTTACTGCAGTCTGCAACAGATACATAGAAGGGATTAAATGGTTAATATCACGCTCCCGTCATCTTTACCCTCCAATATTGTTTTTAATCCAGTGAAAAAAAACACGAGAATAATCACGCTGCTTCCGGGGATCTAACCCGAACCGTCTAGTTGAGGCCACTATGAATCTATTAGAAAAGAAGATGTAAAGATGAGTTTATTCTGAATCTACCTGTTTTAATTATGAAACATGGTAATCCTTACTGTACAAACTCAGTGACTTCACTGTAATTCGTTTACTGTGTCAGGATGTGGTGAGAGCGGGGAAATATAATCAGTTTCTACTGTTGTTCGTTTGAAGTAAAGTTAGCAACAAGGTTACAGAAAGAGAAAACATTTTCTCGACGTAATGTTTGCCAGGAGACATGAATTTCCTTCTTCTTTTTTACTTTGAACAATCACGCAAGTAAGGACTAATTGCAACACGGGAGGTAGAATAATTGTAAATTTGATTGTGTAACTTACAGTAAAAGTGTTACTCGACGAAATCTTTTGGATGCAAATTAACTTTGACAGCTTAAAATAAAGCTTGCAATGTTTTTTTTCTTTTTTCTTTCTTTCCTTTATAAAGAATGACTTTAAGTCAACCCATAAAAGTAATTCTACTAAGAAGACATAAAAATCGTAATAAATTTCGTTAACATGAAGCAAATCAATAATCGTAATTTTCGGGTAGTTAATTTTTATTATTCTACGTATTATCAAAGAACATTATTATCCCACTACAAATTATTCCTCACTATTCTTTAAGTAGCATCGTCGTATTACAGAAGAAAGAACGTATTAAGAAATCGGAATCTGCTGAATTGTTCGTGAACAACGAGAAATTGTCCCTACCCTGCTCCAACATTCATATTGAAAATTTATTGACGAGTGGTAATAGTTGTAATCTATTCGAAGAGTATTATTACATTTCTGCAATTTCAAATACTTTGTATTAAAACAAGTCTAATGTATAAGCTATAACTGATATGTCGATAAGTGTATTAGGTATCTAACTTTGCAGTTAATTAAATTAGTCTATAATTGTTTACAAGTAATGTAGTCATTGAGGTGCAAATCGGATAATTCTAAGGAAAATTAGAGCTAGCAGCACAGCGATTGCTTGTACTTTGCAAATCGACTCACTGATTAAAACCAGCAGTTAATTAATGTGTGTAGTAGAGTTAGCTCTTTATTCTACTAAACACAGTAGCCAACAAGTGTGTTTCTTTTGTGGGTAGATAAGTGGACACGTACCATTATCAACTGCCCCACACACGCTACCAAGATCTAACAATTGTTCCAGATTAGAACACAGCTACTGTCACAGAGTTAGTTATTCAGAAAGGATTTCTAAATGTTTATAATTAGATATAATGGCGATCGTCGCAGATAGTTTTAATAGTGCAGACGTAAATGAAGTAAAGATTAGTATGTATTATCTCATCCTCCTGTGATCGATTTTGTAGTGATTCAATTCCTGTGATTGAACTTGGCGAAGACCAGTTCTTTACGGGCAAAAGCAACGACAACATCTACACTCTTGAAATTGATGATGACCTGCCAAGTATTTCTTGAGATTTTGTGTCTCCCGGACGGAGACACGGACAGACAGAGTAAATAAATAAAAGAGTTTTCTTTTTTGATAACTAAACTCCTTAATTAATTAGTCATATAGAATTCATTAATTTGTATACTTCTATACAGAAATTGAATAAGGAAATGTGAAAACATTCTTGTTCATGAAACCAGGAAACTATTTTAGACATTGAGTTGCTATTTCTTGATGCGGCTTAAAGGAGCGAGTAATTGTATTTATCATTTTTACTCACGAAATTCATGACTGGAATTAATTTTATCTTTTTCTTCTTTTAAATTGATAATCTGTGTTGAATAATGCCTGTTCGTCATGTCTACGATTATCATAGACATGACGAAAAAGACTTTACTCGAAGCTAAACAGAATATGCTGCATTCGCAAATACCAAAAGCAACTCACGTTTTAACCTAGCTTAGTAATATACTTATTCCTCGTAAATGAGTCACAAGTAACTAACCACTTAGGTGTCATGTCTCCTGTATATCGTTAGACGTCGTACAGCATAAGGGATACTGTTTCTTAAAGGAAATATTTAAACAAAAAAAAAAAAAAATCCATATAAGACCCTGAAAGTATCGTCACTTGACTAGAACAGCATATTTTATTCAACATGAATATTCCAAAGTGTATGCGAGTGACTGTGTGAGAAACCTTGGGAAAGTGAAATGACGAAATGCCCTGCAGCCTATAGCAACCATTGTCTTCAAAGCAAATAACTACCTAGTTGAAGAGTGCTGAAATATGTAATATGCTTAAGTAGTTTGCTTTGTCTTTTGCTCATATCATCTTGCTGGGACGAATATATTTTATCCAATGTTGTTATATTCCTCTTACAAACTGCATCACCCAACGGTATTCAGAACAATTATCAGCTTTTCCGTAACAACAGGAAGTTGCCTATCATGTTATGTTTCATGGAACTTCCTTGTCCACATTCTTTTCACCCTGCCACAACCACGCACATATTGTATGAAGTTATTTTGCATATTTACTTTATTTTCTCTCACATAATTTACGAGAATACTCAACTAAGAGATTGGAAAGAAAAAAATATTTGGAAACAGAGATAGACCTACAGTCTACCCTAAACAACAGCAAAAGTAATGGTATTTCAATAATGCGTATTTTGATTTGGAGGATGCTTGTGACCAGTGATGGTTTCTTGGAATGACTCGGGGAGTGGACCTCCTGAAATCTCTCAGTTCATATCTCCGATCGTGCTCGCCATGGGTTAGCAGTATATTTCCACTGCACTTTCTTAATCACCTGTGTATTGAAAATCCCACCGGCAGAAATCTGGAATCACTGCTTGAGACAGCTGAAAGTTCTGTTTCAGTCCCAGATAGGGTTGCCAACTGGCAGGTTTTTCGCCGGCCTGGCCGGAAATATTGCTGTAATTTTGATTAAAGCCGGTGACCGGTACAAACTTCTTACCAACCCCTTTATGATCGTTTTTTTTTTTTTTTTTTCAAATTTGTACCTGGTTCGAATCAATTTCATCTAGTTCGAAATATAAGATTTAAAAAGTAACTTTCATTCTGTAAATCCAAAACTATCACCTTTCACCATCTATCAACGATTAATAGTGTTCATCTGTTTTGATAATTTTACAGAGATGACAGGGACTGTATTAGGGAAAACTTGAGATTTACTTGTAAGGAATTTTATACATTTATTGAGAGTGAAAAATGACTTCTTAAAGCAATTTCCTGTAGTTGAAGTATAAGCTCAAAATTTCATTTTCCAAATCCAAAATTGTCATGTAAAGATTAATATACTTTTGTTCATCTGTTTCGATAATTTTAAAGAAGTGGTAATTACTGATAAATGCAATAAAATGGTCAATGCCGATTTCAGCTTCTCATTTATAGTACATTGTATCTATTAATATTATTAGTGAATATACTAAAGGTATGCAGAATACAGGTGCTAATGCACTTTTGTTGACGATGGTACATTTCCTTCCCATGGATGGGTCCGAACGAAGATTCTTCATACTTAGAGCTATATCATAGGGAATTGTGAGGGGGTGCCGGTTTTTTATTTCCCAGAGTTGGCAACCTTAGTCCCAGACAAACTGAAACAATTGATCACGTATAGTCTACAAGGGAAACTTCAAGTTGATATTGAAAGTGAAATACTCAGGCGTGTCATGTGAAATTTTTAACTGATGTGCACCCAATAGATTGAAAGAACACAGTGCATAAATCTAAACAAAATACGCAAGTTTAGTTCAATTATCCTCCTCTTTCTCTTTCATTCATTTGCTGTTATTCTTATCAGTGCTTTTACTACAGAAGAAAAATATCATATAAACAGGGGTACCCATTAACCATGATCTCCCCTCTCTAAGTTCTGTTAACATGTCTCCTCGCAAAAGCAGTATCTATAGGGCCATTTGTGGTTTAGCGGAAGAGTATTCGATCACAGTTCGTGTTAAGTGGGTTTTGTGGTGGACAAATATCATATTGCGTAAATATTTGAGGGTTCTCCCGTTTCCTTCCACTTTCTTCGTTCTACCATTTTATTCATTATCATAATCACAATCTTTCTTAGCTTCCGTGCACAATTAAAGGGAATGGAGGGAAAACAGTGGTAATCCTCATTTGAAAAACTAGTGACTTGAGTATAGAAAAACAATGCTAACACTCATGTAAGCTGATTGCGAAATCAGTTGTTTTCTGTACTCAACTTGCTCTTTTTCCAAGTGACAGTTACCAGTGTTTTGCCCAATGTCCAATTCCGGAACATTGAACAAAAAATTTCATACAAATCTTTATACATTTTCATTCATAATGCTTCATGTTATATTCACAATGATGTCTTTTTTTTTTTTTTTTTTTTTTTGTATGCAACTGAAGGATATTTCTATACCATATACGCGCACAGCTGCAAAATTAAAAGTGAACTTCTTGAAATAAAAGATTTAAATAAATTTTAAAAATGAGTTCTCCCTTGAATGAAGATAATACTGTGTTAATAACAGTAATCATTTCATTTTCAAAAGCAGTATCTATTTTCCAATTTTTTCCAATGGTTCTGATCAGTAATGGTGAACCATTGATTAGTCTTATAAATTACATGCAGTATTTATACAGTTTTCTTGAGTAGTTACTAATTGATTTAAAGAGTTTATCTTTCGTGCTCACCAAACTTTGAATGACAGCCTATTTTTTTGTCATGACAGCTTGTGACACACCTCATATAAAACATATGAGAGAGAAAGCGTATAGAATAATGCAATTGCTAAAATAAACCAAGGAAACCCATACTTTATCGAAATTTACAATAAAAGAAATTTCAGAAATAATTATGAGTAAATAAGACAAAACCTTATTTAACAAATCGTTTCTGTTTACTCTACAAAATATAAAACATTAGCTTCCTAGTATTTCTTTGGTTAGTGTATGTGCGTTTTGTGGGAATACTCGAGTTCAATTCCTAGTGGGAGCTTATGTGGGTCGAATCTTACGTTAAAGCTGTAAATCCATGTCTCATGTACCTCGGTGCTGAAAGTGGGCGCTAAACTCTAATCTAGTGATTGCCAAGCTGTCATGTCGATCGCGAGCTATTGTAGCTCACGGGGACATTTTTCGCAGATCGCGTTAACGCTACAGTTGACTAGCCTTGATTCCTCCACTGAGCTAAACCATCTTAATGTAAGATTAAAAAAAAAAAAAAAGAAAAAGAAAAAGAAAAATAAGAAGAAGAAGTTGGTAGTTTTTTTGGTTGGTCGCTCACAGTAGGATTTAGAAACGGCACGGTGGCTCAGAAGCTTCAGAAGTTTGGCTACCACTCCTCTAATCTAACCAACCAATCAAAATATAAAACATAGCTAGACTAACCAATAGATTTCAAAATTTGATTTGAAGAGTACACGGTTAATCATGGGCTCTTAGCTACGGCCTTTGTAAATGTAAAATGATTATAAACTGTGCTAGAAAACCTTAAGTAGTCAGTCACTGACTCCCAACTCGCATATTCCTTCCGTTAAATCTTTGGCAACTAATACCAATAATATTTATTACTAATTTTTGTACAGATATAGGGACCCGCAGTGGCTCAATGGCATAGTGCGTGGAGTCCCTAGATCGATCCCAGTTCTCGCCAATGGACTTTCTGGTGGACAAACACTGTGTGCATGGATTTTATCGGGTTCTCCCGTTTCTTCTTATTTTCTTCATTCCGCTATTTAATTCAGTATCATTATCAGTATCTTCCTTAGCTTTAGTACATAATTGTGAGACGTTAAATTAAAAACCAAATTATACAACTATAGACTTAAGACACAAAAGAACTCTGAACATTAAAAGCAATGCTTAATTTTATCCTTATTCGTGTAATTTGAGCACGTGAAAAAAAAATGGCATTTCATTTTGTGTGACCGTGACTAAGCGTTAATCGTGTCTGCAACTTATCCGCAGACTCATATCTCTTTTCCAGCGTGAATCATACGTAACAATTTGTAATATATATGTCGATCTTTATACACTTTCGTTCATAACGTTTCATGTTACATTCACAATGATGTCATTCTTTTTATGGTATGTAACTGGATATTTCTATACTTCATATGCGCATACACAAAGGGAAAATTAACATTGAAATTCCTCAAATAAAAGGTTTAAATAAATAAAATAGAATGGGGTCTCTATTGAATGAAAATAATACTGTATTAATAAAGTAAACTTTACGTGAACCATATTGGTTGCCTAACGCTGAAACTTTATCGGCAACATACGTACGTAATTACACTAGAGCAGTGGCTCTCTACCTAATTCCTGGGAGAACCCGGTGGCTCAGTAGTACAGCGTTCACCTCTGATGCATGGGATCCTTGGTTTGATCCCAGCTTGAGGCAAGCGAACCTTGTGGTGGATAAACACCGTCTGCGTGGCTTTTCTCGGGTTCTCCCGTTTCCTCCCACTTTCTTCATTATACCATTTCAATCATTTCTCATCATCACCGTCTCCTTTAGCCTAGCCGGCATAACTACTAACTAACTAACTCTATGGCCTATGAAACCCGGAGATTCAATGCCGCGTTCACAAAAGCTCTCCACTGACTTCTATCCTTAGCTAACTGCATCTAGTCTCTACTTTGTATTCCAATTTCTGCGAGATCCATCTTAATATTGTCCCCTCTTTTGCGCCTAGGTCTTCCTAATGGTCGTTTTCCGATTGGTCTTCCAGTCAAGACTTTGAAAGCGTTTCTACTTTCTTCCATTCTAGCTACATGACCTGCCCATCTAAACCTCCTGGACTTGACGACCTAACAAAGTTGGGTAAACCGTATAAATTATGTAGTTCCTCGTTATGAAGTTTCCGCTATTCCCCATTCTCGTTACTCTTGGGTCCGAATATTCGTCTCAGGATCTTGTTCTCAAATTCTTTCAGTCTATGTTCTTCCCGCAGAGTAAGTGACCATGCTTCGTAACCATACAGAACAACAGGCATGATTATTGTTTTGTATATTTTAAGCTTCAAATTTCTCGACAGAATTCGCGACGACAAGAGATTTTGAACCGAATAGTAACACGAATTCCCTGCTTTTAATCGACATTTAATTTCTTCGTGAATATGATTTTCGTCTGTTCATATTGATCCTAGATATTTGAAGCTATCCACTTTATCAAAAGTATTATTTAATATTTTAACGCATCCATAATTTGCTGTATTACGGTCCCGACGCACTTCTATATATTTAGTTTTCTCTGTATTTACTTCTAAACCCATGTCTCTGTAAGCGTTTAATAAGATCTCTGCATTTCTTTCTATTGTTCTCCTATCATCCCCTATTAAGTTTACATCATCAGCATATGCCATAACCTGGTGAAAACCGTTCAACTGTTGGCCCTGATTGCTATCTTTGATTTTCCTTATAGCGTATTCCAGAACAAAGTTAAATAATAATGACGATAACGCATCTCCTTGTTTCAGGCTAATTTCGACCTAAATGCTCGTGGACTAAAATTTTCCTACCCGGACTTTACTTTGGGATTCATTTAAACATATCTTAATTGATCTAATTAGCTTTCTCGGTATTCCAAGTTCTGCAAGAACGTTGTATAATGTTTCTCTCCTAACCGAGTCGTACGCCTTTCTAAAATGAATAAATAGTTGATGTACCGGGGTCAGGGACGGCATTAAGGGTGAGCGGGGGTGGGCGACCGCCCACCCATCCGCGCACCCCAACAGATGTAGAATAATGAAGGTGACATCCTGTACTTCAAACGCAATTTAGGTATTACTTTCGATTGTAATGTAATTGGTTCTAGGACTCTGTTTAACTCTGCAATAAACAATAATTTTAAGACAGATACTTGTAGTAATATAGTGATGCTAAAAGTCGTGATTAACCTTTAAATTACGTGGGCTTTAAATTCCAGCAGCTCGTGAATTACGAAGCCATTTAAAACGATTCCGTAGGATTGGAAAAAATCTTAAAAATAATCACTCGTAATTGCTGCAGACATATGAAACAATAATAATAAAAAAAAAAGTTTGTTACTTAATATCTCTACTTGAATTTCAGTTATTGACATATACGTGATTTTTATTGTTTTGTGCATTATTAGTATTGTTGTTACTGTAAAGTTTCTTTTAGGAAAGAAAACTAAAATTTCTCCCCCACCCCTCCTCAAATACACTGACAGGAGGAATATGTGTTTATTATTCCTTGAATTCCATTATTTGACATCACAATCCATGTAAACCTTCCTTTCGAATTCCAGTTTTTACTCCAGGAGAAAATAACACACACACACACACACAAAACTTACATGATGTATCTATTGTGCTGCCAAAATGTCTTGAGCCGTGGCAAAAATGTGAACTAAAGCTCACACCCTCACACACCCACGCGTTGAGCCAATAAGGGTTCAGCTGTTGCTAAGCGAGAGAAAGCGAGTGGAATTCCTTCAGCCGATAGCAGCGCTTGCAACGGAAGACTAGGGATCAAGTCAATGTGGCATTAGAATAGTTTTAAAGTGGGATTTCCCCATAATTCCCAGATAATTCGCAAATTGCTGTGGACCAATAAGGTTAGCACGGCTAGAATTGCTAATATTATTTCCCCTTGCATGGTGTAAACATGATTGCTAGCTTGTTCTATTGGACATGAGTATAGGCAGGGGTGCCCACAAAGGGGGGCTATGACGCAAACTGCGTCATTGAAATATTGGGGGGGGGTAAAATCTATATAAATATGTTTGAGAGGGTGTAAAAATTAATCGAAAATATTTTTTTTTCATGGAAGAACACCTACGGATAGGCAATTGAGGGGAGTGCGTCATGGACATGAGGGGGGTGGGCACCACTGGTATAGGTGACTTGCTTTCATTCGAGCTCATTTAATTATACATTTCCGTATTTTGTTTCTCTATTAGCAGTACAGGCTGCTCGCGTTAATACAAATCCACCATAATTCGAACCCTGCGCTAGTCCGAATGACATTTTAGCCAGCGGGGTTGATATTTTTAGGCTGATTGCTCAAACAGGAACAGTTCTTGTGAATTATTGGACTAGATCAGGTCGCTTTTCTTGAATACAAGACTGTTTCAAATGACTTAAATGCTTCACTACATATACGGTACTGTAAATGTTTTAGATTACAACTAAACCTTGACAAATATTCGTTTGTAACTGAATTTGTGGCTTTTGAACATTCCCTTTTTACGCCAAACAATTTAATAATCCGAACAGTTCAAGCAAATATTCGGAATAACGCGCGCTTCCTGCTGTAGTTATCGAAGATTATTACTGGTCCACATTTTGTCCGTACAGTTACCATGAAAATAAACAGATATGAAATAATGTTACTCCTATTGACCTTCCAGTGCCCCCGGTAGATGAGTGGATACACTCGTTGCCTTGTAAGCACGGAGTTCCGGATTCGATTCTCAGTGGAAACACAAGTGATTTGGACCCCACTCTAGGTCCCGTTCTTAGGACGTTATCATCGTTCCATGGAAGGCTATGGCAAGCCATCATGGATTCATTTTGCTCAGGGAACTTCGGGTTAAAGATTGACCTTCGGGCAGGACACTACATCATCATAATGACCTTCCACTAATCGGTCATCGCGCCCTTTGTATATTGCTGAGGTGTCGTCAGTGATACTACACAGAAAATGACAGCTTCTAATGTACTATCTTCTTATGGTATTCAATATGTAGTATTATTTATAGCATTAAGTATCTTCTGAACAACTAACGAAATATTTTTTCTTGGATTGCAGCTTGTGTGGCTATGAAGAGAATGTTTAGGGCAATTATTCTAACACTTGCTGAGATAAGTAATGAAAATCGCAGTCACTCTTCTGAAGCAAGACGTTTATTGAGTGAAGTAAATTTTCAGTTTGTGTTCCAACTCAACTTGTTCACACTTTTTCTTGGAGAGTTGAAAAGATTGTCAGATTATCTACAAAATAAGGAGAGCACACTGGCTGACGCTGTTTTAGTTACGAAGGGTGTAGTGGATTATTTTACTAATATTCGAAATACTGTCGAGGAGTTCGAAAAAATTTGGAATGAGTCTTTGAGTCTTGCTGAAAATAACGGTATATCTCTAACGGGTCCAATGTCTAGAACACGATCACTGCCCCATCATTTACGTCAGTATATTATGACTGAGCAAATGTCAGTTGAGGAAGAAGATATCTAACCCCATAAAGACTACAGACTGAGGATATTTCTTCCTCTACTTGACAGAATACTTGCAGAAATGAATAGGCGTTTTACAGAAAATACAGATATTCTATGTGGGATAACCAGTCTTCACCCTAAAAGTGAACACTTCCTCTCATTTGAGAAAATTGAACCACTTGCACGTCATTATGGATGTGATGTCGATAGTGTAGAGGTGGAACTGAAACTTCTCCCGAAAGTTTTGAAACGTTATGAAGAGGAAAAGCAATGCAAAATTACCTCCGCTTCTCAGTTTACTGAAGTGATGGATTGTTTCAAAATTGCTTTTCATGAAATTCACAAATTAGCCGTAATTGTTGTCACCATTCCTTATCTAGTTCACCATGTGAGCGTTCTTTCTCGTGTCTTAGACGGATTGAAACGACGAATGGCAAACGGCCGCCTAAGCGATCTTTGTTTCCTTTCAGTAGAAAGAAAACTTGTAATGAATATTGCTGTAGAGGATGTGGTAAATGCATTCGATGCTGGACATAAAAATCGACGCATTGCTCTTCTTAAGGTACAGGTATAAAAGTTTATTGTAAGCTTGTTCGTACCATGTGATCTTAAAATACATTGTTCCTTCTATGTAGATCATGATGAAGTTTTGTTAATTGCTATATACTTCTTTATCATATACAGTATATATGTATATTGCTTACTTGAGTTTCAGTTTCACAGATATCTGTGTAAGCTATGATTAAACAATTATGCTGTCGAATTTCCCTATTCTTTTAGTAACATAGGTCTTTGCTGTTGCATATAGAGATCACGTCAAAAAATCTTGTTTTATTTTATCTACTTATTATGTATTTTATGTTATTAACGAAAGATAAAGTATTATCTGTTAGTTTGTGTTGTTTGAACCATCTTTTATTTCTATGCATCCATGTGCATTCTCGGAGACAGAGGAGGTAAAGCTGTCTTGAACTTCATCGACTACACAGTACACACCGTTATTATTGTTAAAAAGTAAAAAGAATAAAAACTGGAAATATAGGTAGTGTGTCTGCCACGCGGGATTCGGTAGGTCGAGCATATAGCCACGAACTCCCACAGCCCATCCTAAGTCTTGCATTTCTTCAGTTTCACCAGGCGAATGCCGAAATTGTACCTTCTATAAGGTCAAGACAGCTGTTTTCCACATCCTTGTTCCTCCCCTATTTCGGCCTGAGCCTTAGCTAACTAAAGAGTATAAAATTTGAAACTTAATTATTGTCAAAAAAAAAGTCTACATTACCAGTTCTCATTTTCATTGTCCATCCACCCAGTAACTAGGTCCGCCTCTTTCCGCCCACCCCATCGAGCGTTTCTGGCGCCGTCTCTGACCGAGGTATTGTATTCCCACTTTTTTCGAGTATTTGGTGAATGGTAAATATTTGGTCGATAGTCGATCGATTTCGTCTAAATCCGCACTGATAGCCGGCATAACCAGGGGACATAATACTTAAAAATTTCATTTAAATTTTTTTCAACCTAATTCCTATCACGACCCCTATTTTATCACATCTTCTTACTAGTGATCCCCTTATAATTTCTGGTTTGTAATAAATTTGTATGGAATTTTTAATATACATACTGCGAAAATCTCATGACTATTGCTATAATAGTAGAATCCATTTCATGTATATATAGTGGATAAAGTAACTTCCTTAAAACCAAATTTGGGCAGTTCATTTATCTTCCACTTATCTTCGCGACTCGCATGAAACCCTCTCGCGGGGGCGCGATCCCCAAGTTGAGAAACCCTGCACTAGAGCGACCAGAAAGTGAAACATATTGACCAGGAAGAGTATTGACGTGAATCAATAGGAAAATGGAAGAAAATATCTCTTCATAATTACAGGAGATGATTTTGTCTTCCTGAGTACCTGAATTGAAGGTCGCCCCTTTATTGCAACCCTGAACTCTTGACAGTTCATTTTCACATTGATTTTTTCTTTGTTCCAGAGAAATTAAAAATAAATTCAATGACTGGCGCCAGGGTGGGAAATCCTGGAGTTGGGGGAATTCCCTCTACTTCGAGTTGTAAATGATAAAACAATAGTGTGTTTTTATAAGAAAAACTTCAGAAATTGACTTTTTTCTAAAACAAGTTTTCTAGACAAATGTGAAAATTGAAAAATATCTATAAAAACAAGTAAAAAAAGAAAAAGATTTGCTTCTAACGTAGATTTACAAAATAAACAGCAATAAAATTTGAACTTAACCATCCCCTATTTTATGTAATTAAACTAATGTAAAACTGATTGTTTAAACCTGTGGTTCCCAACCTGGGAGTCGCAAGCTATCACAGAAATAAAATGTGAAATTATCACAAAGTTATAAAATAATTACTAGAGGTCCAATTAAAGCTGCAAAACGCGTTGTCCTTTCAACCCTACTGATGTATGACAAAAGCAGGCTTGCACGCATTGTTATTATGAATAAGAATGACGTTTGTTTGGAAGAAGAAAATCTCAATTTCTTGTGTGGCTTATAGCTGTATAGAGAAATTTAAAAGAGAAAATGATACACAGTTTCTTATTTAAATTTCACATATCTGTAGATATCGAAAAATTATTTATCTGCAAAAGTATTTTAACGTGTAAAATCAAGACTTTTGCTGTGATTTTACTGGTTTCTCGAACTGCAGCGACCTTGCTCAATCGCCTTAAAAGCTAAAGTTTGTATTATTTTAATCATATATGAGGGAGGCTTATAATTTTCTTTTTAAAAAAACGTTCAAAGCAATTGATAACTTGTCTACTGAAGATTAGTGACGGTCAGAAACGTACGCAGGGGTGGATCCTGGCAAGGGCGCCGATTTCTCTGTAAATTTGGAGGGGCCCATTTAGATGTAGAAGGTATATATATGAGGATTTTAAGACAAATTGCATTCAAATCATGCCAAATATTGCACATTCATAAATACAATAAGGAGGCCCACACGAGTTTTTGGGGGGCCTGCCCCCGCCCCCTTGATCGGCGCCCTTGGATCCTGGGGGTTGTACCCCAAAATTACGACTTTTCTGTAAATTTAATTTAATTTCAAGAGTAATTTTACAAATTTTAGTATAATTTATCCTCATATTGAATTGGACTTCCTGAAATAAATTTCTGTGCACATCCCTCGTGACAGTAACCACATTAAGCTTACAAGAAGTGCAAGAAAGGCCACAGGTTAAATATTTGGTTGCAGAAAGGAATAAATATGTTTAATACAGCAATCATTATTTACTATTAATTAAAGCATTTGGTGCATTTTTTTTTTTTTTTAATATTCGCAGGACATTACAAGATGATTGAAACCATAATATGACGCATCGATGCATTGCAGTTTAGTTTTTGCTGTCATTTTCTATTTTAGTGCAGATGATGTAGATAAAACTAAGAAGTAGCAAAAGATTTTATTCAAGTGTAATGTATAAATAAAACATGTCTATTTATTAATAATACTGCATAAAATAATACACACTAAAATATGCATCACATAGCCCTTATGAATTTTCAATTGGTTGATTGATAGAAATTCATTTTTTTTCGGCTCCGAGCATTTTTTAAATATCCTCTCTCTCTCTCTCTCTCTCTCTCTCTATATATATATATATATATATATATATATATACAGTACAGTGTAATCCGAACCACTACTCGGGTTTGTGATAGAGCCAAGCATCCCACCATGGATCAAAGTAGTAAGTAAACGCCGAGCTCCTTATGTGGTTAGTATATTCGTTTTTGACGCGGGAGACCCGAGTTCCATTCCTGGTATGAGGTCATGCTGGTTTGGATCTCGTTAAGCAGTAGATCTACGTCTCATATAGCCTTGCTACTGACACGGACGCTCAACTCAAACCCAATTGCAACCAAATCCCTTAGCCACTTGATCTCAAATATATATCCAAGTACCATGAGTGCATTAGTGCATTGTTGTATTTTGTCAAGTATTTTCATTGTATTACTTCTTGATTTTACTGAAGTAACTTGTCTCTGGAGTCAAACGTGAATTTATAGATTGGTTTGATGTCTGTTAACAATAATGATCTTGACATTAATTTCTTTCAAGTGAAAATGTAACTTTGGAAGTTAATGTATGATACAATTGAATCAGTCATTGCGAAAAGGCAATATGTCTTTTCCCATCATATTTTAATTTTAGTGCAAATTTGAGACGTACGCGAAGAAACGCGCATCCCCTGTGAAAAGACCAATTGTATGGTCACATTATGTTATATATCCTACACCAGTGATTCTCAAACTTGTTGTTACCGCGACCCACAATAAATATTAAATACTACTTTGTGCCCACCTACTTTTATTCAAATACACATTTCATTCTACGAAATGGTTGTATTTCAAACCCATTGAATTTTGTAAATTATATTTCTAATTTTTCCATAGAATTTTTTTCAGGGGGCCAATGAAGGGCCCAAGAAAATTTTGAGGGGGCCATCTCCAACGAATGAAAAATTTTATTCTCAGATTATATATATATATATATATATATACACCGTATTTACTCGCGTAATTTTCGCACTTTTTTAGACGAAAAAAGTTGTTTTGAAACGAGAGTGCGTAAATTATGCGCGGAAAAAAATATCCACATCAGTGAACATCATCTAATTTTTTCCCCCAGTCAAAATAACACGAAAATACCGATAAACGATTTCTTTGTAACAAGAATTGACAACAAACAACTAATTCTAAATTTGTAGAAAAATAACATTAAAAAATTGATAAAGAATTCGTGTGGTTTCTTACCTTACAACAATGGTTTTGCTGCGTTGCCAATTGTTCATTAGCTACCGTAATTGATTCCTGGAAAAATGCTGTTTCACAAAAAGTTTCTGCGTGCGCAAATTACGCGAGGAAAATAAAATATACAGAAAATGCCCTACAAAATTGGGACGGAGGGCGAAAATTACGCGCGTATTTACGGTATATATATTCAGGGTCAATGTTTTCATCTTTGTTGTTCATGATTTTACTATTTTCAAAACAGTGAAAACGTAACAATTTACTGACTCAGTCAACTAGGATTCATTAATACAGTTGATTTCTAATATAAATAAGTACTTATTTAACTACGGCATTTAAAATATTTAAGCAGAGCAATACACTTTCTACAAGTAAAAATAATAATAATAACTCTTACAGGTCCTCTACTTAAAAAAGAATGGTGTTTCTATTCTTGTGGCCAGCAGTAAACTTAACAACTTCGTCAATATCTAATGATTTAGCACTTTTCTTCTCAATGTAATCTTAAGTTTTACAACTTATTGTCAGTCATTGAATTGCGTATGTCTTTAATCTTCAAACACGAGATTGACCTTTCACACGTAGCACTAGAAACTAGTGTAGTCACAGAGTAGATAGCTAGCTTGTAAATTTCTAGGAAATAGTTTTTGTAAACACAAAATATATCAATGAAATTTATCAAGGAATCAACTTTGGATTTCTCTTGTCTTCATAAAACTCAATTTTATTTGGGAGGATTTTGAGTTTACATTTGAATATTTTCAGATCACTTCCATAATGCTGGGCCATATGCTCAACAATGCTGTAATTTAACAAGTTTTATCAAGCTGTGACTGATCTAATGATTTTGCTACATGATCCAAAGAGGTTTTCCATCTCAGTGATTGCCTTATAAATAGTAGGCAAAAAAAAAAAAGTCTCTTAGTATATTATCGTTAGAAAATTCGTTTTCTGCATCCAATTCATCCAAAATGAATTTGTGATATTTATATTTCGATTGCAAATGTCTGGTTCGTTTCCGCGAGAAACTTCTATAGCCTATCTGTTTCTGGCTCTGGAATTTCAAGACCATTTTCAAACATTCTTGATAAATTTCTTCGAATGTTGTTCGTTGAAAGTCATATCTTCGACAGTGTGTGCCTAAACTATACTTATTAGAAGAAAGTACTCTTGCAGCAGTGGCGTATATTGGTGTGATGGCTTGGGCTACCACTAACCTTTATAAAACCTGTACATTATTATTATTATTATTATTATTATTATTATTATTATTATTATTATTATTATTATTATTATTATTATTATTATTATTATTATTATTATTATTATTATTACTGGATTTTAGTTTCCACGTTATTATACAATCTTCAAAATAATAACAATAAAAAACTTACACCATCCTTTTATCAAGTAGACAAATATTTTTTCTCCACTAGCAAGACTTATATTATCTTATTAGTGTTACGGAAAAACGATTGTACATTTCTACCTTTATTTGTTGCATGAAGCATCACTACATTTCGCATTGGATAGGTGGTAACCCTCTAACCTGAGTAAATGGATGCTGCCCGAGTAATAACGAACGCTGAAATAGGCGATTAGCAAAGAAGGAGCCTCAGTCTGTAGGAGCTTCGCAAACTATTATAAAACACAAAAGTTTCGTTGCGTTAACGGAAACCGCTACGAAGCGAGGCTCATGATGTCCAAAACAATTCCCAGAGACCCTCAAAATGCACTGTCATTACTCGTATGATTTTCCTTTACTCTTCGCTCACAGTCAAGAAACCGATTTCTCTACAGGCAACTACTGTTACCTGGCAGCCCATTCGTACGCTATGGGCGAAGGTGGAGCGAAAGGAAATGCTGTGATAGGATTCTTGCTGTAGCAGTGTTGCCACAGTCCTAACTCTGGAGTGGGCTGAAAAATAGTACCAAATTGAAAGAAAAAGGGCTGAATTCATTATTTTATACCAGTGTAACACGAAACTAAAAGAGCTTAAGTTCTAGAACACTTCCTCCCCTCTTCCAAGAGTCCAAATCAAGATAGTGCTCTTTTTAAAAATTACTTTTTAAAACATCCAAAAAGGACAACCTCGAATGGGCCGGATGCGCTCATATAGTGTCATTTGTCTCCCGGTATAGTTCGAATTACGATTTTTCCACACGAAGTTCGTAGTGTTATGCGTTACAACGTCACAGAATGAATGTTCAACAGAATTTTTTAAGAATCCAACACACAGTATGAGTAACGTGAGATGTAGGAAAAGTCTTATTGACACTTTTGAAAATGTGACAAGTATTTGGTAAATGGTGCTGAATTGGGTGGAATTGCACAATTTTTTCACAAAACGGGCTGAAAATGCTAGCGTGGTACCAGCGGGCAGATGAATGACAAAAAGGGCTGAATTTGGTACAATTGTACCAAGTGTGGCAACACTGTGCTGTAGTAGCTAGAAAGTGTTTTCTGTTGCGTTCTCATATCGAAGACTTTTTAAGTTCGCGAAACATGCTGCGTGCAAAGAAGTTAATGAATCTCTCTAAATACATACAATTCTCAGAAACTTCTATCATTAAAAGAAGATGCTAAAGTATAAGTTTTTAAATATAATTTAGTTTATATTATAATAACTTTATTTTGTAATATTCTAGGCTACTGCCAGTAGACCCGGTAGTTCACAAAATACGCCGCCGTCATGCTGACTAAGTGTTAATTTCTCAACGCATTGGGGAAAAAAAACTTTTACTCGCAGGAAAATACCCCTGTACAATATGGAAAGGGTTGTAATTTCTGAGTTTACAGTATTTTTCTCACAAAAGACTTGAAAAATCACTTTTTTTTTTTAAGGTACATAGCATATAAATGATCTTGGGTACCCTCTGTGAGAGCGTCTCCATAAAGTGTGCTCATAATTGTAATTTGTGTAATCACTAGAACACCACGATAAATTTAAGTTACAAATATGCATAATTACAATTATTATGAATATTTATTTACAGTAGTTAACCTTCTAGTTTAAAATAGGTGTATTATACAAAAAAGATAGAGGGGATATTTGTTAAAAACTGTCTTATATCCACTGTTCACAGTAATATAGTTTTCAACGAGACACTGAACTAAACCTGAGAGACTGCAACACATCTCAACCTGTTCATTGTTCAGGAGATGTTACTTTTCAGCGTTTCGGATAACTCACTGTACTAAAACTTTATACTCTGTCTTCGCGGAGTAGATTCCATTTCGATACAGATTCCTTAGTAGTAAGTTGAAAAAATGGATTTCTTGTTTTTTTTAATAAATTTATTTTTTAAATTACACTTGAATGTTGATGCCATTACCAAGTTCCCCCCTCCCTAGAAAGCGCAAAGGAAACGAGGTTCCGGGGAAGTGTTCAGATGTGCCTGGGAATTTCCCCCCTTTCCCCCTTCAATACCACACTGGTTATAGGAAATAATGATCCTGAAGTTCGGTTGGGGCACATAGTACACATGCATGTGGGGTAGATTGGTACGGACCTATGTGCCCCAACCGCTCTGCACCAATCTACCCCTTCTATTTATAATTGAATCACTGATTGGAAAAAGGGAATAAGTGCATCAGACCTAAGTTTTCAAAAACGCTAAAAAACCTTCCCGAGGCGTTGTTTGTATTTGTTGCAAAAAGTGTATAATTGATTACTTGTAGCAAAAGAACTAACAAACACTAAGAGAAGAAGAAGAATCTTATATTGTAGCACTGTAATTGGTTAGATAAGCTTAAAAATGGAAAAAATATTCCCTTTTTCCAATCAATTAGAGTTGCACGCAATTATAATTGTGGGTAGGGCATGTAATGTGCAGTTTATGATAGAAAGCTATGAAAATATACATGCTGAATACAATGTTGTATGTTAATCTTGGATATATGTATCCGAACTATCACGCAGGTTAGGCTTCTAACACTGTTATTGTCACCGTTCGTTTTTTTGGTAAAGCACATGTTATTCATAGAGCAAGAAAAGTAATACAATAGACAGCTGAAAAAAATAGGTAGAAAATACGTTGTCAAAATAGAATGACTTTACATAGGGTCCTATCCGTCTGCATCTTCGTCTTCTACAGTTTCTTGGTCAGTGGTTTTCCATGAACAAATCATCCTATAAAACTTTTTGTATTGGTCAGGTATGCATTTGATGATTTGTGAAGAATCGTTTATCTTTTTCTGATTGATCGGGACTTGCCAATCGTATGCCTTTGACGTTGGCAGTGGAACGTTTGTGACATTACTTTTGAGTAATCGAAAAATATCAGTTCTTAGTTTATTGATAAACTTATGAGCTTGCACATAACCTAGAGATTCTGATTTATAAACAGTGTCTTTATTTACTTACTTGGAATTTCACTGTTTTGTCCACAATGCTACCTGAAGATTTCTTGTAAAACGGTTACCACCAATGTTTAAAATCTAAGATTTCTTCATTGACAACTTCGTAAACCTGAAATGGAGTATCAGTATTTCTTGCATTCGTAATCATATGGTTATACTGTGCTGGTAAATAAATGCGATTGTGTCGTTTGAATTCTCGTTTGATTATAACAAAATTTCGGTCACATGGTAAAAACTGTGACTTCTGACAGGCAAATATTGCTGTACAGTGGTAAAGCGTTATGACACGATCAGACTGAAAAGCATTAATGTCATTGTATGATTGCAGTTTTGGTATTGTATGATCACCACTTGTATCACTGAAAATACGTAAATCTGTAACTGATTGGGGCAAATATTTCTCTATAGATTGTGCAATGCGAAGACAAGGTGAAGTATCGTAAGGTCAGCAGAGGGCTCTAATGGTTGTCTGCATACACACAGTCTCACAGTTGTGGTGGTATCCTATAGTGAATGGAAGAAGGAAATAAGAAACGCAGTTATTCCCTTTTTCTAATCAGCGAGATATTTTGTCTTCTACATTGGTCATATAGAGTTGCCCAAACATTCCTATTTTCTACTCAACGATGTAACTATCTCAAAGGAACAAATCTGCTATCTCAGGTTAAAATCGAAAAAAATTGTACTTATTCCCTTTTTCCAATCAGTGGTTCAATTATGAAGGTAGACCACTCTTTGTGCGTTTCCCATGTATCACAGTTTTCATTGTGATTAACATCAAATAGAAAAAGTTACTAATAGTATAGGCTATCTCTTGTGTGATCGCTTGATTTCCGTAATCAAAGCATAAAAATAAATTAACTAAAATAATATGGAAAAATTTCCTTTTATTATATATCCGATTTCCCGGAACTATAGATATAGTCGATAGGTACACATGAACTTTCAAATGGAAAATGATTTAACCGTTCAGGAGCCAAGATAGCAAAAATGTGAAGATTCTTCCCCGTAGGTCGTAACCTCGTAACATGCAAGTGATTGCAATAGACACTGTCTAACAAAATGAACCTCAAATATACGTGGACGCTAAAAGGTAGCGTATAGTAAAGCCTCATATTTATTCGACTTTCAGCAAAATATTTGAAAATTATTCGACGAAGTTCTTGAAACCTTAATATTATAAAGGTAACCAAGAAAGTTCTGTAGCTTTTTGTGAAGGTCTGTGTTCAATTGGCCCTCACACCATGAGTTGAATGCAAATGGAGATAAGCGAAGGTCATTGTTGGTGTGGGTATATCCAACATACTATCTGGTTGTGGCAGTTCAGTTACACAGTGAACTTGCGTAAGGACAGAGCGAACATGGGACGTCCACAGAGAGCCCTAAGGGTGTGTATGCTGTACGAGTTCAAACTGAAGTGAAACGCTATTGCAGTGGGGCAGAAGATATGCCAGGCCTTTAGTCAGGGTGACGTGACTACATGGACAATGCAGCGGTGCTTTAACAAGATTAAAGACGGTGATGAAAAACTGGAAGACGCGCCAATTACCGGAAGACCAACACATGCCCAAAATGAATATCTCCAGTTAGCAATTGAGGAGAACAGTGGCCTGACATGTGAGGAACTGGGACTTCAATTCAGTATGAGTGGAGAAACCATTCGGCAGCACCTCCGTCAACTTGGGAAGCACTACAAGTTGGGTCGGTGGATCCCACATGATTTGATTCCGGGCCAGAAGGCAACGCGAGCAGACACTTATGTTTCTTTGCTGTCTCGTCTGAGGAAGGAGCCATTTCTGGACAGGGTGTTGACATGTGATGGGAAGTTGGTCCTTTACGAAGTTCCACGACGCCGTCATCATTGGTTAGCATCCCATGAACCAGTTCCAAAACAGCCGAAACCAGCACTGCACCGGAATGAGGTCCTCCTGTGTGTTTGGAGGATTCCTCGCGGCATCGTGCATCGAGAATTTCTACCAGATGATCAGATCATCAATGCAACTGTGTACTATCAGCAGTTAAGCCGTATTCAAGAAAAACTCAAAACTCTGGAGCCAGCATATCTGAATCGCAAAGGAGTCCTCCTGTTACAGGACAACTCTAAGCCGACGTGGCTAGGATGATCTTGGATACCATTCTACGTCTTGGATGGGAAACACTATTGTTTCCACCATACTCCCTTCACATTTCACCTTCCGATTATCACCTGTTCCATTCCTTGGACAATCACCTTAGAGAACGCCAGTTCAAATCCCTAGTAGAGGTGCAAAATACACTTCATACTTTCTTCGCTTCACGGTCCACCAAGTTCTACCGCGATGGAATCCATGGCCTTCCAGAACGTTGGAAGAAGGTCGTCGATGCTGATGGGACTATTTTTGATCTTCCAGGTACGTCTTAGGTGACATATCGGTGTTCGAAGGTGGTGGGTGAAAAAGCGACAGAACTTTCTCTGTTACCTTTATAACAGCAAAGGAACGTCTCCTTTGGAGACAAAGGGTACCGCTCGAACCAAAAGTATAATATCTCTTCCAGTTATTAGTTGAGATGTGAAAGATTTTAAAATTTTGTAAACTGTAGGTAGGCCTTGGATTATTTACTTCTATTTTTCCTTATAGAGACAGAACCTCATTTATAGTATTTTTTATTTTTGTAAATAGCTTGCCGGACTTTCAAATTTTGATGAGAACACAAGCAAGCATTGGATTTATTTTATTTTATTTTATTTTATTTTATTTTATTTTATTTTATTTTATTTATTTTATTTATTTCTATTTTATTTTATTTTATTTTATTTTATTTTATTTTTGTGTGTGACAGGTTGAACTAGATCTGTTGGATTACTAAAGATTCTTACAATTGTTCATACTCTCTTTATGAAACAAGTTTTTATTTTGCATTTTTGCTGCTGTAGGTCCTTAAATCTATTGTTAAATTACTTGAGTTCGTGGAAATTTAGTAGAACATTATATCTCAAAACACTTTATGGAAAAATAAAAAAAATCACGTTATATCTATTATCAAATAGTTTGTGTGATACTTCACTTTGCTCGTACGAATCTCCCCCAAGCCAGTACCAATCTGCCCCTACATGGGGAAGATTGGTACAGATTGCAGACCTTTCGTAAAATGTAATTTACTCCAAGTAGGACATTAGTAGAAACAATATTGTACATTTTAAATGTAGCTAAAGAATCACAGTTTAAGTAGAAAAAAAAAATAAATTTTCTCAAGCTGACGATATATTCTAAAATCTCGGATAAGTAAAAATCGTACCAATGCCCCAATCTTTCCCCTACATCATAAAATATTATTATTGTTAAATACCGTATGTATTGCAAATTCAGCTTTGACACGCTCCTCGTAGATTAAATAACTACTAGTTAGGGTCTTAATATATGATAATATTTCAAACACGAGTATAGTTAGCGAATGAGCAGAAAGATGTAAAATCTCGAGAATTTAAATATCTTAAAAACAGCTAAACTATATGAACGTACCTAATGAAAAGGGGATATGGTGGATTTCAGGGTTCAATACAAATCCATCCCTCATGTTGTATACACTTTAACATAAAGAATAACATTCAAGTATACATAGTATTCATGAATCTATTTCTTGTCTTATTGTTAGAAAATTCATACATGACGCTGTTTTAAAGTCACTATACAGTACCTATTTATAATCATTGATTGTAAGTACTAGCCCATTATCAATTACAACTATTTCAAGTGTGCCCTCAAAAAGTGTGTAAAACATATTTCGGTCCTACCCTCTCCACCCTCTTACGGAGGAAACCTCTTTGCTTTGGAAAAAGAATCCAGTGAGCATCTAACTATACAAGGATCGTGGCCACAGCAACTTGTAGCTCGTCTTTCGAGGGAGGTTACGGGAAAACACACATCGACAGCAACACCAGCAGGGGCACACTTAAAATAGAGAAGCTCTATCACTGTAATTCTAAAAGTAGGAACATTGATTACGTTTCGAACATAAAATTTTATATTTGAGACTCATCTAGGCGATAAGGACAAAGAAAATTAGCAGATAAACAAACAATAGGAGTGACACCGTGTACACCACGTGAAAAAGTTTCGTTTATCATAATGTGCAACGGAAAACTGAAGTTTGAATTTTTGTATTTCACTCACTCTCCATTCCCTGCGTAGATTAGTTTCTTCATCCTGAGCATTACACTAACCCGCTCATCTCAACAGCACTGCAGGTAATCTATCAAGCAAAAATGCTATTTATAATTACTCCCATAGGAATACATGGGGAACCGATTTTTGAAAATCTATGTCTTGGAATCAACTGGATGAATCACTTCCATCGATGGACTCGATTCCTTACTCTTGACCTTCTTCATTCTGACCACAATTGATGGTGAACCACCAAGTCTTTCTAGAGATTTTATGTCTTTCGGACAGACAGAGTGAATATATAAAAGAGTATTTGGTAATCAAACTCCTTAATTGTTCTAATAAAATTCATTGGTTCATTGTAATGCTCCTGTACATAAAATTGAATATAAAAATCTCAAAACATTATTGTTCATGAAACCACACTAATGAATAATTTATTGAAAACTGACTAGATATTATTTTAGATACTCTAATTTGAAATAAACATCGTTTTCATTACATTCAGAAAAATACAAATACTTAAAGAAATCATTTTAGGGCCCAGTAAATCACGACTGAAAAATGTTAGTGAAACTGGAATTATACTGGTACCATATTTCTTTTCTTTCTTCTTAGCTATGATGACACGAAAGTTCATATTATTTCCGTGTTGCGTTTCTATCATTATTAATAAAGACTCTCATGTCTCACAAAACCAATTCAACCAGTAATTTTTAAAAAATCAGAAAGAATTAGGGTTTGTATTACTTTTACCTTTGTCCTTAAATGAGTGGTTAAAAGGAACTGAGAATCAGAAACATCAAAGAACATGTTATTACCTTTTTTTTTTTAAAAAAAAAAAAAAAGGCATTGTATTCTTCAAATAAAATCAGAAATTAGGGAAGTCTTTCACTTCATGTTTCATTAAAAGTGTATACATAAGAGACCGCCACTTTCGTGCAGAAACACGAAATCACGCTTAAAATGTTTAGAAAAGCCTCATTGTACTGAATTACCTCTTCAATTGGTTCTAGTTGGAATAAGTTGATGTCCTTGAGAATTAAGCACTTGTTGATCCTTAAGAAACTTGTTAGGTATTACAGATGGATGGATGTTGAAGAACAAAACTTTATTCTTGAAAATGGTTGAAAAATAAATCATATTCTTACGTTTTTTCTTCTTCAAAATATCAACTTTAAAAGAGATAGATTAAGAAAGCGATGGTCAATTTATAAAATCTGGGGTCCAGGACAAAATAATAGCCATACTTGGGGAAACTGGGTTCCTGTCACCACGGCATGGCGCGTCCTCAGGTTGCGGATCGAGGAGAAGGCCTCTAGATATATAGGTTAGCTGCGAATATACTGAATAAGCAGTCGCGAACAGACGACTAGGAGTGGTCCTCCAGCTTGGGGGTTTGGGTAAGGCTAACACCCTCATCCTGTAAAAAAAGGTACTTGTTCAGAAACATTCACAAAAGCCTCGGACAAGGACTGATAACTTGGCACGACATCAGCAAAAGAAAATGGACATGAGATTTGGAACATGGAATATTAGAAGTCTTTATAGGGCAGGCGCGTTAAAATCCGTAACGAGTGAGTTAGAGAAATACAGGATGGACTTAGTAGGAGTTCAGGAAGTTAGGTGGGAAGGAAATGGATCTGAGAATTCCGGAAATTTTACGTTCTTTCACGGGGAAGGAAATAAAAATCACCAGTTAGGAACAGGGTTTTTCGTTCACAAACGAATATTACCAGCAATTAAACGGGTTGAATTTGTTACTGACAGACTTTCTTTTATTACTCTTCAGGGACGGTGGTGTGATATTATTGTTTTAAATGTACATGCTCCAACTGAAGATAAGGGTGACGATATAAAAGATAGTTTTTACGAAGAAGTGGAACGGATATTTGACTAACTCCCGCGATACCATATGAAAATTCTACTAGGGGATTTCAATGCGAAGGTAGGACGAGAGGATATTTTCAAACAGATTATAGGGAACGAAAGTATGCATAAGGAAAGTAATGACAACGGTGTTAGACTCGTGAACTTTGCAACATCCGAAAACCTAATCGTGAAGAGTGCAAAATTCCCACGTCGCGACGTTCATAAATACACTTGGACATCACCAGACGGAAAAACACATAATCAAATTGATCACGTTTTAGTAGATAGAAGAAGACAATCTAGCATAATTGACGTCCGGTCGTTTAGAGGGGCTGATTGTGACACTGATCACTACCTGGTAGTAGCGATAATACGGGAGAGATTATCGTTGAATAAAGGTAATATTCAATGTCCGAAAACGGAGAGATTTAATTTAAAGAAATTAGAAGAGAGCCAGGTAAGAGAGGAATACCAGATTGAAGTTTCGAATAGATTCTCGGTCTTAGAAGACTCGGAGTGCACTAGTGTTGAGGATACTTGGATTGAAATTAGAGATAGCATTAAACGTTCAGCAATAGAAAAATTGGGACACGCGGAAATACGTAGGAACAAACCATGGTTCGACCAAGAATGCATTAAACTAGCAGAGAAGAGAAAACAGGCAAAATTACGCTGGCTACAAAATCCGAATGAAATAACTACACAAAATTTCGCAGATATCAGGCGGGAAACTTCCAAAACTTTTAGAACAAAGAAACGGGATTTTTTGAAAGCTAAAATTAAGGAACTTGAAAATAACAGTAAAAATAAAAATATTCGAGACATGTATTAGGGGATCAGCGAATGTAAGAAAGGCTATCAACCTCGTGCTTATATATTAAAGAAATCTGACGGAACAGTTCTCACTGATACGGATAGCATCTTAAATAGATGGAAAGATTTCTTTGACGATTTGCTGAACACGCAGCCAAAAATTAATGTGCGTGGAGAAAAGGAGATACACACCGCAAACCGTATATTCCAGAACCCAATCGAATAGAAGTGGAAGCCGCTATAAAGAAATTAAAGAAACACAAATCTCCGGGTGTAGATGAAATTCCGGCTGAGTTAATTTTAGCTGGAGGCGAAAAATTGTGGAACAAGATACACAAACTCATTCTCCTTATCTGGAACAAGGAAGAATTGCCACAAGAGTGGAAAGAGTCAATCATTGTTCCAATTCACAAGAAAGGCGACAAAACTGACTGTAATAATTATCGAGGCATTTCTCTTCTGTCAACATCCTATAAAATCCTTTCAAATATTCTGTTAGCAAGATTGACCCCATACGCGGATGAAATTATTGGAGATTATCAGTGCGGATTTAGACAAAATCAATCAACTATCGACCAAATATTTACCATTCGCCAAATACTCGAAAAGAAGTGGGAATACAATACCCCGTTACATCAACTATTTATTGATTTTAGAAAGGCTTACGACTCGGTTAGGAGAGAAACATTATACAACGTTCTTACAGAACTTGGAATACCGAGAAAGCTAATTAGATTAATTAAGATATGTTTAAGTGAATCCCAAAGTAAAGTCCGGGTAGGAAAATTTTTGTCCACGAGCTTCCACGTCGAAAATGGCCTGAAACAAGGAGATGCGTTGTCGCCATTATTATTTAACTTTGTGCTGGAATACGCCATAAGGAAAATCAAAGATAGCAACCAGGGCCTAGAGTTGAACGGCATTCACCAGGTTATGGCATATGCTGATGATGTAAATTTAATAGGGGATGATAGGAGAACAGTAGAAATAAATGCAGAGATCTTATTAAACGCTTGCAGGGACATGGGTTTAGAAGTAAATGCAGAGATCTTATTAAACGCTTGCAGGGACATGGGTTTAGAAGTAAATGCAGAGAAAACTAAATACATGGAAGTGCGTCGGGACCGTAATACGGCAAATTGTGGAGGCGTTAAAATATTAAATAATGCTTTTGATAAAGTGGATACTTTCAAATATTTAGGATCAATATTAACAGACGAAAATCATATTCACGAAGAAATTAAATGTCGACTAAAAGCAGGGAATTCGTGTTACTACTCGGTTCAAAATCTCTTGTCGTCGCGAATTCTGTCGAGGAATTTGAAGCTTAAAATATATAAAACGATAATCATGCCTGTTGTTCTGTATGGCTGCGAAACATGGTCGCTTACTCTGAGTGAAGAACATAGACTGAAAGTATTTGAGAACAGGATCCTGAGAAGAATATTCGGACCCAAGAGGAACGAGAATGGGGAATGGCGGAAGCTTCATAACGAGGAACTACATAGTTTATACGGTTTACCCAACATTGTTAGGGTCGTCAAGTCTAGGAGGCTTAGGTGGGCAGGTCATGTAGCTAGAATGGAAGAAAGTAGAAACGCTTTCAAAGTCTTGACTGGTAGACCCATAGGAAAACGACCATTAGGAAGACCTAGGCGCAGATGGGAGGATAATATTAAGATGGATCTCGCAGAGATAGGAATACAAAGTAGAAACTGGATGCAATTAGCTAAGGATAGAAGTCAGTGGAGAGCTTTTGTGAACGCGGCACTGAACCTCCGGGTTCCATAGGCCATAGAGTTAGTTAGTTAGTTAGTTATACTTGGGGAAAATTTCCTCTTTCCTCCCCGCAATTTGTCGAATATGCATAAGTGATATGTTTTCTAAATACTCTGTTCTCTTCTGTGAATCTTTCTTCTTGTTTGATATATCTAGGCCAAATAGGACCTGAGCTACGAACATTTTAAAGTTCAACTAGAACCTAAGCTATGAATTATGTATTATGTCAAACAGGCAAGTGGTTATCACATCGGCTTTCAACTAAGGTGACCTGGGTTCAAATTCCCGCAGGTCCGAAATTTTATCGAACTTTAATTTCAATTTTAATCCGTACTCTGTGTCATATGCAAGATTTTCTCCCGTAGAGAAGGAAAGAGGTGGTAGAAGCTGACAAAAAAGAACGGGGAATCGGAATAGGTCTATAAATGGAGACAAAGATTTACAACCTTATCTTCTTCAATCATTGCATATTTGATAGACCTACTTTCAGTTACTTTGAACCATTTTCTAACTCATGTATGAACAATGCTGGAAGTGGTAGCAGATTTCTATCAATTTTGGGTTTAGTTTAAATTACTTTAACAAGAGAAGAATCACTAATACACCGTGTTCTAATGCAAAACAAGAAACAACGATCCCAAACCGAAATATGGGCGAACCAAACACAACGAATGCTAAAATTGAATAAGAAGCTACTACTAGCCACACCAACAGGTAAAGAATTTCCTCGTGGTCTATATAGTTACCATAGCGCGTCTAGTGCGGGAGACCCTAGTTCGATTTCGAGCGGGAGCTTATGTGGTTCTGACGAATCCAAATACTCAGATTATTCTGTACAATACGAAGACTAACTTAGCACAACTTTAAAACAACAACATGAACAATAAAAATATGAATAAATATCAATATAAATAATACTACAAATAACAGCCTGAAACACACCAAAGTACTTGCAAACACTTCCGTAAATGCAAAAGGAGTTAGAAGAAAAAACAGTTTAACTAAAAATGTAGCCTATACAGAAGACTACAGCATAAATATTATAATAAAAATCACCTCTTATTAAGAAAACACTATGTATTCACATACCTGGATTCATAACTTAAATGTGAAGACTCTTGATGTGAAAGAACCAGAGTTGGAAAAAATATTTAAAAAAAAAGAATAAAACATGTGTTTAAAACATGAAAAATATGTTCAAAATGTATTAAACATGTTTTAAAACACACACACACACACACACACACACACACACACACACACACACACACACACACACACAAACATGTTTTAAACAATTTGAACAGTTTAAAACATGATTTTAAACATATTTCAAAATCGTGTAATAACGTATTTATTAAGACTTTTCTTTGCTTTTACAACCGATCTTTTAATTTATTTTATTCTCGTTAAGACTACACTGCATTGGATATAGAATATTTCAGTATAGATTAGTAATTCTCATTTTATTTCATATCATGACCCCCATTTATTACATCCTCTTGCCAGTGACTCTCGTACTTTCTTGGTTGCAATAAGCTTTTTAGGTAGATTTTAAAATCTACCTACTATAGAGATTTAACACAATCTATCAATATACATGGTGAAACAAAAGTCCTCACCATCCTTGTGTATTGAGAACGGGTTGAGGAAGAATGATGAAACTTGGAAGTGGTCTGACATGTCAGATGGTGCTATCAACCATCATGCCGGATATCTTTGCTTGGTATTCGAAATTTCAAATGCAAAGTGAGTCATGTTACATCTTTTAAGGCTAGAATTTTACCACAGGTACGGTTGTGTGGTTATTTTAGTCCTACAGCAAGTCATTTCGGAGTTACCGCTTCTGAAAGTTTTCTAGTTATGCCTTTAGGGGCTAAGCTCGCGTTTCGTGGAGGAGGGTGAGATTTTTGTTGCAAAATTTTATTACTATTTCAGAACACTGATGCTAATAAAATTATTTTTAAATAATAAATTTTCGTAAAGCAATGTTTGAAGCACACTTCATGTTATGCTAACTTTAGAATATTTTCTGCAAGCTTACGTAATTGGTTGTTTCTTGAGTCAATAATTTATTGAAGAAAGGTAATATTTAGGGCTTCAGAGCACAGTGGATCAAATCCATTTTCAATAAAGTTCAGTTTTGCTCAGCAAATGAATAATATTGCAAAACGTAATATCTTCGCAATCAAGAGTGTAAAACAAATGTAACTAAAACCATGTGAAAGGGCGTGGGATAGTTTCATATGACAGCCACTAGACAGGGGCGTCAGTGGAACAGGAGGGCAACCACCCCCATCCTCACTCTGGATTTCAGATTTTGGGTCAGTAAGGCAGTTTTAGAAATCTTTTGATAAGCAAAGTCCAACAGAACAAGCTTGAGTCCTTACACCGAATAAATACGGAGAACATACAGATGATTAAAACTCGAAAGTTGCTTAGGCCCAATTTCCAAGAATTTTAAGCAGGCCCGAAACCCGAAAGTAGATACACCTTTGGAATCCTTGGGACAAAAAATATACAAGAAAGCAATATAGGCCTATAGCTCCTTACGGCCAGTGGAAATGGATTATAACTGATCTAGCCCGGGGCTGCGGGGACCTAGGCCCACCCATTTTTCAGGATAACGAAAATAATTTAAGCTATTATTTATATATTTTAAAACTTCATATTAAACTCATGATATACTTCTCATAGTCTGGGGTCTGGCAGGCAACCCCAGTTTTTGCCTTGTAGATCCGCCACTAGTAAGGGGTGGATGACCTCTAAACGAATGCCCCTCTCTAGCGGCAATTATATAAAATTTTAAATTGCATCTTGTCATGTAGTTTTTCTTTCTTTCATCTCGAATTCGTGGTTGTGAAAATATGATGTTTTCCATCGGTGTATTCTTTTGGACACACCTTGCATTTATTTAAGGTAATTATGCATCATTGACTATGGCATTCGGAGCTTGACTTGTTAATCATTCCCACGCTGCAGTATATTATACACAATATAATGTTAATATCTTAAATTTATGAACAAGGAGGGGAAATGAACCCTCCTCCCCCATTTCATCAACGCTCTTGTCTAGCGGTTGTTCTATGAAACTTTAGTCCACACCCTTTCACGTGGTTTTTGTTTCGCTTATTTCGTACCCTCGGCTACGAAGATACTACGTTTGCTGAGCAAAATTGAACCTTTCTGAAAATGGACTTTGATCCCTTGTGCTTTGAACGCCCCATATCTAAAAATATGTTATAAAAACTGAGTTGGAGCCAAATTTATCCTGCAACCCAAATTTGTTCGAAACGCATAAAATTAGTTTGTTTAGTTTGATTGTTTACAGTCTTGCATCAGTCACAAGGCTATATGAGACAGTTTTTTTTGTTTGTTTGTTTAAAGTGGGATCCGAACCACTAATTTTGAAATTTTACGTCGGATCGCAGTCAAAACCTATACAGCAAATTCCGACGTCACGTGCTTCTATCCTCAAAATTTAATGTTAAAAGACCGAAAATTGCGTCCTATAGCTTGGTGCATACATACAAACAGGAACAAATTGAGATCAAATTTCTCCAGACACTAACGTTCGGCAATGAGGTTGCAATAAGTATCACGCTTTAATGGTTAGTTACGCGGGCGACTGCCATACGTTGCGCTTTCTCGCCTGGTCCGTTCCTACAAGCTATGCCAAGGTGTAAAGTTTTTAAGAAAATTTAGAACTGAGATGGGAAAGAGGGACGAAATAAATTTTCATAATATAATGAAAAAGATATTGTTGATACAAAATTAATTTTTACCTGAAGTTTCCAGTTGCATCTGAACCATATTCACTGACGTTAGAATAATCAGAAGCAATTTTTGGATCAACACTTCTACCATTTGTTTGGGTTTCCAGTTTTTTTATGCTTTCCCCTATCGTTTCAGATCCAGTTTTACCCCTGGCGCTAACCTAACCTAACCTTAACCATTACAACAAAATTTGCGGATGCCACAATTTTCCATTCATGCAAGTTTATTGTGAAATAAATGAGGCAGCAATTTGAAGTTAACACACAAATATTAAGAGTATTCTTACATAGAAATGTTTTTCTAGGGAAAATTTACATTTTCGCAGAAAACAACAATCAACACATGCAAGGGCGCCCATCAGAGGGGGCAAGGTGGGGCGCTCGTCCCCCCTTCCCCAAGAGGAAATTATACTTTGGAATATCGAAAACCCAATAGAATTTTTACATTAGTTACAGCAAAATTTGAAACTATATTTGAAATGTCGCTTATACTTGCCTCCCCCTTAGAAGCCACAACATGGGCGCACTTGGACACATGAAATATGTTTATATCCACCTCGTAAATATTTTAGATATATTTCTAAAGAAGATATTTGTTGATTTGTGTCTACTAATTCTTGGAATATGCTGGTATGTTTTGTAAAATTTGAAAAAATGAAAAAGAGAAAGATCCCGGTGGTGATCGTTTGTAGCGCCAGGTTTTGTAGTGATAAAAATAAAAAAAAATAGACAGCGGGTTTTGGGTTCACATTCCGTCTGTCCCTATTTATTCCCTTGCACCACCGTTAAAGTCTTCGTTCCCCGAACTAAAATGGTTTGTGACTCGATAAGGATTGATCTCACGGTTAGGAAATCCTATCTCCCCGCGGTGTCCCAGGGCTTTAGGGAAATAAGATCCCTCTAAAACCGTGTAAGCAAATGAAACTTGATATTACTCGCATACGTATCCTGAATTCACATGCTGCAACGCTGAAAGAGAATTTTGCTCTAATGTTTGGTTTGTGTGAACGAACTAGACTGACTCTCACTTTCCAAGTGGACTGAATAATAATAGTAGTAAGAAGAATAAAACCAGAAAATAAACGAATATCTAGAATTTAGAATTTAGTTGAAAATTCTGAAAATCAGTCTAATCCCCACTAGAATCGAGAAATGCTTATATTGCCTAATTTGCCTAACAGATCCTTTGGAAACCAATGTTATGCTTAAGGTTAGGGATACAACTTGTTTATGAAAGAAAAAGCTTACGAATTTGATTAACAATGTAATAAAAGTTTTAATGAGCAAATGAAAACAATAACAAAAAAAAAAAAATGTTTTCTAAAAAAATTAAGCAAGCTGAAGGTTAATATTGAATTTTGGGTTTTCTGACAACAAATGTTCAGAATAAGGCATAAGGCCTCAACAAAAAAAAAAAAAAAAATCAATTTAAGTAAATTACATTGAACTATGTAGTGAATGAATTGTTATCATTAACCTGATAATAATAAACAATCTGTGGAATTGATGTTTATAACCAGTGCTAGATGCAATCTTACATTGTTTACATTTTATATATATATAGCTTTCCTGATTTACATAGATATCATACCAAACTGGTTAAATTACAATTTTGCATTTGAAAAATACCTAATTATTTGACATCGCATGCTAAGTATATAGTTTACGTTGATTAGCTGATTTGTTTTGACTATAACCTTTTTAATATTTACGAGATTAAGATATTACATAGCTAGACGGAATTTTGAATATAATAACCTATATTTTATTCGGGTGAAAACTAAGTATTGAAATGATTTAAAATGAGTTAAACTAGTTGAAGTAAGTGGAAATGAGTTGAAGTAACTTGAACTAAAATAAAATAAATTGAGAAACAAGTCATGACTTTGATTTGAGATTTGTAGGAAGTATGAAAGAAACATAGAATGATCCAAAGGAGTTAAATAAACCTACTGCCTGACTGCTAACCATTTCTAATTATTTAAATTAATAACTGAGAATGAGAATAAGTGCACTAAATATGCACTTTGAGATTTACCTAACAAGCATACACTATCAAATACATAAAATCAATGAGCGTAGCATTACCATTTCGTTATACATCAAGGCTACATATATATACTCATATTAACACAAGTAGAAAATTAATAGACACAAACATATATAGATATATATATATATATATATAAAATCATAAGTAAATACATGCATACATACATAAAAATCAAGTAACATATGAATATTAATAATAAATGTCAAGACGTCTCTCGAGATTTCTTTAATCTGAATATATTGAGTTTTTCGTGATTTTCTCTTTATCATTAATAGGATTGGTATACGGCCGGACATTTTCATGTATTCCTCTATGTTTGTTCGTCTAGTTTATGCGCATAAACGTCTGATCGCTCGATTGTTAGAGGATCAGACTGACGTAATAATTGCGGCTTTACTTAGCCTACTTCGTATTTTTCATCTGTATTCTACCTGACTGTACTAATGTCGGTTCCGCTTTATTTATGGATTACGTATCTCCAACCAAGAAAATGATTAATTGCGAGACTAGTCGCATATACATCATAGTTACTAATTAATCCTTTAGCTCTCTTACGTAACATATATTTGATGACTCATTACAATATTATTTATTAGAGTTTTACTAGTATATAGATCGAAATAGACTCATTTAGTACGTTCACTTCTATGCAAAATTACTTTACAAACACTATAATCTTTGGACAATTGAAGCAATGTCTTGAATATATTTTCTAGGAATATCTATTATGTCTTGTTCAAAATTATCTTACAGTTCTCATATTACATGTACATAGCGCAGATGATGCATTTTTATTTCATACAAATTTCCATATGTTAAAGTAAATACTTCTTTCATCGTTAAAGGTCTACAACCCGTCATTCGATCTACTTTTAAATTAACTTTCTTTATATGTTATCAAAAAAAATCTAAGCGACAAATAGAGAAATGACCTAAACTACTATCTCCTTAATAAAAACAACGACATATTCACTAAAGTCACAGAATATATATATATATATAGAAGTATCATTTTAAAAAGTATTTCTATTTTTAATAAGCCTTGCTCAAAAAGAAAGAAAAAAAAAGAGTTCTAATTGTTTAGCAATTACAGTTCGAGTTGGAAAATCTTTTCTCCACGCGGTGTAAATACATTAACAGTTTTCAAATAGTTCCGACTTTATATCGCGAACGTCTTGCATTTTATTCAATGACGAAAATTTCCCTTTTGGAATCAACAAAAAATAATTTGGATGGGTCCTACCTTTCGTCGTACACACTGCTCTCACCACCAAGCTCACAACACACATACAGATGTCCCTGCGTTTACTGGCTTCCTTCTTTCGTAAGAAGTGTCCTGGATTCGGAGTTCCTCTCTTCGATTCCCGCTGCGTCCTCCTCTCAAACTGAAAGGGGCGTCGCTCTTGGGCGTCTCCTGATCCATCAAGGTGGGGCTTCTGTTGGTCCATTTCTGATAGGATGCACTCTCACTAAAAGCACTTTCAGATGTCTCACTGCACCAACATCACTCTCGGTGTTAAAAGTGTAGTGTTACACGGATAAACAGTGTTTATTGTTTTTAAGCATTGTGTATAATATTTCAAAACTGATTATGTATGATTAAAACTAGTTCAAGTGCTTTCGGTGCGTATGTAGGTTATTCTAATTGTCTGTAATAGCTCGTGACTACGTTTATAAGTACGAAACTCTGTCACTCAAAAACAATGTTTGTAGGCGTTTCGCGATCTATATATATATATATATATATTAGCAGCGTTACAAAGTTTATATATATATGTTTATATATATAAATATATTTTGAAGAAGATCAATGTGTAGGTTACTATGCTAAGGAAAGATTGTAATTTCGTACACTCGGCTTCGGTAAGTTTAGCCGCACATTATTATTGTGAACTTAACTTTTGATTATGAATGTAGTGTGTGTGTAAGTTCCGGGTATGTTTTTGTGTTGCGGTGGTACGCTGTTTCCCGGTGAAGAATTATTTTACGAATGACTTGGAGTTTTGAATTTTTAACCTGCCGAACTTTTTGGATACGCCTCTAACGGTGTCTTCGATTTCGTCTCTGCTCTCTTATTCGTTAAGTTATTTTGGTGTCCTAAATTTTGATTCTCTTGGTCTCCGCCTATTTACGGTTTTCGGGCGTCGTTTCTCTAACGTACGTGCTTCCTTCAAATTTCACATGTTATATCGAAAATTTTTATGAGAGTTGATTTGGCTCCTAGTCGTCTCGTGCGTGGTTTTGGACCATTTCACAGTTCTATGTTAAAATTTTATCTTGGTTCTGAGTGGCGACATATGGTCTATGCTGTGATTTTGACAAATTCGCAGAGATTATATTTCTACTTGGATTCTATTCAACGTGTTAGGACTTTATTATTTTTCTCAATTTCACAAAAAGATGCTAAAAGCTGTTTTGTTCTTCTTTCTTGCGTTCACAGCCGGGAACTCTGCTGTGTGTGGTCTACGTATGTGGCTTAGGCAGTGGTATTGAGAGACAATGGAAGGGTCTTTCAACTGTCCTCGCCGCACGGACAGGTATACAGAAAAAAAATAAAACATCTTACTTCTCGGATAGTAAGGGAAAATAAAGAGAATGTTCTTTGGCTCTTTAACAAACAAAAATGAAAATGAAAATTATATGCACTAATGTTCATAATTATACGCAAAATTGAATTTAAAAGATTTATTTAAAAATTAAATAAAAATGGTAATGATGCAACTGTCACAGTTATCCCCTTCCTAAGATGGAGCAGATGGTGCTACTTAGTTGAAGCAGATCTCCATCCTAAGAGAAACTTTGTGATTGACATTGCATCATGAATTCTAAGTACAAATTGAGCATTGCATAAAAATCCGAACCCTAGTCAGAAATTTCAAAGTTCACAAAAATATTCTGAAGTACATGAAAATTCTATCCCTAATTTTGAAGTTCATAGAAAAGTTGAAGTACATAAAAATCCGAACCCTAATGGTTTTTACCTCGTGTGCTCTGATCTGCTAGTGGACGCGTCTGGAGAGAGCTTCTTGTTCATTTGTCTGATCCATTCTTCCTTTTTCTCCTGAGAACATTGCCAGACCTTGATATTTTCTACGTGCTGTGGAACCGTCTCTTTTCCACTGCTGCAATCAATCAACACAAAAGTGTTTTCCCCTGCCTTTACTTTGACATAATACGGGCCAGAATAAAGTTCAAAAAATTTCTGAATCTTTTGATCTACCAAGGTACTGAGCTTGTGTGATTTCAGGAAAACGAGTTCTCCTGGTGTCACTGCTGGTCCTTTCTTCGCAAGTTTCTGATTGCGCATCTTCTTTAACCTAATATTTCTGCGCGTAGCATGGAACAGTTTGTCTTCCCACTCTTCGCACTCTTTTCGTGGAATTCCGAAGTGTTCCAGTATCGGATTGTTCCTGATCTTCCCCAAGAATAATTCTGCAGGTGAGTGCGATGAGGACTCACTTACTGCGTGATTCAACAAGACCACTAAACAAGGCAGATGATTCGCCCATGAAGTATGATTCTTGTTGCAGAATACTCGGAACAAACGGTGGAGCTCTGCATGCATTCTCTCAACCAAATTAGATTTGGGATGATATGGAGGTGCATATAGTATCCTGATGTTATGCTTCTCCATTTGCTCCTTCCACTGCTGACATACGAACTGACGTCCTTGGTCTGTCAGGATGCTGTTTGGCACACCAATAACTGACAGTACATATCGTTGCAGGTACTTCAGGACCAAGTTCGCTGATATATTTCTTATTGCGAAGGCTACCAGATATCTTGTACATCCATCCATAACCGTAAGGATGTATTTTTCTCCTGTGGGTGCCCTTGGTAGAGGCCCAACCAGGTCTACATAATAGATGTCTCTGGGTCTTGTAGCGATGTAACTGGTCAATGTCTTTTCAGGAGGATGGCGATCTACTTTGGATCTTACACAGATCTCGCAGTCTGCAATCCAGCTCTTCAGATCTCTCCTCATTCCCTTCCAATAGTAAGCAGCACTAAGCGTTCTCCATGACTTGAAAAAGCCAAAATGACCATTGCCGTCATGAGCATCTTGTAGTGCTTTGTTGACAAGTGCCCTCGGTAGGCAAATCGTTAGTACGTTTGGGTTGTGGAAGTTCTTCAAGCAGAGAATCTGATCTACTAGCTGGTATGCATTGATCCAGTTTCTACTGCGTTGGACAGTATCCTCTTTGCTCCCATTAATAAGGAAATCGATTATGTGTTTCCATTGGTCATCTTCCAGCTGCAGCTTAGCCAGTTCCGATCTACTGACTTCCAGAATTGAGGCTTTAGTTTGAAGTGAGTTTATATTCAGGGTGCTAGCAGGTCCTTCTTCATAATATCTGGATAAAGAATCTGCAACAGTATTGTCGCTTCCCTTACAGTACTCAACTTCAAACGAATAATCCTGAAGCTGAATACTCCATCTTGTGAGTCTACTATTCCAGTTCCTACTTCGATGTAACCATTGTAGGTTTTTGTGGTCCGTTATGACGGTAAAACGTCTTCCAAGCAGGTATATTCTAAATTTTTGGATACACCAGAGAATAGCTAAGCACTCGAGTTCATGTATGGCATAATTCTTCTCTGCTCCTCTCAAATTTCTACTGGCGTATTGAATTACGCGTTTCTCTTCACCCTGTTTCTGATACAGATAGCCTCCAATTCCAGACAAACATGCGTCGCACTGGACGTAAAATGGCTCATCGAAGTTGGGATGATACAACATAACATCCTCTGCGACTGCTTGTTTCAGTTCTTCAAAACTCTTCTGATGTTCTGGAGTCCATTTCCAACGTCTATTCTTCTTTAGGAGCTCGTACAGTGGTTGCGCTTTCAGGGCATATCCTGGGATATATTGGCGATGATATCCCAAGATTCCTAAGAATCTTCTCACCTGCTTGACTGTGCGCGGCGGTGACAAACTTAGGATGGCTTCAACTTTGCTACGATCTTTGACGATTCCTGTTGAGGATATTACATGTCCAAGAAACTGGATCTGTGGTAAAGCGAATTCAGATTTCTTCAGCTTTACGGTCATTCCTGCTTGCTTGATCCGGTTCAATACAGTATCAATGTGGGTAAAGTGCTCTTCCAGTGTCCTTGAAAATATTAGCAGATCGTCCACATAGCAGATAGTGAAATCCTGAACGGCATCTCCAAGCACTAAATTCATTGCATTAGTGAAAGATTGCGTCCCATTGCAAAGGCCAAAAGGCATTACTTGAAATTCGTAGAGTTGGTTCTCGAATGGGAACGCTGTGTAGGGTTTCGAGCTTTCGGTCAACTCGAGCTGCCAGAACGAGGAATTCATGTCAATTCGGGCGAAGTATTGCACGCCATGAAACTTCTGTAAGATCTCTTGGATGTCCAAAGGTCTAGTCTGTAACACCTTCGTGTGCTTGTTGAGAGCCCGAAAATCTATGCATAGGCGCAGGGTCTTGTCGTTCTTCATCACTACTAGCAGTGGATTTAGATGACACGATTTGGAGGGTCGAATGATGTCCCATTCCAACATCTGTTGTAACTGCTTCCGCACCTCCGCCCTATGTGCCAGTGCCACTGGATAGATCTTTGAAACAATGGCGTCGTTCGTTTCTACGGCAATCTCATGTTTGTATACTCGGCAGCGTCCTGGTCTTTCAGAAAATAGCTCACTGTGTTTTCGGAGGATGTGTTCCAATTGTCTTTGTGTTTCCAGCGAGGGCAAGGCCGCTGCTCGCACTTTCTCTTTGATGCTGCCTGCAATGTCTTCCTCCGCCACCACTGCAGCCACTTGAAAATCTCTTTCTTTGGTGCATAATTCTTCTTCTACATCAATATTCAAGAATTTGCACTGAAGTTGATTGTTTTCCTGTAACGTTCGCAGCTCAGAGCGACTGAAGTCCAGCTCGGCGCGTATTTTGTACAAGAAGTCAACTCCAAGCAGAAGGGGTGCGTTGAGTCTCTTCACAATTAGTACTTCTATCGCTACCTCTACTTCTGCGAGCTCAATCGGGACAATCGTTCTTCCGAAGGCTCTGGACTGGCGCTTCCCAGTAAAATCAACTAATCGAATTTCGGTGGCGGGGCGCAAAGTCGGATTGCGTACATCCGAAGCTATTTTCCTCCAAGTCTCCTCCGTCATCAGTGTTGCTTCGCTGCCTGTATCAATGATTGCTTCTAATAGATGACCGTTTATTTTCACCTCTATTCTCGGCGTTGTACAATGCTGGAGTTCTTCATCTTCTTCTTCTTCCTTCTGGTCTGCGTCATCGCAAGTGAGCCAGGTTGCGGAGACGCGTACGCTGACTACGGGAGGATCAATTTCCTGTTTTCCTTCTGCTGACACTTCTCCCTGTTCGTAACTCTTTTGCTCCACGCAACCATTTCTTTCCACTTCACGTCTCTGTACGTGGCACTGTAAGGCGTTGATGCTTGCGCTATGCTTTGATATGGTGGACTCTACATCTTCGTTCTGGTGCAGACCGTCAACTCGAGCCCTACGTTGGCGGTCCTCCCCTAGTTTTCCGAGGACTGCTCAAGGACCTGATTTAAATCTGGTTCACTGTCGCTCTGGCTCCTGGAGGTCGTGTCCTGCGGACGGTTCTGACCCCGTCCTCTGCGATTACTGGCAGTTCCTCTTTGCGACACTTGTTGTGTCCTGATTCCTCGAATTCCATTCGCCTGTTCCCCTGTGGGACTCCCTCGTCGACTTTGATTTCCTCCTCTGGAGTTTCTTCTAAAGTGCCGCCCTGTGCTGGATCCTCTTTGCAACCCTGGTCGTGTGTCCCTATGTGCCTGACCATCTTGGACGGGTTGCTCTTCCGTTCGTGTCCTGGTGCCCCCTCGTCCATGGTAGGGGTGTGGACGTTCTCTCCTTCTTCTTTCTCCAGGGGAATTTTGTTCTCTGCTGACGGGTGTCTTCACCTGTTGGATTCTCCTGGGACCTTGAACTGCTCCACCCCGTTGACCTCGCTGAGCGTTTCGTTCTCACTGCTGGCTCTTGATGCGATCCAACTCCTCACTGTCCCACAATATCATGGACAGCTGTTCTGTGTCCTGTAGATGGATCCCAATAAGTTGTCGCTGTACCCGGATGGGCAACATGTTCTTCACATTGGACAACACCTCGGTCTCCGACATTGTCGGACTTAGCTCCTTGAATGACTTCACCTGCTCCCAGAAGAATTCTCGGAGCGATTTTCGGGAGTCAGGGCGGTATCGGGTGTTGCGGAGTCGAGTCAGCTTTCTCTGTATGATTGCTTCACTCTGGAAGTTCCTGAGGAAAGCTACCCTGAAATCCTCAAAGGTCCTGAACTGGTGTAGGTGGTTGTCGATCCACATTTTAGCGGCACCTCGGAGGATTCGTGGAAGGATTGTGAGGAGTTCGGATTCAGCAATCCCATAGAGTCTACAGTCATCCAAGAGTCGTCCTAAGAAGGTTGACGGCAAACTCGCATCTGCGTCCGGGTCGAAGGTTGGCAGTTCATCGATTTTTGGTGCTCTCAAAAAGCTTCGACCGCTGCCGTGCGTGTCCAATGATCTTTGGGACTGCGCAGTGTCCCGTCCTAAATCCTCGCCAATGACAGATGCATTCAATGGTGGAGGTGAGGCAGTTCGACTTCTTGAAGTCTCTCCTGTATCCGTAGTTGGGTGTGCGCCGGTGCCCATTGTTTGACTCTGGCTTTGCATCCTCTGGGAAATCTCTTCGGCTAATCTGTCGACGCGGTCGGCCATTTTTCTCTTTTCTTCCTCCTGCACCCGTTGCAGCATGGCCATTTGTTCGGCATGAACGGAAAGTTGCCTTTCTACGTTGTGCATGCCTCGCTGCACTTCTTCTCGGTTGGCTTCTAGGCGCCTCTGCAATTCCTCTTTGTCTGCTTTAGCCTGATTTTCCTGTTGGGAGTGCATTCTTCGGACATCTTCTAATATTAATTCCTGTCTCTGTTCAATTTGCTGGGCGAGCCGTTCTTCGGTCTTTTCCGTCTCCTGCTGGATCCTCTCCTCGAGCAATCGCAGCTGTATGTGATTTTCTTCTGCCTGCATATCCAACCTTTCAGCGAGTTTGGCAGCTATGGTCTTCTCCATGCGTTGGCATTGCCGTTGTTGCTCTTCTCGCAACTTCTGCATTTCCTGTCTCTGCTGTTCTTGTTGTTCTTCTTGTAGCCTTCGTTGTTCTTCAAATTTCCTTTCAAGTTCTTGTTTTTGTTCTTCTCGGAACTTTCTTTGTTCTTCTAGTAGCTTTCTTGATTCTTTTCTTCGTTCTTCTTTTTGTTCATTTAACGTCTTTTTGAGTTCTTCTTTTTGTTGATCTAACTTCTTGTTCTGCTCGTCCAACTTCTTGTTGATGTCTTCTTTGTGTACATCTAACTTCTTGTTCTGCTCGTCCAACTTCTTGTTGATGTCTTCTTTTATTTCTTCCCGTAGTTTTCTTGATTCTTCCTTTTGGTCTTTTATCATCGTCTGCAGTATGGCAAATATATCGGCAGTTGTGGGACTTCTGTTAGAGTCGTCTGGCTGCTCTTTCCTTGGTGTTTCTTCTGATGCCTGAGATCGCCTTTCCTCGGGCGATACCACTGGTGCGTGTAAGAAGCCGCAGGTGACACATTCCAGATTGGAAGATGATGGGGTTATTTCTTGCTCCCAGACATCTCTGCCGCAATCTGGGCAAATCTGTTGCTCTCCCGTCAGCATCTTGGTCCTTATTTCTTCTGTCTGTGCCCGCAGTCTTGGCATCTGAAACTAAAAATATACGGCTTTGGTGCCAAATTATTTTTGCACATACACAAAATGTATTTAATAATTGCTAACTTAATTTTTAAAAACAGTATTCTTGCAGTATACTAATGAAATGTTAAGTTTCGTCGTTTATAATTGTTCACACACACAACACGTTTTACGTTATTTATTTATTTATTCATGAAATAAGCCTGAGTGTACGATCTTTTGCAATAATTCCAAAGCATAGTAATTCACACTTTAAATCATCTTCTCTTAAAGTTTACTAAATGCTATACTTATCCTACATTAGTATTAATACGTTTCTAGCTTAACCCTATACATACTAAAAATTCAAAAAGTAAACGAATATATGCACACATCAAATATAAACTAATAGAAGAAAAGTTATTCCTATATAGATATATGAATGGATATCTTACAAATACATGAATGGTAGCAGGTTCGAGTTGATTTTAGCAACTTGTAGTTATTATCCTATTTCTATTTTCCTCACCTGTTTACCTTATTTTTCTTCTTTTTCTTCTTTTCCTTGTTCAATCACCCATTTTCAATACAAATAAATTCTGCAAACTGAATATTCTCTATTGTTAGCTCAACGTAAACATAAGTTACATTCTTCTGGCTGAAAAAGAAATGAAATTGGAGGGGAAAAGAACGTTGATCGTTCCTAGAAGTACTGTTCAACTTGCGTTGAATTTAGTTCGATTCCAAGGCTCATTATGTAGCTGATGATAATCTTAGCAAGTAGTTACTTTTTTTTTTTTATAATGAGTTCTTAAAAATAATGGAGTTCTTTGAAGCGTATTCGTCGAGACTGTAAAGTAATTATCGTGTCTGACGATTAATTATCGCATCTAAAAATAAATTATCGAATCTGAAAGTTAATTATCGGGTTTAAAAATTAATTATCGGGTCTGAGCGTAAATTATCGAGTTCGAAAATTTATTGTCGTGTCTGAAGATAAATTGTCGAGTTCGAAAATTAATTATCGAGTCTGAAAAAATTAACTATCGAGTTTAAAAAAAATTAACTATCGAGTCTAAAAATTAACTATCGGGTTCCTGTTCGGATGCGCCATATTTGTAAAATTTGAAAAATGAAAAAGAGAAAGATCCCGGTGGTGATCGTTTGTAGCGCCAGGTTTTGTAGTGATAAAAATAAAAAAATAGACAGCGGGTTTTGGGTTCACATTCCGTCTGTCCCTATTTATTCCCTTGCACCACCGTTAAAGTCTTCGTTCCCCGAACTAAAATGGTTTGTGACTCGATAAGGATTGATCTCACGGTTAGGAAATCCTATCTCCCCGCGGTGTCCCAGGGCTTTAGGGAAATAAGATCCCTCTAAAACCGTGTAAGCAAATGAAACTTGATATTACTCGCATACGTATCCTGAATTCACATGCTGCAACGCTGAAAGAGAATTTTGCTCTAATGTTTGGTTTGTGTGAACGAACTAGACTGACTCTCACTTTCCAAGTAGACTGAATAATAATAGTAGTAAGAAGAATAAAACCAGAAAATAAACGAATATCTAGAATTTAGAATTTAGTTGAAAATTCTGAAAATCAGTCTAATCCCCACTAGAATCGAGAAATGCTTATATTGCCTAATTTGCCTAACAGATCCTTTGGAAACCAATGTTATGCTTAAGGTTAGGGATACAACTTGTTTATGAAAGAAAAAGCTTACGAATTTGATTAACAATGTAATAAAAGTTTTAATGAGCAAATGAAAACAATAACAAAAAAAAATGTTTTCTAAAAAAATTAAGCAAGCTGAAGGTTAATATTGAATTTTGGGTTTTCTGACAACAAATGTTCAGAATAAGGCATAAGGCCTCAACAAAAAAAAAAAAAATCAATTTAAGTAAATTACATTGAACTATGTAGTGAATGAATTGTTATCATTAACCTGATAATAATAAACAATCTGTGGAATTGATGTTTATAACCAGTGCTAGATGCAATCTTACATTGTTTACATTTTATATATATATAGCTTTCCTGATTTACATAGATATCATACCAAACTGGTTAAATTACAATTTTGCATTTGAAAAATACCTAATTATTTGACATCGCATGCTAAGTATATAGTTTACGTTGATTAGCTGATTTGTTTTGACTATAACCTTTTTAATATTTACGAGATTAAGATATTACATAGCTAGACGGAATTTTGAATATAATAACCTATATTTTATTCGGGTGAAAACTAAGTATTGAAATGATTTAAAATGAGTTAAACTAGTTGAAGTAAGTGGAAATGAGTTGAAGTAACTTGAACTAAAATAAAATAAATTGAGAAACAAGTCATGACTTTGATTTGAGATTTGTAGGAAGTATGAAAGAAACATAGAATGATCCAAAGGAGTTAAATAAACCTACTGCCTGACTGCTAACCATTTCTAATTATTTAAATTAATAACTGAGAATGAGAATAAGTGCACTAAATATGCACTTTGAGATTTACCTAACAAGCATACACTATCAAATACATAAAATCAATGAGCGTAGCATTACCATTTCGTTATACATCAAGGCTACATATATATACTCATATTAACACAAGTAGAAAATTAATAGACACAAACATATATAGATATATATATATATATAAAATCATAAGTAAATACATGCATACATACATAAAAATCAAGTAACATATGAATATTAATAATAAATGTCAAGACGTCTCTCGAGATTTCTTTAATCTGAATATATTGAGTTTTTCGTGATTTTCTCTTTATCATTAATAGGATTGGTATACGGCCGGACATTTTCATGTATTCCTCTATGTTTGTTCGTCTAGTTTATGCGCATAAACGTCTGATCGCTCGATTGTTAGAGGATCAGACTGACGTAATAATTGCGGCTTTACTTAGCCTACTTCGTATTTTTCATCTGTATTCTACCTGACTGTACTAATGTCGGTTCCGCTTTATTTATGGATTACGTATCTCCAACCAAGAAAATGATTAATTGCGAGACTAGTCGCATATACATCATAGTTACTAATTAATCCTTTAGCTCTCTTACGTAACATATATTTGATGACTCATTACAATATTATTTATTAGAGTTTTACTAGTATATAGATCGAAATAGACTCATTTAGTACGTTCACTTCTATGCAAAATTACTTTACAAACACTATAATCTTTGGACAATTGAAGCAATGTCTTGAATATATTTTCTAGGAATATCTATTATGTCTTGTTCAAAATTATCTTACAGTTCTCATATTACATGTACATAGCGCAGATGATGCATTTTTATTTCATACAAATTTCCATATGTTAAAGTAAATACTTCTTTCATCGTTAAAGGTCTACAACCCGTCATTCGATCTACTTTTAAATTAACTTTCTTTATATGTTATCAAAAAAAATCTAAGCGACAAATAGAGAAATGACCTAAACTACTATCTCCTTAATAAAAACAACGACATATTCACTAAAGTCACAGAATATATATATATATATAGAAGTATCATTTTAAAAAGTATTTCTATTTTTAATAAGCCTTGCTCAAAAAGAAAGAAAAAAAAAGAGTTCTAATTGTTTAGCAATTACAGTTCGAGTTGGAAAATCTTTTCTCCACGCGGTGTAAATACATTAACAGTTTTCAAATAGTTCCGACTTTATATCGCGAACGTCTTGCATTTTATTCAATGACGAAAATTTCCCTTTTGGAATCAACAAAAAATAATTTGGATGGGTCCTACCTTTCGTCGTACACACTGCTCTCACCACCAAGCTCACAACACACATACAGATGTCCCTGCGTTTACTGGCTTCCTTCTTTCGTAAGAAGTGTCCTGGATTCGGAGTTCCTCTCTTCGATTCCCGCTGCGTCCTCCTCTCAAACTGAAAGGGGCGTCGCTCTTGGGCGTCTCCTGATCCATCAAGGTGGGGCTTCTGTTGGTCCATTTCTGATAGGATGCACTCTCACTAAAAGCACTTTCAGATGTCTCACTGCACCAACATCACTCTCGGTGTTAAAAGTGTAGTGTTACACGGATAAACAGTGTTTATTGTTTTTAAGCATTGTGTATAATATTTCAAAACTGATTATGTATGATTAAAACTAGTTCAAGTGCTTTCGGTGCGTATGTAGGTTATTCTAATTGTCTGTAATAGCTCGTGACTACGTTTATAAGTACGAAACTCTGTCACTCAAAAACAATGTTTGTAGGCGTTTCGCGATCTATATATATATATATATATATTAGCAGCGTTACAAAGTTTATATATATATGTTTATATATATAAATATATTTTGAAGAAGATCAATGTGTAGGTTACTATGCTAAGGAAAGATTGTAATTTCGTACACTCGGCTTCGGTAAGTTTAGCCGCACATTATTATTGTGAACTTAACTTTTGATTATGAATGTAGTGTGTGTGTAAGTTCCGGGTATGTTTTTGTGTTGCGGTGGTACGCTGTTTCCCGGTGAAGAATTATTTTACGAATGACTTGGAGTTTTGAATTTTTAACCTGCCGAACTTTTTGGATACGCCTCTAACGGTGTCTTCGATTTCGTCTCTGCTCTCTTATTCGTTAAGTTATTTTGGTGTCCTAAATTTTGATTCTCTTGGTCTCCGCCTATTTACGGTTTTCGGGCGTCGTTTCTCTAACGTACGTGCTTCCTTCAAATTTCACATGTTATATCGAAAATTTTTATGAGAGTTGATTTGGCTCCTAGTCGTCTCGTGCGTGGTTTTGGACCATTTCACAGTTCTATGTTAAAATTTTATCTTGGTTCTGAGTGGCGACATATGGTCTATGCTGTGATTTTGACAAATTCGCAGAGATTATATTTCTACTTGGATTCTATTCAACGTGTTAGGACTTTATTATTTTTCTCAATTTCACAAAAAGATGCTAAAAGCTGTTTTGTTCTTCTTTCTTGCGTTCACGCCGGGAACTCTGCTGTGTGTGGTCTACGTATGTGGCTTAGGCAGTGGTATTGAGAGACAATGGAAGGGTCTTTCAACTGTCCTCGCCGCACGGACAGGTATACAGAAAAAAAATAAAACATCTTACTTCTCGGATAGTAAGGGAAAATAAAGAGAATGTTCTTTGGCTCTTTAAACAAACAAAAATGAAAATGAAAATTATATGCACTAATGTTCATAATTATACGCAAAATTGAATTTAAAAGATTTATTTAAAAATTAAATAAAAATGGTAATGATGCAACTGTCACAGTTTGATATGACTAAACTCTTCTGTAAGTTATGTTCAGTGATGAAAATTTTCCGGCAAATTTTCCGATTCATAAAAACATACTCCACTTATTCCTACATCGTTGTTTAGTTATGTGAGGTGGAAAATTTTCTTCTTTATTTTTTCGGAAAATTTTCCGTTCTTTACAGATATCAGTGATTAAGTAACAATTCGTCAGTATTCATAAAATTGATTGAATTCATATATATAAACGTTAAAAAGTGAAGGATCGTTTAAAGAATCTGAAAATTTTCATGGCTTAGACAATTTTCAGTACTATGTAGGAACAAGTGGAACAATTTTTCATGAATCGAAAAATTGTCTGTCCTGTACAGTGATGAAAATTTTCCGGGAAATTTTGAAGCGGAATATTTTCCGATTCGTAAAAACATGCTCCACTAATTCCTACATCGTTTTCAGTACTATGTAGGAACAAGTGGAACAATTTTTCATGAATCGAATGAATAAGTGGAGTATGATTTTATGAATCGGAAAATATTCATGACTTTTAATAAATTGAAATTTTAAATAATAGAATGGGATATTTGTACTCTACGAACTCGAGGTATGTCCTCTGCACTTTGCACACATACACATACACACACACACACACAGAGAGAGAGAGAGAGAGAGAGAGTAATTGAATTGAGTTGATTTTGAGTTTAACGTCCTTTTCAACAGCGAGACTATATAAAACGGTACCAACTGATTAACTGGAATCCGAACTACATGAGCTCCCGCTGGGAATCAAAGCCAGGTTTTCCATGCCAAAAACGCGTATGCTAACCGCTTAGCAACGAAGGAGCTCGCAGAGCAAGAGAGAGAGAGAAACACTGTAAAATTTTATTTCCCAACTTGAAATAGAAAATTTTCCGGTTCCCGAAAGCTAATTGGAAAATTATAATTTGTTGCTGACTAACTTTCCTCTACTGAAATTCAATTTGTAGCTCTATGTGCAGTTATATATAGTGGAAAATTTCCACCTAACATCACTATACATAATATCCAAAATTGTCGGCCCTATGAAAAGTGTTTTCCACTTGTTTCTACATCGTGATGAAAATTTTCCGATCTATGAAAATTCCTCTCACTTGTTTCTGCAGAGCAATAAAACTTTCCGATTCACAAAAAAGTTGTTTTACTTCTTGCTTCAAAATGATAAAACTTTCCGACTCATAAAAAGTTCTTCGATTTTTCCATATAAGGCAGAAAATATTCCGACTCATGAAAAATTGTTTAACTTGTTCCTACATAGTACTGAAAATTGTCTGAGCCATGATAATTTCAGATTCTTTAAATGATCTTTCACTTTTTAACACTTCTATACATGAATTCAATCAATTTCATGATTGCTGAGGAATTGTTACTTGATTACTGATATTTTTTTAGAACAGAAAATTTTCCGGAAAAATATAGTGGAAAATTTTCCACCTCACATCACTAGTTATGTTTGTATTTTTACAATAATCGTGAAAGAATAAATAAATGGTTCAGAATACCTTCAGAACACGCAAATCTCTATGTGCGAAACATTTTCTCACATGAATATCAAATGGTTAACTAATATTAAGGATTAAACATTAAGATCAATTTTTGGGAATTTTCCTTTTAATTTTTTTTTTCTTCTGAATACGAGAAATGCACGGAAAATTTATTTTAGAGACTTCTTGTTAGTATGTACTGTAGCTGTACGTGGTAGTACTGTGGAAAGGTAAGAGGAAGTAGCATTGAAAAGGAACGTTTACTTTTTATTGCACTTAGCTTGAAATGTTAGAACTGTACCATTTGTCTATCTCTACTTGTCAAATGAAAAAATAAGTCTATTGAATATCATTGTACACGAAAGCTCATGCATAAAATTGCGATGACAATAAACTCGCAAGGTCAATGATTTTTTTAAAAAAGAAAGCCAAGGTTAGAAGCTAGTAAAAACAATGTGACGTCAAAGGTCAAATGTACGCACGTACACCTCTAAAGTAGAAAAGAAACAATGACGCACACGAGCTTATAGTTGCTAACATTGGACCTGTACGTACTACCATGAGCAAAATAAATGACGCGTCTCTTTATTTTGAAATTTTTTGAAAATATCTCCGTTTTCTTTATATGTTCGAAATTTCGGAAGGTTTCCCCAGCAGGACAGGTTAATAACAAACCAGTTTTTAATATTTGTGTTAGATATTAGCTTAAAATAAAGAAATTAGAAGCAAAAAACATTAAATCGACAGAAATCTCGAGAATTACCAACTCTGCTAAAGTGGGAAATTTTCAAGAACACGAGGGAATTCTGCATTTCAACACGAAGCAGCGACATCTATGTCATTGAGAGGAATGTGGATTAAATCTACAAACTAAACTTTTAACGAATATTTCTAGTATGTCTTATTATATGCATTATCTGCAAACTCCAAATATATGAATATATGCTAAATATTAACATAAAGATAGAGCAAATAGTGGAAATTATCTATGGAAAAGGACGAATTGGTAGGACGATCGTAATGAAATATCGTCTTTACCGGAACAGGCTCAGTTCACGTAAAAAAAAACAAATAGCTCAGTTAGTTAAAGCAACGAGTCTGTATGCTGAAGGTAGCGGGTTCGATCCCGTGGAAGTGCCGTTATCATTTTTATCACTACACTACGGTTATTTTTTTTACTTTTTTATTTGGGAAAAAATCAAAGTGTAACGTATGTGTAAAACTCATGACGATACCAAAAAAAGAAAAAATGCTGTTGTCGCACTTGCATTAGCGTCCCTAATTTTGTTTGCAAACAGTTTCGTAATTATTTCCCCTGTGCTCACTGCTCACCATATGCTCGCTGGCGCATAACGAATGTTTCCCAGTAAATGTTAATTCTAATTTGGAGAATTTTATAAAGTTTCACAATATTTCTCACTAGATAGTCTTCTATCTACGTGTTTGGATATTTTGATAACAGATTTCCCTATTAAATGTTTAATTTTCCCTAGATGTTTAATTACGGAAAAGTTTTACAATGTATTTGTATTGAATTGAAATTGTTTTGAATTTACTACATAAGGTAAGTAGACCGAAGGAGGAGAACTCAAGTAATTGATATTCTACGTAAAAGCAACCTATTGTAGAATGATGATCCTTCTTACCTTCAGCACATAATCTTTACGTTAGAGTCAGACAGAGAAAAATCCTGGTCTTTCCTCCTCTATGACCACCCATCTTAAACCTCTACATATCATTGTTCGTCTCACAAAATTTCGGTGCTAAAAAAACATTCAAATAATAATAATAATAATAATAATAATAATAATAATAATAATAATAATAATAATAATAATAATAATAATAATAATAATCCTGAATATGCCATCCTTACATAATGTAGGATATCTTAGTTTCCTAGTTTAAATCTTAAATATCTTAGTTTAAAATGCTTTCTTTAGTACTTATTTGAACAACCATGTAGGAGGGGGTACGACTTTTTATTTTGCCCCTCTCATTTCAGTAGCCTTCCAACAGAAAGTAATTTTTGATAAGCAGGACAGACAAAATGAATAAGAAATATATTTACAGCATCCTCTCCCCTTTCATGATTGGAATATCACGTAATATTTTTTTATTCTACGAAAGATGGCCCTGTGCGGTTAGGGGTAGGTAACTAAAAAAATACCTAATATATAGCGCCCCTTGATTGTAATATTACCGCTTCTTTATTTGTACGAGGGAGCCCCTACACAATCAAGGGTGACAAAAAGAATAGGAAGAGTGTCTATTGATTCCAGTGGTGGATCCAGCACGAACTCCTGGGGGAGGGGAGGGGAAGTGAAACATTCTTTTGATGATGTGAAGCTGTCACAAATTACCACTTAACTAAACTAAACAATAGTGGGGGGAACTGGAACCCATTCAGTTTAAATTGATGTAAAAGTTTAATTTTTGGATTCATATTAAAGTTTTGCTTTCAAATGAGAATTTCAGTCCAAGTGGTCAATGATCAAATCTCGTGGGGCTCTTCAGTGTAGGCTAATACGGCCCCCTTATGAGAAAAGGCAAAATTATTAACATGTTTATAACTTTCGAATTTTTCGTCTATTTTAAAGAAATATTTTGCTTCGTATTAAAGTGTTGGTTCCAAATGACAAACTCAGTCCGAGTGGACAATGATCAAATCTCCGGGGGGGTCTTCAGTATAGGGGGCTACGGCTCCCTTATGGGAAAAGGCAAAAATATGAAAATGCTTATAACTTCCGAATTTTCCGTCTATTTTAAAGAAATTATTGGCTTCATATTAAAGTCTTGGCTTCAAATGACAATTTCAGTCCGTGTGGACAATGATCAAATCTCGGAGGGCTCTTCGGTGTAGGGGTTTCGGCTTCTTTATGGGACAAGATTCACGTAGTTGATACTGCAAAATTGTTTTTTATATATAAGTGGAAACTTGCACCATTTCGTTAATTTTACCTCTTATGTTTTGCAGATTCATATTCCAAGCAATAGTTACTTCGCAGAGCTAAAAGAAGGCACTTACTAGTTTCATTAAAATGAAATGTCTTTTATGAGAGGAGCAGACGAACGAACAGGCACCCAAACGTTGGTTGAGTCGTACGGTTGAAACTCGTTAAGCTCGCTTCAATTATTATTATTATTATTATTATTATTATTATTATTATTATTATTATTATTATTATTAATAAAGCATTGCAGGGACCTTTGGTGCAGGGAGTCCGTGGCTCGATTCCACTTCGTGCCAAGTGAAATTTGAGGTGGACAAATACCGTGTGCATGGGTATGTGTTTTCTTGAGATTTTCCATTTTCCTCCCACTTTCTTCATTTCACCATTTCATTCATCATCATTCTCCCTTAGCGTAGGTGCATAATCGTCCAACGTTAAACTAGATATTGCAATTTCAATAATAATAATAATAAAAATTAATTCAACTGAAAGGACTGTAATTTATGTGGACAGCAATTATCATAAATATGCAACCATTATAAAAACAATGCTTTGAGTAGAAAGATAATCCTTCCCAAGTGTTAACGAATGCGCACGAGATAAGACATGTCTCGAGAAAGAGACAAGACGCGCTTTGTGACATCCAAGATAATACGAGGCAAATGTTTTGGACACGAGATAGCTTGTAAAATGTCTCGTCTTGTCTGGAATGTCTCGAAAACAAAAGTCTAAGTTTTAAAATTATTTTTCAAGATCTATTCTCTCAGAAGTAGTTCTCTGCCTTAAAATTAATAACGACATTTGTGATTTAAAAAAAGATAAACAATGCCTAAAGTTAATAGTTAACTTTTCGAAAAGAAGCTTCATTAAGGGTGAACCTGAAAGATGTCCACAAACTTCGGGAGGTGATTCGTGACATCAAAAGGAGACAAATGGTCCTCTTGCAGTTTTCGAATTCAGCTTCGTTGTCGAGATACAGGGTTGCCAACTGGTCGTGTTTGAGAAACTCACTGGGAATAAATTCAAGTCCAAGAATAAACTACTACTCATATATTTTTCAGGTCAATTGACTTATACCATGTTGTAAGGTCAAATATTTATTTATGAAGTGTGTACAAAATTCGCCAGGGTCTTTTCTGAGAAAATCGTCGAGAAAAAGTCAACTCCAAGAATAAACTACCCCTCGTAAATTTTTCTAAGAGAAATATCTGACACTGCAATATAGGGTTGTTAATTAAATATTGATTAATGAAAAATAAACAAAATTGTTAAAACCATTTTTGAGAAAATAGCGTTTTTCGATTTTCGGCTGTTTGTAAACCACACTTATTTTAGGTGGTAGGAAAAAATGGAAAAGCTCCTGTAAGAATACTAAGTAAACCCTAAGTTTAAAATTTGGTGTAGATAAGTTGAACGGTATGGCCTCTAGGCGAGTGCATATAAAAGTGTGCCGAACGGACGGACCGGAAGGACGGGTGTCGAAAAGTCACATTTTCGGTATGTAGACGCCATGAAACATGTAAATCCGTTGAAATCTGAATTTGATATTATTTTCACAATCACTATATTTTCTTCTCTCTTTTGTCGCTCGAGAAAGAAAAGCCTAAGTTTACCACAAAAAGCTAGGGAGTTTCTCAAAAAATATTCAATTACAGGGCCACCGCACTAAACTTTTCAATTCAATTTCTTAACTGTGTTAGGCCGCAGTTGTTACTGAAGTGTGTATTTGGATAATACGAATAAAATTATCGTATTATTCAAATACATCGAATGTCAGATTATCGAATAAAAAACTTCGATTGAAGAAAATCCATACTACAAAACTAACTCACACTTTGAGCACATTTTCATTAGACATATAATAGACCAATTAATGCAATCATTGTTTATGAAATATGAAAAAAATCAAATGAATCACTTTGGGAAAGTCGTTCAAAAAGAACACGTCAGGAGTAACCTACCTCTTGTGAATTGTTTCGAACAATGAGTTAAGATATACTTTTGGATATTAATGAAATATTTATTTGCGAAATTTGAACAAAATCGCCTGTCGTTCGAGAAAATTGTCGGGGAAAAAACCTTGACCCCAAAAATAAACTATCCGTTGTAATTGTTTTTCATAGAAATAACTTATACTAAAATATAGGGTTATTAATGAAATACTTATTTATGAATTATCAATAAAATTGTCCGAGTAATTTTTGAGAAAATCGTGAGGGAAAAATAACTCCCCGAAGAAACTATCTCTTGAGGATTCTTTCAGGGTAAGCGAGTTATTCCATATTACTAGGTTTTTAATGACATATTTATTTCTGAGTACGAACAAAATTGCTTGACTCATTTTTGAGAAAACCGTGGAGGAAAAACACCCCCAAGAGTAAACTACCCCTCGCATATTTTTTCAGGACAAACGAGTTTTGCCATATTGTTCGGTTATTAATGAAATATTTATTTTTGAAATATGAATAAACTCTTTTGAGTTGTTTTTGAGAAAATCGCCCAGACAACACTCCACCAAGAATAAACTACCCCTCGCATTTTTTTTTAGGACAAACGAGTTATGCCATATTGATAAGTTATTAATGAAATCTTTATTTATGAAATATGAACGAAAACATTTGAGTCCATTTTGAGAAAATCACTGAGAAAAAACTCACTCCCTTAGTATAAACTACCCCTTGTAGATTTTTCTCAGATAAATGCCTTATACCACAAAATAGGGTTGCTAATTAAATATTGATTTATAAAAAAAGAAAGAAAACAAGATCGTTAGAGCCAGTTATGAGAAAATATCTTTTTTTATTTTCATCGTACAGGAAACTACCCTTGTTTTGGGAGTAGGAGGGAAATAAAAAAACTATAGGAAATACTATGAAAATCTTAAACTAAAATTTGGTGCAGATAAGTTGAACATACCGTAAATTTTTCAACTAATTTACGGTATGTTCAAGTATGGCTTCTAGGCGAGGTATGGCTTCAGGTATGGCTTCTAGGCGAGTGCACAGAAAAGTGTAGCGAACGGACGGACGAACTAATGGACATGTATCGAAAAATAACTTTTTCGGTGTTAGGGGCTATAATACTTGTAAATTCGTTGAAATCTCAAATTTGATTTTTTTTCGAACACCATACTTTCTTCTCTCATTTGTCACTTCAAAGTAAAAGGAACTCAGAACTACAGATAAAAGACACCTACTTTTACACATAGACATTTATTGATTTAAAACTGTTTTAGTTTGTGTCATTTCACTTCCAATTGAAAGGTTTTACAATGATTAACGGCATACCAATGACGAGACGGAAGTTTTCAGGAAGTAAATGCATTCAGAAGTCTAGACTGCATTACAGCCTGTTTTTATTTCTGCAATTGTTAACAGCTGTAATTTCGTCCAAACGCTACATGAAATAATTTTTGGTTGGCGTCATTGTATTACTATTTTAGTATTGTTCTCTTCACACTTGGTTGAAGCTTTGTCTTAACGGTTATACATTTTTTCTTTCTTATTTCATCGTTACACATAAGAACAAAATGTTAGGGTGAGTGGATAGATTCGAACCTACGAACATTGAGTTTATATTCTTCCAACACTTTACCAATGGACCAAGCTTTGTCTTCACGTTAACGCCCGGTTACAGGGTTTACTACGATTTAAATAAAATGGCTGGCTGTTAGAATTCCCTGCTCACATATTTCGATAAATAATTTTCATTGCTTCGTAGATACGTAGAGCAATGTTTAGATACACATTTTAGGAGAGTGAATTTTGGTGTATATAATAATTTCATGCCAGGTAAAAGCTAGATAAGTTTTGATAAAATGTTTCATATGTAGTTCTCAATAATAAGCTTGCTGTTCGGAGTGAAGTTCCAAGGTTCAGCATTGCCTAGCAGTTTTTGCTATTAATATCCCTTCTAACAATATTGGTAGTGGACAAAAGTTAGCCCGTGTTGAAGCTTTTTGCTCCTAATTTAGTTATTTTACTTATTTAAGGAATATATTGAAAATTGTCAGCTGGCACGTATGCAGTAATTTATTTCGGGAGAAGTCCGACTTCAATATTAGGATAAATTATAATAAAATTTAAAAGATAATCCTTAAATTTAGGCTAAATTTACAGAGAAGTTGGGATTTCAGAGGGGAGTTCGGACCACCTGGACCCACCCCTAAATGCGTCCTTGTTTGTCAGTAACCTTTCCTCATTTTGAAACCCTCAAAAACTTCGGATATATAAAGGAAAACGAGTTATTTTCGATAAAATATCACTTCAGAAGACGCGACAGTTTTATTGCACATGGTGGTATCCCAAGTTCACAAGGGCAAGAATTCATTAATTTTGATTCTCTGTCATTGTGCTCTATCGAAAGGTTAGGTTTGTAACATATTACTCCTACGAACAAGCATGACTGGCAGATAGGAATACTGAACACAACTCCAGAGAAATGCATGCTGAACTTACGTTTATAGCTACGCTTTGGTGATTTGCCCTCAAGGTCAATCGAGTGGTAATTCAGTTCCGTCTCTGTTCTTAAGCCATGTTCGTATTACTTCGAACTGTTTTGATAATGAAAAGCATGCCTCTTAATATAACAGACTTCTTTCGCGTAAGAAATCGAAACTCAGTTGGTCAGAGCAACTAGTCTGTAAGAATTAGGTTGTTAGTTAGTTAGGATCCCAGTACGAGTAAGGGTTTTTATTACTATTGTTTTTATCTTTTTTATGTGAGGAAAAATCAAATTGTGACATCGCGATATCAAATGTATTTGATTAGGTAGCTTTGTCTTAGCTAAACTTTAAACATCAGTAACCGTCGAAATTATTTCACCAACTGATCACTTACTGAACATTTCAAACACGTCAAACCAGTGGCATAACATGAAGGTTAAAGTCTCCTCCGCAGTCCTTAGTTATGCGTCCGTACTTTCAAGGGCGGACTAAGGGCCGGGCGACTGCCCGGGGCGCCAGAGAAAGAGGGGCACCAAAACGAGCCTCAAAAAGTAAATTTTATAATGTGCTTTCTACTGACGTTTTTGGTTTATATTCTTGTAAAGTAGTGGCAATTATATGGTCTTTTTCCATTTCACTATGGAAGAAGAGAGTTTCATAGTACTAACAGGGGTGGACTGGCCATAATCAAGTACCGGCCCGATGGCCGCTGCGCCCTCCTCACATCAGTGCCTTTGCGCCCTCCTCGGAAGGGGCTAAGACCCTCTTAGCCTCGGAAAGGCGCACAGTTTCCTCTCTGAACACAATTAAAAAAAAACAAAGCTACATAATTATTTTTTAAATTCGCTAGCCTTTGGTCAACTAGGGCTCCACCCCAGACCCCGGTATTTGCTTGGCCTGCGGCCTCGCTCTTTCTGTTTTCGGCCTGGGAATGCTATTAATGATATTAGATATACCCCTAAATATATAGATCTGATTCTAATATCGGTCATTTTGGACGATTTTTACATATCACCCTTACCAACCCCGCGCTCGCCCCAAATCCCAGTATTTGCTCGGCCTGCGGCCTCGCTCTTTCTGTTTTTGGCTTTTTGAATGTCATTATAATGATCTTAGGGACCCTGAAATTTATAGATTTGACTTTAATATCTGCCATTTTGGATGATTTTTAATATCAACCCTCTCGCCCCCACTGCTCCGCCCCAGATCCCGTCTTTACTCGGCCTACGGCCTTGCCCTTTCTGTTTTAGGCTTTGGTGGTACCATTAATGATCTCAGCGACTTCGAAATATATTGATTTGACTCTAATCTCGGTCATTTTGGATCATTTTACATGTCTCTCACTCCCACTCCCGCCGTTAGCGGCGCTAGTGGCGTTACATAAAAACAAGACTCCGTTCAAGACTTACAGATGAACATCTGGAATCATTGTTCTTGATGAGCTCAAAAAGAGACATTCTGACCAAAATAGACAACAATCTTATTATTGACAAAATGTGTGAGAAAAGCAAGGAGATGCGAAGGCTTCTTCAAGCATAAAGCAGTGACTTTACTTTCATTTTCCAGTTTTGTTTTTGAATTTCTTTTTTCGCTAGGTAGGTATATAATTCTAAATTTACTTTTCTTAATTTGTAGTAAATGTTTCATGTATACTTTTTATTAACGGTTTTAAAAATAGATGAAAAATAAGTTAATGTTATGATGAACATAGCTTTAAAAGGACAGAAGTATGAAAAATAGTATAAGCCCCAAACTGAACTCAAATCTCCAGTTATAATTAGGCTGTTAACAAATGTAGACGAAGAATTTAAACAACTGGTGTGATTTTTGTAGTCTCACGAGGAAGGTCCATAAACCGTGAGAGTTGAATTTTGATGAAAATTAGTGACAAGATTCAGTTCGAGATGCTAAGTAAGTAGTAATAGTCACTCGATACGCAAATGATTCGTTGAGCTGCTACACCAACGCCATCTTGAAATCCAGTAGGCAATGTCCAAGAATACCCTTTTGGTAGAAAAATGAAAAAGCTTTTGGTAGATCTGACTTTAACATTGTAAACCGAGATAGGACATCGATATGTGGCAGTGCATGATCTCCATCGTGAAAAGTGAAATATTGAATCGCGGCCAAATATGATAAATAGCAAGGGGTTCATGTGGGGTATCAAATAGCACTGGAATTTACTCCTGAATCCATTTCCGTAACCAAAGTTTACATATCTGTTTTCACTTCAGAGTTAAGAGCTCTCTCACGCACAGGAGCATTTAAAAACTGCGGAGTTAAATTTGTGTTATGGAACATGGTCGTGCGAGCACTTTCAGAGTTTTAACTAATGTAGTAGTACTTACTTGATCTACTAGAGCCACTATACCAGTCAGATCTTGAGCCTAGTGAGAAATTATTAATTAAATTGAAATGTATGTAGTGAAAAATGGAATAGCAACTCTTTAACAAATTATACCTATTTCAAAGTGCGCTATCTATATGAGTCTCTGTGTTACGCATAGCATTTAAATGCTGTAATATAAGTTAGGTGCAACGGCATATATTACTTTACAAGGATATGTCTTGAAGTTATTAGAAAATTAATAGAAAAATAATAGAAAAATTATCAGGGAAATAAGATAAACTGGTGCACATAAGCAGATATTAATTTACTAACTTTTTGCTCTCCAGTTGTGATGATGTAAATCCATAACGAAGTGATTAGCACACAGCATCGTCGAGCAGTACAAACACTTAAGAAATGCACTTTCGTCACAATCTTCATGACCACAGACACTATTCTCTACTTGCAACATAGTCTCCATGGAGAACATTTGTAAATGAACCAACTATTGCTCTTGTGACGTACCCACATTTCTGCCATGCATATTCAAGCATGCCCTTTAGGACTGGCGCACAAAATTGATGATATACAACAGAATTTATTTTCATTATCAAAATTATGTAATATAACTTGTTCGATGTACCACAAACAATGAATTTATGTCAAAAATAATTATCAAGTCTTATTACTGTATTATCAGGGTTCGATCCTTGTACGTCCCTGTTCGGGATAAGCCATATATTACTGTATGTGGTTTGTGTCCTGCAGTTCCCTAGAAGGGCTTGGGCATTTACAACAGTCCGGGATTCGATCCTCCATGTTTTGAACGTCTCCTTTAGACTTTAATAACTGTTTGGATCTTTTGCCAAAGCCAACCATATAGCCACTGGATAACACGGTTCAGAGTTCGGGTCAGAACATTCTGGGAAATCGACATAAAAGCTGATTCTAACTGTATTCTTAATGTCTATGCAATTTAATAATGTGTAAATTATTACGTTGCATAGGCACTGGTTGTTTATGCTGGAAAGAAAAGTAAATTAGATTATTTCTTAAACTAAAATATATAAATTTATACCATGATAATTATTTTGGTAAAGGATACGCAAGATTTCACTTTTCACTTTAATGAACAACACTAAAACTGCACGAACATATATTACATTACATTTTGGCACTTTGATTTGAATGATTAAATATGATAAAGGAATTTAACACTCGGCCCATTTATTAATACAGTCGCGGAAGGCGCGATAGTCGCGGGTTACCGGTTGTGTTTCGTTACATCGTTGGTTTCCACAATTTCGCACTGTCACTTTTCACTCACTTCGATGCTAAAGGAAAATCATTTTCGGTGGTTCCAGTGGGGATGTCCTGAAGGTTGCGGGGTGCATTCCCTTTCCTATCATTTTGTCTTCTTTTTGGTAGATTGAAAACTTTACGATGCTCTGCTGCTCCTCGTCGTCAAGACGATTTTAAAATTAACAATCATATGCAATTTTTTTTTTAAGATTTCAAATTTTTTCTTAAGACAACATTTTTATTGATATTAACGCACTTTTAATATGTTAAAGCACTGTACTTAACGTAACAAATGTACAATAATACGCGCAGTGTTATGCGTTTACTCGTCCACAACAGCCTCCTTGGTAACATGCTGCTGTCACACCAGGAACAATTGTCAGACTAACTTAATTTTTCTCCCCGCCTCCTCGCGTTTCTACGCAGTGGACAGGCTCTCAATACAGCTTGGTGATGTCAAAGCTAAAAGTAGCTATGACAACCCATAGACAGGAATTTTTAGAGACGAAGTTTGTTCTCTGTGCTGAATTTTAGCACCTTATTTGGGGAGACGAGAGGATCACCAAGATTTCTGTCGCAGGCGCGACGCACACACACATATATGCATATTCGTCTGTTTGCTGAGAGAAAAATACTTGAGTGCTTTTATACGAGGTTTACTTAAAAATTAAAATTTTCTTCATTAATATTCGATTAGCTGGACCATATGGTTACAGTCTCCGAATTACCAGCTTATATTGCCGAAAAGGGTATACATCAAGAGGCTGAATAAATTTGGTGGTCTTTGGGGGTATGACTTCAGCACGAATGTTTTTCCCACGTAACGATTCTCGAACGTCTTCACCCGTCTATCCTTTTCACGAGTCAAGCAACAGCAGGGAATCCTCTTCCGCATCAGGAATAAACACGTCTTTTAGCCACCGTTTGACGTGTTCGCGAGTGGGTTTACCTGATTTGCTCGCATCAATAACAATGTTGAAAGGTGTCTGTCTAGCTGTTATTTCACTTTGGGTCTAAACAGGCCTTTAGGCTCCTGGAAACATATATACTGTATATATACATATATATGTGTATGCCTAGCCGTATTGGGGAAATGTGAATTTGGATAGTACATGTGTGGGACACTGAGACCAAAGACTGAACGACTGCTATAGTATGTTTTTCACCTATTTCTGACAGAGTTCTACCAGAGGTCACTTCGTACTCAAACTTAGACTGATCAGTATTAAAGATGCATTCACTTTTGTGTGGTTTCTCATGTATTATCTTATTAATCTTAATCACAAAATTTTAGGCATTATCAAGTAATTCACCTTCGTTTTCAACATCTTTCTTCGTTACAAATTGAGTAATCCTTCCTAAGCGAATCTTGTGCTCTTTTTTAAATTTGTTAATGAAACCACGAGAAGCACGGAATGGATATTTCAATTTCCTCGCTGTCAGTAACATACGCGCTTTTAAATGATAATCATGTACGGTACCGTAAGTCTTTTAGTGCGATAAATGTTGTATGTCTTTAGTACCTCATATTTTAGTAGTGACATGACATGAGAGAGAATAGGTTTGTTATGAAATTTCGAAGCCTTATACACTAACGCTGTATTGTATTTGAATTTCTTCGCTGCAGCTGCAACAGTGTTACGTTTCCTATTCTTTTTCAATAATGCAACGTGTTTCTGAATTTGTTTGTATTTGTTAACCACAGCTTCTGTTATATGTATAGATTTAATCCGGCTTGGAGATGACATATCATACTCGCTTGTAGAAGGCTCACTTTCACTAATTCATGAACTAGTTATCTGTTCCAAATCCATTTCGTTTGTCGAATCTTCATGCTCACTATCTGTCAATGTCTACATCTAATGTGTCACTAACTGTTAGAGAAACGTTACCATCATATTTGCTTGCTATCATTGCAAGCAATGTACCTGCAAATGTCTTATCTTCTACCCCATTCTCACTCACGACACTGTATTTTTCCACCACTGCTTGATTTAAAATCTTGACTACGTTTATCGGATTAATTGTTCGCATTTTATGCACGTAACGAATGTTTCACTGGTCCAACAAATGCGTTCGTACCGAACGTCACGAGCCTGCCCGATCCAAAATTGCTGTACTAAGGAGTGCGATTTAAGTTAAGGGAACTTTGAATTTTTGTAATAACTTTTTTTATTTCTTGAGAAATCGCAATACATTTTAATATAATAAACAAATGATAACCGAAAAAGGAACTAGTTTACTATTTGACGCTGTAGACGCTCTTGCGGCCGATTTCTCGAAGCTTGAACCGGAACTTCCTGAAAAGAGCTTGTCCACTACTTTCTGATACTTCTTTTGATATTTCCGACCACTTCTTTTGCATATCTTTCAGATCCTTGATGAAATTATGCTTTTTAGCCATTTTTCGTTTAACTAAAGCCCCAAAACGTTCAATGGGTCTAGTCTGAGGAACTTTTGGCGCGTTCTCGTTTTTACCGACAAACTCGACACCAATGTCAGTAAGCGCGTGGCGTACTTTTTTCACATAATGTGAGGATGTCATATGCTGCCAAAACACAATGTCATGTCCGGTTAATTCTTTTTGCATCTGTGGAATCAAAACCTTTTCAATGCACTCTAAATAGCGCTCACCATTGATTATCCAACTTCGAACAACAGCAGGCAAAACTTTGCTGTTTGCCGCATCGCTTGCCAGATCAAAAACTCTTTCGCATATCTGTCTTTATTTGTTACGAACTTGCTAGGACTAACTTCATGTTTATCAATGCACGATACATACTTGAAAACAGGAGCGAACACTAAGTTTTGAGAGTAAGCTTCATCATCCATGATTACAATCTTGTTCGTGAACTGCTTGTTGGAGAGTTTGCGGCAGTTGATTTTAGCTCGTTTCTTCTGTTCGTCTGTATAAAATTGTGCACTTTTACATTTTTCAACTTTTAATACGTGTTCTTTCTTGATCTTGCTTACACTGAATTCAGAAATGTTATATTTTCGTCTTAAAAACGGTTTGACAAGTTAGGGTTCTTCAAAAGTTCTCGTCTAATCGCACTTTTCACTTTTTGTGTACATTTTGAAATTGGGCGATCAGATTTCTTCTTTCTTGGTGCTTCGCAGGCTACACATAATGTTTCAACATCCTATGCACTGCAGTATAAGGATAGTCACTCTTAAAATTGTTTAATGCAGCCGTAAAGTCACGCAAATACTGGTTCTCCTAAAATTGGATAAGCTGCTTGCAGACAGCCTTGGCCTGTTCGGCTGTCATTTGCTTCCCGTTCATGTTTACGCCCTCATACTTACCGTACACTCGTGAGATACTATGGCGAGCAAAGAGTAAAACTTTCATTGAGATTGAACGAGTTATTTTTGTTTCATGCATAGTTTTTGCCAGTAACCTTAACTTAAATCGCACTCCTTGCTACCGTTTGTCATTCGGAGTCAGACACCATACACCTCACTGCACACCCATGTTGCAATTGCCTGTAGGGAAACACTATAAATTCTGCGTGCTGTATCTTAAAACCGTAAACAATAGTATAAATTCAAACGAACTAATAAGTCTACTTTGTTAGTTTTTAATAGTACGAAGTACAATATTGGGGGAAATTCACCACATTCCCATAGAGTATTTTAAACACAAAAAAGAGCCATATATATCATTGTGAGTGTTAAAGCACATGAATAAACAAGTCCCAAAATGAATTTCTTGAGTTGTCAAGTACGTGATTTAAATAAGAAAAATCCTCGAAACACCTGCTACAATTAGTTATTTATCACAGTTTTGATATGAAAACTAGTCTTGCCCTTATTATAAGGGAGTGTTTTATCGTTAAAGGCGGAAAGATGCAGATATTTAATTGTTTAATATTGAAGGAAAAGGCAAGAAAGAGGTTTGTTTTATGGATTGCAACTTGGTATTGAATCTTGTAATAATCTTTATTGCCATCTATTCTTAGCAGGTGTGCATGCATTCTCTTATCACTAAAGCAGAACAGACAAGAAAAAGCGAATTCTAAGTTACCAGGTGTATATTCTAAGAATCGGCTGTAAACTGATAATTTAAATCCCCTTCATTGCTCAATACGTCAGCGATAAATCGATTGTATTTATACAAACTGACAATAAATACATTAAAGTATTTTAACTTCGTAATATACACAGTAAATTATAGGCTGTGAAGTATGAGTATTGGAAAGGAACGCAATATTCTGCAACAATGAGGATCATTTGCGTAAGTTTCAAATTGGAGAAGAAAACTTAAGACAATATAATGCACCATTAAAATTGCCTAAAATAGATTTTTGGTTTGATTTAGTTCAACATCCCATACTTATGCCTGCTACGTTAAAGGAGACGTGGACCTACTGATTATAGTGAATTTTATAATATATATTCGAACAATCCCTTTGCTATTCTCTGCTCGTCAGTACTATTAAACATGTTTCATCTACCACCAGTCTATTCAATCGCACTTTGAAATAGGTATAATTTGTTACAGTGCTGCTATTCCATTTTTCACTACAGGCATTTCAATTTAATTAACGATTTCTCTCACTAGGCTCAACATCTGACTGGTATAGTGGCTCTTGTAGATTGACTACTACTGCATTAGTTAAAACTATGCACTTGCTCGCATGGCCATGTTTTATAACACAAATCTAACTTGCACAGCTTTATATGCTTCTGTGCGTGAGAGAGCTCTTAACTCTGAAGTGAAAACAGATATGTAAACTTTGGTTACGGAAATGGATTCAGGAGTAAATTCCAGTGCTATTTGATACCCCACATGACCCCCTTGCTATTTATCATATTTGGCCGCGATTCAATATGGCACCTTTCAAGATGGCGATCATGCACTGGAAGTATTCCCACATATCGATGTCCCATCCCGGTTTACAATGTTGAAGTCAGATCTACCAAAAGCTTTTTCATTTTTCTACCAAAAGGGTATTCTTGGACATTGCCTACTGGATTTCAAGATGGCGTCGGTGTAGCAGCTCAACGAATCATTTGCGCATCGAGTGACTATTACTACGTTACTTAGCATCTCGAATTGAATCTTGTCATTAATTTTCATCAAAATCCAACTCTCATGGTTTATGTGCCTTCCTAGTCAGTTAAAGTGTGCAGATTTATATAGGCCTAATATATTTAGTACTCAAAGTCACTTTGTTTATGAAAATATTGAATTTGTATAATTTTATCGTGATTAACTGCAATACCTACTTAATCTTTCGTTTTTTGTGTACTAATTTCCCGGGGGAAGCCCCCCGGCACTTTCTTTTATTAGGAGGGGTATTCCATACAAGCGAAAGCCTCGGATGGACGGCGCCCTCCCAGAGTATGTGACCGCGCCCTTTTTACATAGCCAGTCCACCCCTGAGTACTAAGGGGGTTGTATCGAAAAATTGAGAGATGGCATGTAGAATAAAGAGTGCCGGGAATTAAGTATTGTTTGTTTGTTTGCTTGAGTTTAGCGTTCCACGGTTATGCCTTAATGGGCAAGGGAGATGTGGATACTAATTATAGTGGAATCCGAACCACTTTTATTGTTCAACAGTAATCCACCGGGAATTGGACCCAGTACCACAGAAGGCAGGCGTGCTAGCCACTAGACCAGGGGGGGTGGAGTTGGTATTGTTTATAGCGGGCCATATTCTTTGTGAACTTTTCCTAGGTAATGGATTTCTTTTTGAAAATGGGTTTAAAACAGGGGCGTCATTTAGGGAGGGCAGGGAGGGGCATTTGCCCCCCGTGAGTTTGAGATGTATATAGATTTTATCATTAGAATAGTAGTAAATCAGTGAAAAACTCGAAATTTTACTTATATCAAGAGGTCTGCCCCCCCCTCCAAAGCAAAATCTGAAATGACGCTCCTGGTTTAAACTATTAAAAACACTATGATAAAATGTAAAATATAGGCTACTACTAGGGGAAGGGCGCCAAAAAGTCACTTTGCCCGTGTGAAAATTTGGCCTGCTCCGCCCCTGCGTACTTTCTGTATATTTTTTGGCCTTGCAGCTTGTGCGGTCCCCACGCCACATTGTTGCGGGGGCGCTATTTACGCCTACCCTTCGAACGTAATTCAATAACTGTTTAAGAAATTCTACCATCAGCGTGAAAACGGGAATATATTTTTCTAATAGTCCCATAGAACTTTCACTCAGAATGCCAGATGCAATTTTTCAGAGTGGGCTCTGGCTAAGTAGAAGGAAGATCTGTTTCCTAAGTAAGTTCCTTTCAGAAAGTTTGCTATTTCTTTAACAGTGATGTAAATAAATATACTTATCGTTATTAGCTCGACACCAAACCATCCTGGACAAATCCCTCTAGAACAATGATCGGCAAAAGTTATTCTGCATAATTTTATAAGCGACTCAAGGGTGAAACACTTGTTAACGAAAGCAATGTTGTGTATATATTGCCTTGTTTCTGACAAAATATAAAGTCTTTTGTAATCTTTAGACACTTTTCCTATTCTTTTTGTCACCCTTGGTTGTGTAAGGAAGCTTCGAACAAATAAAGAAAAGGTAATATTACAGATAAGGGGCGCTATAAATATATTAGGTATTTCTTTTGTTACCTAACCATAACGGCCTAGGGTCGTCTTCAGTAGAATAAAAAATGCTACGTGATATTACATTCACGAAGGAGGAAAGGATGCTCTAAATATATTTCTTATTCATTTTGTCTGCCCTGCTTCTCAGAAATTATATACCTTCTGTTGGAGGGTGCTGAAAAGAGAGGAGGGGAAATAAAACGTCGTGCCCCCTCATACATTTTAAATTTTGTGACGTGGTTGCTCAAATTATTACTAAAGAAAGCACTTTAAACTAAGATGTGTAAAGTTACAACATTATGTAAGGGTGGCATATTCATTAATAATAATAATAATAATAATAATAATAATAATAATAATAATAATAATAATAATAATAATAATAATAATAATAATAATAATAATAATAATAATAAATATGAATGTCTTTGGAGAGCCGAAATTATGTGAGACGAACAATGATATGTAGAGGTTTAAGATGGGTGGTCATAGAGGAGGAAAAACCAGGATTTTTCTCTCTCTGACTCTCTAACGTTAAGATTATGTGCTGAAGGTAAGAAGCATCATCATTCTACAATAGGTTGCTTTTACGTAGAATATCTATTACTTGAGCTCCCCTGCTTCGGGCAACTTTGCTTATGTAGTAAATTCAAAACAATTTCAATTTAAGACAAATATTTATAGAGAAAATTAAACATTTAATAGGGAAATCTGTTATCAAAATATCCAAACACGTAGATAGAAGACTATGTAGTGAGAAACATTGTGAAACTATAAAATTCTCCAAATTAGAATTAACATTTACTGGAAAACATTCGTTATGCATCAGTGAGCACAGGAGAAATAATTACGAATCTGTTTGCAAACAAAAATTAGACACACTAATGCAAATGCGACGATATTTTCTCTTTTTTTTTTTTTTTTTTTTTTTGGTATCGTCATGAGTTTTACACATATGTTACAATTTGATTCTTTCCCAAATAAAAAATAAATAAAATAACCTTAGTGATAAAAATGACAACAGTACTTCCACGGGATTCGAACCGTCTACCTTCGGTATACAAACTCGTTGCTTTACCTAACTGAGCTATTTGCTCTCTTACGTAAGCTGCATCTGTTCTACAGTAAAGACGATTTTTCATTACGATTGGGCTAACAATTCGTCTTTTTCCATAGGTAATTTCCACTATTTGCACTATCTATACGTTAATACTTAGCATAGATTCATATATTTGGAGTTCGCTGATAATGCATATAATAAGACATACTAGAAATATTTCGTTAAAATTTTCGTTTGTAGATCTAATCCACGCTTCTCTCAATGACATAGATGTCGCTGCTTCGTGTTGAACTGCAGAATTCCCTCGCGTTCTTGAAAATTTCCCACTTTAGCAGAGTTGGTAATTCTCGAGATTTCTGTCGATTTAATGTTTTTTGCTTCTAATTTCTTTATTTTAAGCTAATATCTAACACAAATATTAAAAACGGGTTTGTTATTAACCTGTCCTGCTGGGGAAACCTTCCGAAATTTCGAACATATAAAGAAAACGGAGATATTTTCAAAAAAACTTCAAAATAAAGAGACGCGTCATTTATTTTGCTCATGGTAGTACATTTGCACACAACGTAGACACATTTTTTCTTTCAAGCCACACTAGGAGAGAAGAAAGTCTAGTGATCATTTAAAAAAATAATCAAATAGGAGATTTCAACGGATTTCCACGTTTCATGGCCCCTACATGCTGAAAAAATGGTTTTTGGATGTACACCCGTCCGTCCTGATGTATGTACAGTAAGCTACAAAAGTTACTCCGTTTGATGAAATTAGTTTCATAAATAACTTCAGAATGGAATAATAATAAATTAAAAAGAATGTAATTTTCTGTAGGTTCATTCTTGAAACTTGGTGAAAAAATGAAATGAAATCTTAGAATTTTACGTCTCACGGTTAAGCCGGTTAGGGTAAAGGAGACGGTGATGATGAGTAATGAATGAAATGGTGGAATGAAGAAAGTGGGAGGGAACGGGAGAACCCCGAGAAAACCCACACACATGGTTTTTGTCGACCACAAGGTTCACTTGGGGGGGGGGGGCTGGGATCGAACACGGGACCTCAAGCCCCACAGGTGAACGCTCTACCACTGAGCCAATGCCTTATACTTTTGTTGGTATTTTAGAAATAAATGTTTGAGTAGCAATTACAACACAACATGATTTAATTCAAAAAATTGGAGTGAAAAAGTTTTGTGCGGTGGTCGTATCTATATTATTATTATTATTATTATTATTATTATTATTATTATTATTATTATTATTATTATTATTATTATTATTAATAATAATAATAATAATAATAATATTATTATTAATAATAATAATAATATATTTCTATGGTAGTTGATACTTTCATATCAAATAGAAATTAATAACCTTTTACCTTTCGAAAATCAGTGCATGTAATTGCTGGGCTTTTAATATAACAAGTTAATAGCTCTATAGCCTTATACAACAGTCTTATAGGAGGTAAAAAGCCCAGCAATATTATTTGAAAGAATATTTTCTAAGTATTTTTTTCAATGTCTTCCAGGATGACGTTACAAGGATAACATATCTTTTGTTATGGACATATGTAATTAATTACAAATATAAGCTTTTTTTTTTTTACAAAAAAAAATAATTTTAACATACTTCGACAAGAGCACTAAAATTAGAAAATAATAAAAAAAGCTTTAAAAAGCAGAAAATAATTATAATAAAGCGCTTAAAAGCAGAAAATAATTCATTATTATCATCTATAACAAATTTTGAACTCTGCGCAAAACTAACAAATTACTGCGTCATAAAATTACCTACCAAACTTATTTTATATTAGGCATTAATTTGTTTTGCTTCATGACAATGCCCGTCCACACGCGGCAAATCAAACTCAAAATCTCATCGTATCATTTAGCTGCAAACAACTTGATCACCCTCCATACAGTCCCGATCTAGCACCACACCTGTTCTTGCATTTATAAAGCATCTGGGTACTCAGCGCCAGGATGACAATGATGAGGTCAAACCAGCAGTGTTGCAGTGGTTGTCAAAAGAGATGGTAGACTTCTATGAGGATGGTATTCAAAAGCTTGTTGTACGATACGATAAGTGCCTTAATATAAGTAATGAAGTAGATTATGATAAAGATTATAGTGTGACAATAGAATTGTTACGAAAAGTATATTTAAAAAAATCAAAACGGTTTTTACTTAAAAACACGCCAGTTGTACTTGCCCCACTTGGTCTAACTTTGGACTTTGACCCCGACTTTGTGACGTCATAGGTCAAAGATCAATGCCCTTGGCCCGGAGTCAATGACCTAGGGATACCTAGGACCACCCCTTCTAGATTTTGGCAGGGGTACCTTGGCCCACTCCCTAAATTTTGGCAGCGGTACATAGGTCCACTCTTTAAATTTTGGAAATTGACAAATTTAAAAATTTGGTATGGTAGCCTAGGACCATAGCATGTACCTTTATTAGTATTGGAGGTCCACCTTGTTCCCTTTCATGGATAAAAAAAAATTGCCAAATATTCAAATTTCGGGGGTTTTGACCTAATTCATCCTCTTTGATGACGTCTTATAACCATATATGGTTATATGGGCGTATACAGGGATCTATTCCCTTTCATAAGACATGGGTACATTAATGCACCCACTCCTTTAAAATTTTGGGAGGGATACCTTGGCCCACCCCTTCAATTTTGGAAATTGCCCAATTTAAACATTTGGTATTATAGTACAGGAACTTAATATGTATTATGATAAATTTGGGTGGTCCACCTCATTCCCTTTTAGGGGTACATAATTGCCAAAATATAAACGTATGCAATACGTTGTACCACGTGTTTGGTTTTTGGCCCATTTTATCCCCTTTGATGAGGTCCTATTATCTTATATGGTTATATGGGCGTATACACAGTCCATTCCCTTCCATTCCATTCCCCTTTAAATTTTTAGGAGGGGTACCTTGGTCTACCCCTTAAATTTTGGAAATTCTCCAATTTAAGCATTCGGTACTATAGTACAGGACCTCAATATGTATCATGATAAATTTGGATGGTCCTCTTCGTTCCCTTTCATGGGTAAAAAATTGTCGAAAATTAGTACGACCAAGTGTTTGGTATTGACCTAAGTCATCCCCTTTTATGCAGACCTATTATCTTATATGATTATATGGGTATGCACCCTTCTTAAAATTTGGGAGGGGCACCTTGGTCCACCCCTTCAATTTTGGAAATTGCCCGATTTAAACATGTGCTATTATAGTATAGAATATCAATATGTATTACTATAAATTTGTTTGATCCATCACGTTCCCTTTCATGGATAAAGAACTTCCAAAAATCAAATTTCGGAGATCATTGATCCATTTATTTCATTTGATGAGGTCTTATTACCTTATATGATTATGTGGGAAAGTATAGGGGTCTATTCTATTTCTTAAGATATAGATACATTTTTGCATCCGTTGAAAAATTTAAAGGAGTACATTGGCCCCACCTTAAATTTTGGAAATTGCCAAATGTATTGTTTCAAATTTCGCGTCTCATGCTAAAATTTTGTTTATCACAGTTTCTAAATTTAAAGAATGGTCTTACGTACCTCTCTCGATATACCTAAGTCTTAAAATTAATCATATAATTATATGGTGTAGTTAGGTCTCAATTAGGTCAATTGTTTACCTTAGCAGAACCAACTGTTGTCTAGAATCGTGTTATTTGATAACTTCCACGAATTTTAAAAAGGAAATGAATCCCTGTACACTACCTCATCAAGATCAATCACGTGGTACATAGTATTGCTTAATTTATATTTGGCCCATAGGCGGGAATAATCAAAACCAATGACGTAATTTCATTTTGACAATTCTCAAATTATCGTACGAAGTTTAAGAGGAACGTATTAATGTACCATGGTCCGGACTCCTAATCCCATCATAGGTCAACAACTGATCACGCAACCATATTAATATTTGACAATGATTTACCCAAAGAATGAGATACCACCCAATTCTACGAACAATTACTAATTATTGATTTAACAATAAGAAATGTACCCCTCCCAAAATTTAAGATTGGTACTGTTAGTACTATAAAAAAAACTAACAGATGTATTCACTGCTCAAAATATTAAACCAGAGCCAAAGGATGCAATAATTTATATATGTATAAACCTTCTTAGCAACTATGTTCCATCTTATTCTATATACAATGAATACTTGAGTTCTTCTGTACCTCTTTATTATTAATCTGTGCCCAGTGCACTCTTTACTTATCACAATTCAGCTTTGTCACTCCACAGCTATTACATATTTAATATGGACAATCTCTTCATACTTATTCATATCGCACACATCAACTTATACATTCATCATAATTCTAAATCTTATTTGCACAGACTGTTTCTTTAACTTCATAACGGACATTTACATATTTCTAAATATTTCTTACCCAATCCTATTTTCAACAACAATACTCCCCCCTGTACAAAAGAAGAAAAAATGAAATGAAATGAAATCTTTGAGTTTTACGTCCCACGGTTATGCCGGTTAGGCTAAAGGAGACGGTGATGATGAGTAATGAATGAAATGGTGGAATGAAGAAAGTGGGAGGAAACGGGAGAACCCCGAGAAAACCCACGCACACGGTGTTTGTCCACCACAAAGTTCACTTGGCGGGGGCTGGGATCGAACCCGGGACCCCAAGCACCAGAGGTGAACGCTCTACCACTGAGCCACCGCGGCCCCCTGTACAAAAGAAGAATCTACTCTAATAAAACAAAATAATCCTATGACTATAACGTCAATTTGCTGCACCTAATGTCTGAGTTGCTTATGACTATCTTATAACTTTGGTCTTGCTCAACACTCGGAAAAGTTGTCATAATCTTTGCCTTATGAAGCGTTGTTCAAATCGACTGCGCCAATTGTTAGCACTATAAAAAAACAACAGATGTATTCACTGCTCAAAATATTAAACCAGAGCCAAAGGATGCAATAATTTATATATGTATAAACCTTCTTAGCAACTATGTTCCATCTTATTCTATATACAATGAATACTTGAGTTCTTCTATACCTCTTTATTATTAATCTGTGCCCAGTGCACTCTTTACTTATCACAATTCAACTTTGTCACTCCACAGCTATTACATATTTAATATGGACAATCTCTTCATACTTATTCATATCGCACACATCAACTTATACATTCATCATAATTCTAAATCTTATTTGCACAGACTGTTTCTTTAACTACATAACGGACATTTACATATTTCTAAGCATTTCTTACCCAATCCTATTTCCAACAGGTACACAAATACACCTGTGTCTTATGAAAAAGTAATAAATCCTGCACTCATTCAATAATAAAGCCGTATCAAAAAGATAAAATAGATCAATAATCTTTACATTTGAATATTTGGCCATAAGAGGGACACCAACATTTACAATGGGCCTATGGGTTTACCGATTTTTGTTATTTGATAATTCCCAAATTTAAGGAATGGTTCTATGTACCCCAACAAAATTTAAAAGGGAACAAAAATATAAAGGTAATAAACCCCTGTACATACCCATATAACGTGCTAAATCCTTATCAAAGGGAATAAATTGAGTCAATAATCGAACACGTGCTCACTCTAATTTCTGGTAATTTTTACCCATGAAAGAGAACGAGGTTTATAATGGTAGGTATTAAGAACCTACATTATTATATCAAATTGGGCAATTTCCTAACTTTAAGGGTGAGCCAATGTACCTCTACCAAATTTTAAGATGTAAGCATCGATGTACCGTACTCATGCCTTATAAAATAAAATAGACCCCTGAACACATTAATATATTCATATAAGGTAATAAAACCGCATCAAAGGGGGTCAATGACCTCCGAAATTTGATTTTTTAACAATTTTTTATCCATAAAAGAGAACTAAAATGGACCACCCAAATTTATACTAATACATATTAGGGTCATATAGTACTATATTAAAAGTTTACATTTGTCAATTTCCAAAATTTAAGGTGGGGCCAATGCACTCCTTTAAATTTTTCAACAGATGCAAAAATGTATCTATATCTTAAGAAATAGAATAGACCCCTATACATGCCCATATAATCATATAAGGTAATAAGACTTCATCAAATGAAATGAATGGGTCAATAACCTCCGACATTTGATTTTTGGAAGTTCTTTATCCATGAAAGGGAACGTGATGGATCATCCAAATTTATAGTAATACATATTGATATTCTATATTATAATAGCACATGTTTAAATTGGGCAATTTCCAAAATTTAAGTGGTGGACCAAGGTACCCCTCCCAAATTTTAAGAAGGGTGCACTAATATACCTATGTCTTATGTAAGATAATTGACTCCTATACATACCCATATAATCATATAAGATAATAGGTCTACATAAAAGGGGATGACTTAGGTCAAAACCAAACACGTGGTCGTACTAATTTTCGACAATTTTTTACCCATGAAAGGGAACGAAGTGGACCATCCAAATTTATCATGATACATATTAAGGTCCTGTACTATAATACTGAATGCTTAAATTGGAGAATTTCCAAAATTTAAGGGGTGGACCAAGGTACCCCTCCTAAAAATTTAAAGGGGAATGGAATGGAAGGGAATGGACTGTGTATGCGCCCATATAACCATATAAGGTAATAGGACCTCATCAAAGGGGATAAAATGGGCCAAAAACCAAACACGTGGTACAACGTATTGCATACGTTTATATTTTGGCAATTTTGTACCCCTAAAAGGGAATGAGGTGGACCACCCAAATTTATCATAATACTTATTAAGTTCCTGTACTATAATACCAAATGTTTAAATTGGGTAATTTCCAAAATTGAAGGGGTGGGCCAAGGTACCCCTCCCAAAATTTTAAAGGGGTGGGTGCATTAATATACCCATGTCTTATGAATGGGAATTAACCCCTGTATACGCCCATATAACCATATAGGGTAATAAGACCTCAACAAAGAGGATGAATTAGGTCAAAAAAACCTGAAATTTGAATATTTGGCAATTTTTTTATCCATGAAAGGGAACAAGGTGGACCTCCAATACTAATAAAGGTACATGCTATGGTCCTAGGCTACCATACCAAATTTTTAAATTTGAGAATTTCCAAAATTTAAGGTGGTAGTCCTATGTACCCCTGCCAAAATTTAGGGAGTGGGCCAAGGTACCCCTGCCAAAATCTAGAAAAGGTGATCCTAAGTACCCCTAGGTCATTGACCCCGGAGCAAGGGCATTTACCTTTGACTTATGACGTCACAAATGTCGGGGTGAAAGTCCAAAGTTAGACCAAGTGGGACAAGTACTACTACGCCTCGTAGATCGTTTAGATACATAAGCTAAAAGTAGGACACTAACTTCACATAAAATACATTGGACATATCTACATGGGACAACGAGAATAAGTATTCTCTTAAGTAAATCTGTGTTGAAGTTACACATACTAAAGGCGGTTAATTACGATTTCACACTGCGCCCGTTGAACTGTTTTGTAATCTAGCTCCGAAGAAGTTTATATGAAACCACTGGGAAAGTATATTTTCAAACATAAAAGATTCATCAAAACCATTCCCATATCAAATTTTTAGTCAACACACAAACACTATATATATATATATATATATATATATATATATATATATATATATATGTGTGTACTTCCTCATTTTTTGAAGGCAGTTAATAAAAGAATCACCTGATGCACGTTTTACAACGGACAGTGGACCTAAAAATTTTATAATGTATTGAACGTTGACTGGAATGTCCGCAATATTAAATATGGCTGTAAAAGTACAGTCTGCATTTGATGATGGAGTCTTTTGATAAATATTATAATTATTTTCACATCTATTTCTCCCCGATTGATTTGTTCGTGCTTAGATTTGCAGGATTGTATGGCTAATAACATCGAAATGTGAAAGTGGAAGTGAAATGTCGAAATGTCAGTTACATAGATAATGTACAGTACTTTATACGTAAGGCCTACTGTTCTATTTAGATAACTGGGAAGTCTAAAGGGAAGAAACGTTTAAATAAACCAAGAAAATTGTTGGTTGAAGTTCAGCGTCGGTTTCAGCACGAACTATATGAGTTGTAGACCAATAGTTTAAGGTAGGTTATGAGCCATCATAATGTGTTTAAATTTCAAGGCTATTCCTGTGATAAGCTAACCCAGGGTCCTGTGAAGCAAAGGCGCGCTAGCCACTAGACCAGCGAAGATGACTAAATCAAGATGGAAGGCGAATGTAAAGGAAGACATTTCATGGTAAAGTACGTAGTAATGTTCCTAATTGGATTGAGTTGGTACATAAGATGGTCTAAAGTCGAGCTTTCCTTTTTGAATCTATAAATCTTGGAGTTCTTAAGCCACAGAGTAAGTAGGTTATGGAATATTTTAAGTGAGCAAGTCTTAATTTATGTTGCCAAAATGAGAATTCTTTATATTAATCTATGAAATCATTAACCTTTTAAAACGATTTTAAGAGAAGAAGGAAACTTTAATTGATAATTTTTCGTATTGTATTGAAGTATTTGAATAATCTTAACTTTATATTGTGTCGTAGGAAATAAACATGCACTTTCGTGTTTGCGTTATTTGCTCGAGAAAACAAGTTTTGTGTTGTCGCATGTTGTTTCTCCCAGGTGAATCATCTGACATCTTATAATTCCCATCACTATATATATAATTATGATTGCGTGTGTACTCGTTGCTTATTCCACTCTTACTTTTGTTTGTATGATATAGTACCAGCAATTCATGGAGTAAAGAGTTACTTTTTATGATGAGTAATGTTTTCATGTAGTGTCGATCGATGGGGAGGAGCTAGAGTGAACTAGACTGCCAATCTATTTTATGTATAAGTTATTATTTCAGTACACGTTATACTCTTAAATGAATACATAAATTAAATATTCTTGGAGCCAACTAGTAATTTAGATTATTCCATAGTTTTTGCGGTTTCCCTTGCCATTGTCTCAGCTTGAAACGCACATCCACATAACACACACACACACACACACACACACACACACACACACACATATATATATATATATATATATATATATATATATATATATATATATATATATATATATATATATATATATATATACGCTTGGAACAAATAAATCCCAAAACTGTAATAAAATATGAGTTACCTACTAGAATAGTGGAAACAAAATCACGACAGGATCAAGCAAAGTTTCAATTTCATATGGTAGATATCAACCGCTGCAGGGTGTTCACTGCCATCATATGTGTAACTTCTAGCATTGTACACTTCTATGTGATATATATACATATCTTATATTTGGTCTAGGAATTAATTCGTGCGGGTGGACAAGAGATGGCGCAACGAACGGAGCGTCCCACAGTTCCGTGTATCCACATATGTGTTGCAAACCCCTGTCATCGCGTATCGTTCGTAGTATAGGGCAGTGGATTAAAGCGTCAACAACACCAGTTTGTAGTTAAGTGAACATGGCGCAATTTGTGCCTGATAAAGTGTTTTTGCGGGGTGTCCTGCTGCATTACTTTAACATGCAGAAAAGTGCGACTGAAAGTCATCGTATTTTGGTGGAAGTGTATGGTGACCATGCTCTAGCTGAGCGAACGTGTCAGAAGTGGTTTGCACGGTTTAGAAGTGGTGATTTCGGCTTGGCAGACCAAGAGCGAGCTGGACAGCCAAAAAAATTTCAAGACGAAGAATTGACAGCATTGCTCGAGCAGGATTCGTGTCAAACGCAGGAACAACTTGCAGCAGCATTAGGCGTTGATCAAACAACAGTCTCCAAACGCTTGAAAGCCATGGGAATGATTCAAAAGATGTCACATTGGGTTCCACATGAATTGAAAGACAGAGACGTTGAAAGACGAAAAACCATTTGCGAATTGCTGCTTCAACGACAGAGCAGAAAGGGTTTTCTGCACCGAATTATTACGGGTGATGAGAAGTGGATCCATTACGAGAACCCTAAACGAAAAAAGGCCTGGGTGAAACCAGGTGAACCAGGTCCATCACAACCAAAAGGAGATATTCACTGTGCAAAGGTTATGCTGTGCATATGGTGGGATATGAAAGGTGTGGTGTACTATGAGCTGCTGCAACCGGGTGAAACTATGAATGGAGAACGTTATCGACGACAATTAATGCGTTTGAAGCAAGCTCTGGCCAGAACACGACCAGAATAGGAGAACAGACATGATAAACTTATTGTTCAACATGATAACGCTCGCCCACATGTCGCAAAACCGGTCAAAACCTATTTAGAAAATGTCGGATGGGAAGTTTTACCCCACCCGCCGTATTCACCAGACGTTGCTCCTTCGGACTACTACTTGTTCGATTGCATGAACAACGATTTGATTGGACAGCGGTTTACTTCTTCAGAAGATATCGAAACATGGGTCTCTGACTGGATCGCTTCCAAGGATGAGGACTTCTTTCGCCACGGAATCCGTACATTGCCTGACAGATGGGCGAAAGTGGTGGCTAGCGATGGACAATATTTTTCTTAAGGTATTTATGTATTTTGTGTTTGTACTACAGCTTCAATGTGTGCGTACCAACCGCACGAATTAATTCCTAGACCAAATATATATATATATATATATATATATATATATATATATATATATATATATATATATATATATATATATATATATATAAGATTTTGATGTACTATGTTGTAAGTATATTCTTTTAGAGCTTCACAATCATCACCATTGGATGGGATTGAAATTAGTCAAGAATAACGGGGTAAAACTCACTGTAACAGGTAACTTGGAAGAAGCATTCGATCACACATAATGTTTTTTCACTTACTTTAGTAGCATTTACTCGATTTTGATCCAGTACTGCATATGTTTGCCTAATGCTCCACGTTTAAATGTAATGGGCCTTATGCAGAGTCGTTCTGATGAGTGATTATTGTCATACTAAAGAGTTCGACTAACATATGTTTCCTACAGTAGTCAGGCCTTTAGTAAGACGCTAATCATACGTCAAAACGACTCTGCATAAGGCAGAATATGTTTGGCATTAAAAGCTACTAAAGACGCCTTGAATATACTTTTATCTTTAAAGGAATATGATACACTATAAACTTCTTTAAAGTATTCTGATAGCGTTTATTTTATTTTACTTTTACTTTTTAAGACATAAAAACTATATTTATTCTTTTGATAATCAGAGACAAGGAACAGAATTCGCACATTCATCTAAAATGTTTAAAGATAGTTTTCTTTGAATACACAAGATTTTCATGAAACTTGGCGTACGCTATCTTTGAGACTTTCGAGTCAAAGTATGAGGCCCTATGTGGCGTAATCGCTAACTCTCTCAGATTTGCCGAGAGCGGTCCCGGGTTCGATTCCCGGTGGGGACTATGGGTCGAAAAAGTGTAACAGGTTTTTCTTGAGTGAAGTTGAGTGAGGTTTTCCCGGTTTCTCTCATTTACACTAGGCAAATGCCAGGAGGGTACCTAACATAATGGTCCCAGGCCCCTTCCTTCCTTCTTCAATCCTTTCTTCCCTCCCTTTCATTGGATAATGTGCTCACCGAGGGACGTCATCTCTTATATTCGTGACGGGCTAAATGGCCTTAGATGCCGATAACCCAGAAATCTAATTCTTAATTCTTATCGAGTCAAAGTATGTATTTGGTAAAAGTATGTATGCAGTTGCTTCATTATCGCAGTTTAATTATGCTTATTGTGTTTTGTGTTAATATTATTTTCTTGTTTATGTGTTCAAATGCAAAATTTCCATTTTCTTGCGGGCAACTCTCGATCGGAATGTGAAATCATATTTTTTAGCATACTCTCTGTTAAAAATGTTCTTATTGGTTAAATTTCGTTAGTTTATAAATAACACCATGATACCAAACGACCTTGGATGCACACTTGTTTCAGTGTATCATGAAACTATTATCCTATTTTTATTTTAAACGTTAATGAACATTATAAATATACGAGAAACGAAGCTAGTTAACTTTTCACTATATCTTAGTCTTTATATCTACACTTTCAAATTATATTTACACTTTTAAGTATATATGTTAATGGATAAGTACTAAATTATTTTTACAGAATCGATTGAGAGGCGGCACAGTGACTTAGTCAGTGGTAGAGTGCTCAACTCTCTTGCTTGGTTAGATCCTCGAACACGCGAGTTTGTGGTAGATTACATTGAGTCTGGGAGTTTTCCCGGGTTCTCCTGTTTTGTCCCATATTCCACCAATTATGTCATAATTTATTTTCATTAATTCATTCGTCGTCTTGAACTTAAACATCAGTACCAGGGGAAGTAAAACTAGAAATTTCATTTCATTTACAGAATCCAATAAGAAAATTCAATTGTAGAAATAGGTTGAGTAATGCTGGAAACATCAATTGTTTTTCACTTCTTGAATAACTTCAAATCTTTGTTCAGATTAAAGTGTTAAATTCTGTATGTACATAACACATACAGGATATAGGGCTATCCAATTTTTCCTGTAACATTTGATTCCAATATTCGAATTTAAAGACTGCCTTCAAAACAAAATGTCACTCGAGACCCCAAGGATGGGATGATTTGGAAACGGAGAGTTCGAGAGGGATGCAAAGCCAATTTGACCACAATTAGATCTTTATAGCCGACGCTGATTTGAAGCTTGTATTTCAATTTTCAAGTGCTAAGTAGGCAGGAATTTATTTCGGGAGGGCCCAAATTCAATATGAGGATAAAATATATTAAAACGTGTAATTGAACGCCTATATTAGATTAAATTTACAGGATAGTTGAGATTTTGGGCGGTCCGAACTTCTAGGACCCACACTCTGGTTACGTCCCTGATTACAAAGGTAGTAGATTTGACACAAAGAAGTTTTTAATTGTCTGTAGAAAACTATTTAAAACCCAAAATTTGCATACTGACACCATTTCTGGAAATCAGTAGTACGTGATATCGAATACCGGAATCTAAAACGCAAATATTTTGTCCAATGACCCAAACCGATACAAAATTATTAGGCTTATTCATAACTGCTCTCGTCAATGCAACGCAAAATATACGTTGCAGTTTGTGATAGTAGGCATTCTAATTAAATTATTTATTGCTTTTTTTTTTGTTACATTGTGATCTGCAAATTTTTCGAAATTTACCACAAAAGGAGGCCCGAGATTCTGTATGATGAGATTTTATGGATTTCTCGGTGTAATCTACTTGAGAGATAAATTTATATTTTGAACTTGACAACACTGTTTTTCTATGCTTCGAGCGAACAAAAGAAAGTAGTGTTTGTAAACAAATGCAGTTTTGAAGTGATTTGGATTTGACGGAAGAATGCACTATAAGTTTGACACGTTTATTATGTTAATACCGCAGAAGGAAAAAGATTCATTATTCAAAGAAGCAGACACATTTATATTTTAGTAGATCATTCTATGTCTTCCGTTAGAAAAGGCATCTCTATGAAGAATATGCAGGGGACAAGGCAAGAGTATGTTTTTTTTTTTTTTTTTGTATTTAAAATTGTGTTATTGCAAATTTAGATTTATCTGTTTATGCGTGTACATTTAATACATTATTAGTACATTTAATATCTTCATTAAATAAAGGTTGAGATTAATTAAACAGGACAAACTTACTAGCTAATTAAAAGTTTGCTGAAAAAAAAAATGAATAGCTTTGACGTTATTTGTTCATATTAATAAAGGTTTAATAGTCGGGAAATCAATTATTTGTAACAAATGAAACACTGACCAAATCTTGAACACACACTGTATTTTAAACTATAATGTGTAACGGTTAGGATGTCTAACATTTCCTTCAGATATCTAAAACCGTTACACATTATACTTTAAAATACAGTGTGTGTGTTGAAGCTTTGGTCAGTGTTTCTTTCGTCAGAGTAAAATTTGTTTACCTCATAAAGAATGGCTATGCTCAAGGAATTTCTAGCAGAACAGAAGGTACAAGTCAAGTTTAGATACTTTACATTTTGAAAAATTTACAAATAAAATTCAGTATCTGTGTGAAAAGAGATGTTTATAAGGAACAAATGTCTGCAGGCATAAATAAACTAAACGAATTAAACAGTGAGTAACACAGCTGGGGTTAAGTTCTAAAGTTAGACGTCCGTTTCCAAGGAAATTTATAAAATTTACAGGGAAAATATGTTTACAAGTGTAGAGTTAACTAGCGTACAGGTTTACTTGTGGCGCACCACTAGAAAGAATGGTTGAAAATTTATAATTCTTTTATTAATTTCGTTCGTATTGTCCGTTATAAGGTTTCCAGTGGGCGTCATAAAAATATCTCACTTGGCATAGATAAAATTGAAGGGGGCCACTAGAAGTAATTGTTAAAAGATTACAATTCTTTTACGATTTACGTATATATACGGCTTTCGGATGTGTAGCATAAAAAACTAGTGCAAGAAACAAACCAACTTGTGCTAGGTGGCCACTAAAAGGCATAAATGCTATCTAACCCAGTGAGCCCAGGGCGAAGCTGGTGGGTATGCAAGCGATGGTAGAGGAAAGAAGTGGGTTTGGGCAATGATATGAGTTTCAGTAGCACTTGTCATGGTTTCATACTAGTAATGCTTCGCTTGTAACCCTTTTAAATTCCGGCCTTTTTAAAGGTAAGTTATAGACTTTCAGTCAAGCTTCTACAGTATCATCCCTATTTCTCGTGGGATAATGGTTCATATCTCGTTTTTTCACAATAGAGCAACCTTTCAAATGGTACAATATACATTTTAAATCGTGTCCCTGAGGCGGGAGATTTTGAGAAATTGGATTTTTCTGTGCAAATATTTTTTTTTCAAATTTTAAGCCCGTCTGGACCCCCACCCGTGTTAACGCAGAGACCTGAAAATTACTAATGGGTGTATTTAATGTGTGTACAAAATTTCAAGCTTCTATCCTGAATAGTAAGAGCGTGAAATATATTTATCAATAATCCCCACAATGCCCCGGATTACCGCAAAAGACCCTGATTTGAGGTAAAAAAAAAAAAAAACTCCTGAGACATCCCTATTTATCCTAGGATCATGGTTCGCCCATCATTCTCTTCAGAATAGGACCGACTTTCAAACAGTACCATTCACATGTCCCCATCGTGTATCTGAGGCGAGAAGTTTGGGAAGAAAGGGATTTTTTGATTAAAATGTCCTTTTTTTCAACTTTTTGCCCCTCTGGGCCCCCCTGTTTTAACGCAGAGATCTGAAAACAATCTGATATATACTACTCGGTGGACTGAATGTTTGTGCAAAATTTCAATCCTCTAGGTGCAAAAGTAAGCCAAAAAAAAAAAAAAAAAAGCAAAAATAGGTCTAACAAAAAATTTTTTTTAAAAAGTTATGACATCATCACCTCCCATGTCTCGACGCAGAAAGGCGTGAAACCATATGTAACGTGTTCTACAATGCCTGTATACTTGAAAAAGCAAAAAAGAACCGAAGTAAAGAACTTTATTGTTTTTTTTTTTTTTTTTTTTTTTTAATCGAATAATGAAGACATTACTTTAGTACCTAAAAATAGGTACTAGAACTCCAAAGGGGTAAATGTAAAATACTACAGGTTCTGTACACTGTGCAGAAATTTGCCGCCGGTAAGAAATAGCATGTAATATAGGTATCTTTCATATGCACTCACTTTTATCCGTCGTAAAGCATTTACATGATTTTACACTAGGAACCCTACACTTGTAAACCTAAAATATAGTTGAATTACTTTGTATTTAATTCTGTCCCCTGCAGAAATTTGTTCCTTGTAAATATGCCTTTTCTTGCAAAGTATTGAATTTTACCACTACCCGTAAATCTTTCAAAATTTGGTGTGCCCAAACTACACGTACACTGGTACTGGTGTAAAGTCATTACAAGTGCTGTACGACTATAAAAATAGTGAGTGCATATAAAAGATGAGTATGTTAGATACTTTCTTTCGTCGGAGGAGTATTTCCGCATAGTGTACGAAAGCTGTATTTTTTATGATTACGACCTCCTTCATGTAACAGACCGTCATCGTCAGGGAGGAGGTGGAGCTTAGAGGGCGGCTTCATTTCTCATTCATGTATTATTCCTCATCTGCATGTTCTTGCATGCCGTCTCAGCCGCGAATGCCGATACCGAACTCGTGATTGATTGGTGGGAGTCTGGGGAAATTAATGGTCCGTTGAGGACTTCCTCCATTTGGAGTGTGTCACGTGCTCTCGTTATAAAAGCGAAGCTCGTACGTGGAGGCTCTAGCTATTTTAATATAGTCTAGGACACGTTTTACGTAAAATTTAAATTTGTCTATATACGTATCTTTTGTAATAATCATCCATGGTAAGACGACTCCAGAGTACATAAAGTAGTTCAACAAACGAGGGCAAGCATAAATTTAGGAGAAAATATATTTTTGAAATAATAAAATATTTAAGTCCTCTTTACTAATGACTTTATAAACTTCCTCAAAATATATTCTAAAAAGAAGATACGAAAAGCCTCTCATTATACACATTTAACAAGAACTGTATACTGTTCCATTTAAACAAGCACTTGGCATAATTCATAATCAAACATTAACGTCTTCAATACTACAATAGTCCGAAATTTATCACTTATTATTTTAAATATTAACCCTTTTTGTCAGTAAAACTGATTTCTTCGAAACATACCTGTAATTCAAAAATCAAACTCACCATGATCATGTTACACTCATCATATACGCACTCATATACGCTTTGATAGAAGACCACTTGCTAATATTGAAAAATTTAACTTCTCGCCGTAATAGCATTATGAAATATAATACTTTTAATGAATAACGTACTGCAATTCACCTCAAATCCAAGAATAACTTCTTTTCTATATATTCCAAATGCAATACTATTTTTCTTTTTAAGTTTGCCCATCTAACTTTTGTAAACGATTTAAACACTTTCCCAACTTCTGGAATCAAACACTCCACTTTGTTCATTTCAGTCTGAATGACCTTAACGTCACCCAGAGGGATAGAACAGAACAAGTAATTCCCAATATTGTCAGATATGGCGCTTTAAAATCGCCTATCTGATTGCATAACCGTCTCAATAGAAATGAGAAAAAAAAAATCGTAACGTCAATACGGTACAAGTGGATGTAGACCCATTCCGGCCTGCTATTGTGTGCATCCAGTGTTTGTGTTGTCCGATATCCAAGTCTTTGAAAATATAAAAAAATTCAAAAAAGCTATTAAAACATAAAAAAGTAGAAAATAATAAAAATATAAAAAAATAGGCTCATTTTGTTCTCTTGTAGGCTGGTGAGGTCTATCTTTTTAGTTCAACTGATTGTTTCTTTTAATTCCAATTTTTTTTTTCCAGGCCATGTGTTTCTGTCCACGAACATAATTTTCTTGTATCCCCATTCCTCTTGACAGAGTCGGCCCCACGCTGATCGTACGGTGAGGGCGTGGTTTTCTACTCGCAAGCGTCCCGGTGTGAAGTTGCGACGGTCAAACACATTTTCGCTTTGTAAATGTATATTGAATACCAACTTTTTATGGGTACCAAGAAATCTTTAAGATCAGGCCCGGACTTTCCTTCTCGTAACAAGTTTCTTAAGAAGCGAGAACGAGACAAACTTTCAAGTTGTAGATCATCATCATAGGTATTCTGCCTTTATTGGCAGGTCACTTGCCGCAGCTGAGAAGCTTCCATGGTCCACGGTCCTCCGCTAACCTTTTCGTCTTCGCGTATGATCTTTCTGTTTTAATATCATCTATTAATTGTAGTCTCCTTCGCCCCCTCTTTCTCTTTCCCGCCACCATACCCTCTAGGACGTCCCTCATGATACAATCTCTTCTTAGGCAATGTCCCAACCAGTTTCTCTTCCTCTTCCTAATAATATCTAAAAGTGTTCTTTTCTCACCCACCATTTCTAACACTCTCTCATTCGTTTTCCGCTCGACCCAACTAATTCTTTCCATTCTTCTCCACACCCACATTTCGAAGGCTTCTAGTCGATTTTCGTCACCTTTACGTAATGTCCACGTTTCCGCCCCATACAGTACAACACTCCACACGAAGCATTTTATGAGTCTTTTTCTCAACTCTTTGTTCAAGGTCCCACAAAACAGACTTTTCTTTCTTTTAAAGGCTTCTTTCGCCATTTCTATCCTTGCTTTTATTTCACGTTCGCATTTCATGTCATTACTAAGAATACTACCCAGGTATCGAAAACTATTCACTTGTTCTATTTTCTCCCCTCCTACTTTTATATTTGACACAGACCCCTTCGTTCCAATCACCATGGCTTTTGTCTTTCTAACGTTTATTTTCATCCCATATTCTTCAAAGCCCTTTCTCATTTTTTCTAACATTTTATTGATTTTCTTTTCAGATTCTGCAACAAGGGCCATATCGTCTGCAAATCTTATGCATCTAATCATTCTACCTCCTACCGAAATGCCATCATCATCATGTAGGCTCTTTTTCACTATCTCTTCTAGATAGACATTAAATAGTGTTGGCGAGAGGCAGCATCCTTGTCGAACTCCCCTTCCAATTGCACTCTCTTCCGTCAGTTCTTCCCCTATCCTAACACTTACTTGTTGGTTCATGTATAAGTTTCTTATGAGTCTTCTATCTTTCCATTCCAACCCTATCTTTGTTAGAACTCCCAACAACAATTCCCAATTCACGCGGTCAAAAGCCTTTTCTAGATCAATAAATACAACATACATCTCTTTCCCTTTTTCTATAAATCTTTCACCGATCACCCTTAATAATCCAATAGCATCTCTTGTGCCCTTGCCTCTTCTGAACCCGAACTGCTCTTCCTCAACATCTTTATTTGTTCTTCCATATAACCTTCTGTTCAGTATTCGGAGCAGAATTTTAGCTGCATGAGATATGAGACTAATAGTTCTATAATCCTCACATCTCTTTGGGTTCGATTTCTTAGCCATCGGTATCATGATCGTAAGTTGTAGATAGTGTGGTAAAAATAAGTATGGTAATTCCTGTAGTCCGATATCTTGTAATTAAAGATAAAGATGCTGGTGGTCCCAATGATGAAGCAAATTGTACGAGTGCTGTTAAGAGCTTGTCCCCTTTTCTCATTAATAAAGTTACACCTTTCCTCATAGCCCGGACTGGTTTAAAATATCAAGAAATTACGGAATGGCACTTTCTTGGTTGAAACGATCGACGAGAAGCAAACAGCGAAGCTACTTGAATTGACTATCATTTGGACCAGTGAACGTATCGGTACAACACCATCGTCTACTAAACGTCTCTTGCGGTGTATCATGTTGGGACTTCCTAAATGCCTCCGAGGAGGAGATTAAATTGAAGCTGTACGCGTAGCTCACATCAAAACTAAGAATCAAGTGAACTCGTTGCTACTCAGTCACTAATTCTTACTTTGAGTTTGCCTATACTTCCGGATTACGTGAAGGGAGATCCATATGGACTTAAGATACGTCCCTGTATTTCGATTCCACTGCGTTGTTTCAAATGTCAACACTTAAGGTATACTGGCTTATCGTGTATTGCGAGTGCTGCTCTTTGTGTGAATTGTGGTAGTCATGGTATGAACCCATTACAACGACCAAGCCAAGGCGAGCATTCTGCTTGGTCTCGAAATTGTCTCGCCTTTCAACGTGAGAAACGTATTCGAGAGCTAATGGTTGTTGAGATCTCTGCTGGTGATGCTAAACGTCGCTTAAAAGGAAGCATCCTTTCTTCACCTTCTGTGCCCTTCGCTACTGTTGCAGCCACTTCTTGTAAATCTGTGGCAACCAGACATCCGACGTTTCCACCCAAACCGATCTTATCCCCGACAAAAGTCCAGAAATTCAGAGCCCAGTTGCATCGACTAGCGAATCCCCAAAGACCTCATGTGTTTCTTTTAGTGTTCGTCTTCGATTAACCATAGCTCTTCGACGCTTATCTTTTGTCGCTGACCTGAAACGTAACCAGCATATACACCAGCTCAATGATATGGTTCTTAATCTGAAAAGACCGAAATCTACACTTGTTTGTAAGCCACCTTTAGTTTCTTTGAAAGGTGACTTAATGGAAGATCAACTGATGGACACTGAGTGGCCAGTACTTGGGCCACGTAGAAAGCTTCTCCTCAAACGTTGATTTCTGTTGCTTTATTGTTTTTTTACTATTGTTATTGTTATATATTTTCTTTATTTTACTATTATTAGTATTTATTATTAGTCTTATATATTTTCTATATTGTTACTATTATTACTATTCATTGTTATTGATATGTATTTATTGTTATTATTGTATATATATGTTATTTTCATATATTTATTGTTTTAGCTTTTCTTTTGCAGCAATATTGTTGTTATATTTTGATATGTTGGTCTTGAACTTTTATTTACGGCTGCCATGATGATCGTGACGGGGTCAAATGGCCTCGATGCTGACTTCCTCATTAAATCTCAATCAATCATGATTACGAGTGTAGCGTTACTAGTGTGAAACCAACTTGAGCTATTCTTCTACAGATGGTGGCCGCGGACTAAACCCACATAAACAAGTTTTCAGCATTTTATAACTATGCAATTGTTGTTATTTCAGCTTACGTTACTTAGAATTACTTCTCTGTCATTTCTGTCGTTCACTTTCTTATTTTCATGCTTTCTTTGCTCCTCACTAGATACATATTTATTTATATTGTATTACTGAGCAAAATTAGTACCTTCAACTGATAAGTGTTGCAAACTACGCGCTAATCAGAATTAACTAAAACAATGAAACCTTACTAGTGCTCAGGATTTTCTGGTAAACGGGTGCCTGTCTGCCTGCTTGTTACGCGATGTATCTGGTTTTTCCCGATCGAATGGGAGCTCAGTCAGGACTTTCGACCTTGTGACCCATTTGGCTCATTCGGCCGTATGATCTGTTTGGCTGTTAAAACTGATAGACTCGTTAGAACCGATACCTGTTATAATCGTTAGACCCAATAAACTCATTGTGAGTCCGCACTTACGAAATATAACAATTTGTATTACAACAATCACCTAAAACTTCTTTTTTTATATATATATATATAGATTAATGGCAAAATATGTTGTTTTCATACAAATATTTAACATACTGTTTGTGCTTTAAAAAAATAAAAACATTGAAAATCAAAAGTACATATGTTACTCTTCTTTAAATGTCGGTGATGTTTTAATGGATAGCGTTCTAGAGTAGAAGTGTGCCTTCTTAGTCGTTTTGTTCGGTATATTATCTATCCCGGTTGCCTTTCCGTTGCTAAGTTCGGATGTAACTTTTTCAAACTCATTCCTAAGGATACTAAACCCTTTATTATCCTCGCGTATTTCATTTTCTACTTCTACATTTAGCCCACAGGGGTCTGTCCCTACTCTCATATAAGTCCTCAACATATTCTTTCCATCTTCCTAAGACTTCACTTATCTCGCTGACTATCTTTCCATTCTTATTTTTTACTGCCATCTTAATACTCCTTTGTTACCTCCAAAGTTCCATATATATATATATATATATATATATATATATATATATATATATATATATATATATATATATATATATTTCACTTTCTTGTACATTTCCTCATATTTCCCCATTGTTTCTTATTCTTCATCTGTTCTGTAACCCATGGTTTCTTAGCCGTTTTGCATTCGCTGTAACCTACTACTTGTTATGCAGCCTGCTGTATGCAAAGTTTAATATGCTCCCACCGTCTGTTGCTACCCACACCTATCCTTTCCTTGTTTGTCAACTTTTCAGTATCCAACATCTTGTTGCCTACTTTTCTTCTGCCTGCATTTTTCAGTTGAATATCCACTTCGGCTAGCACAAGGCTATGGTCAGAAACAATGTCTACACCGGGAAGGTTCTTTGCTTTCTTCAAGCTATTCCGATATCTCATGAATCATAACGTAGTCTGTCTGATATGTTCCACCGTCTATTAGGAATTTCCACATATATCTTCTTCTCTTCTGCTGATTGAACCACATGTTCCCAATTACTAGTGAATTCTGTTCTGAACAGTATCTATAAGAGTGTAATGAAAACACAATAGCTGTTCTCATCTGACAACGTTATCATCTCTCTCTAACGTTTGATATTCTTCGACCACTGTATCAGTATTCACTAATAACTATATTTCTGATCTTCTTCACAGGGATTATGGTTGCACGTCCCGAACTCACGCACTAATAATGACACAACTACCTGGAGATTCATATTCATGCCCACAAGAAGAAATAACTTTTCCATATGATCAATTAGAATATACCATATCATTTTCTAGCACTTCCTCAAAAGTGGCTCACCGACCAAGTGCACAATTATCTTCCTACACTAGCTAATGAGCTTTCTCGCGTACTTTCTGTCTGCAAACTGGACACAGTAGATGGCATGGACTCACATTTGGTCTCTTCTTTCTCTGTCATCAATGACTATCTTTCCCGTACTCGCAACTATTCTGCATGTAAACACACTTGGCCTGTATACAAACTAGAGTTCTCCAAGCTGTAGCTTTTGCGTCATACTAGTGAGTCTATATCAGACAGTTTATATACGTCCTTCTTGCATGTTACTTCTCCACTCATAACAGTTACTACAGATTGGTTAACATCAATGTATTCCTGGTAAGATTTCAGTGTTATTTCATATGCCACATGACTCACTTTCTCTTTTATACTATGAACCCTAATTCAAGATGGCCACTTTCAATATGGCGGCCATGATGTTAATTACATATAGCAGATTTTGTGCATCTACTACTAAACTTTAGCTTTATGTTTGTGGACATTCACGCGCGGAACAAGTGATTCCTTAGCTTTCTCTGTTACTGGGCCCTATTTCTTTCGGCTCTCCTGCTTTTCCATGTTGTCCTCAGCCCTCTCTAAATTTGCATATCAACATAGTTTCACACTTTCTTTCATATCTAATACACGTCGTTCGGCAACTCAAGTGCCCCATTTAGACCCTTCCCTGGTGAGACTAATGTCCAAGTTGCCATACCAACACTATGATTTCCGCCAACTTGAGAACTGCTACCTTCTCCTAAAACACTTCGTCAGGCTACTCCATTTAGACCAATTCGGTAGAGATCTGGTGAGAGACCAATTCGGTAGAGTGAACTACCGCCGACATAGCTCTAAATTTTACTGTAGCACACAATCCTCCCCACCCGACACATGTGTGTCTTCAAGCATATGGCGCGTGCTGAGAAACCCAATGATATAATACACCTACAAAAATAGATTCAGCACACATATGACCACATTTCACTATAATTTTCCTGTGTGTGCAGTCGGAGTGGATACGGCGACTATGCTTGTGGATTAGACAGGATGGCCACGACATAGCACGTACTGAACATTGTCGTTGGTTGGTGATTTTCAACTTTTATGTGCATAAAGTGCAAACCATGCAATTTATAAATGAAACAATTACACTTTTCGATTTCTGAGCTCACGCCAGTGTTAACTTGATGTGAACATCCCGCTCTTCCTATTTGAAATTTCAACTTGCATTCAACACAGCGGACTTTAATATGGTGGTCACTGTCGCCATGTATCGTATAAGTTGCAGCCGTGAGTTTACTACCTTCTCCCAAGAAATTTCGTATTTTCTTCTCAGGTTTCAAATTAAAAGGGCGTACAAAGATTTTCGACTCTCGTTGTACTATAAAATACATTTCAGAGGAACCTTTCATTTCTCCAAAGCGTTTTTTTCCCTCTAATAAAGATTACTTTAAAGTCTACCTATAATAAAGAAAATACACTATTTTGAAGATAGAGCAATTTATTTTTTTCCTATATTATATATATTCATTCATTTTTCAACTGATTTAAATATTTGAGCATTTATATTTCAATTACTAAATTAATTCCACAAATAACAGTTATAATACAGTTCTACAAAATGTACTGAAGACAATAAAACAAAAATCATGCTTTAACGATCTTTATCCATTTTTTGTGTTTATTTTTGTTTCATTGTGCATTTTATAAAGATAGCTGACAACATTTAATGACCTTGTGTTTTATTCTTCTAAATATTGCAACCAAATACTAAGTAAACAGACAATTTCTGCCAAAGTATCGTGAATATCGTTGTGGATGAGTGTAGTGAGTGATTGAATTGACATTGAGTGATTCTCATTTATTTTTATTGATTGATTGTTTGTTTATTTGTAGTTTACTCGGAGTTGTCGATGTAAAATTTTAGGATTTATGGGCAGACCCCTGGAAAATAAAGCTAGAAAGAAACTGTCCCCAGCCGAAAGCCATTGGACAGGACTCCAAAGTGATAAACCATCACTTTCTAGCTAATATGTATACATTTAAAATTATCACACATGAACTAAAGGCAGTTTAAGATAAAGGAAGCCTTACTTGTTTTCAGTTAGAGAAAATGAAATATTTAACTATAATTTTCGGAGGCTGTGCTTGCATATTTCTAAAGAATTTGAAACACTTTGTAATTATTTAATGTTATGTAGTGGTGGATATATGAGAGAAAAGTACCAAACTCACGTTCTTCTATTGGTAATGAAAATGAAGTATTTCGTTTTTGATACTGCAATAGGTCGCTTGTGAAGTTTTCAGAAGAGGGAAAAAAGTTACCGTAACCAAATCTGAAATCCCTTGATATTGCTATATTGCCAATGTGAACTAGTGCTGTTGGTGTGACGTCTTTCAGGAAGCAGCTGCTGGGAGTTTTGGTTACAAAATTATGAAGAATTGAACATGGCTATTTAGTGACATATGACACGTTGCAGTATCGACTATTTGTATTTTTGTGAAGCGGAAAATTAAACAAATTCTTTTCTGGAAAAATTACCGAAATATTTCCATCAGTGTGGAGTAGCTAGATAACAAAGTACTTCTTCAACAAAACATTTATTCCATATTGTTTGATTACTACACAGTAATATTTTTTTTTAATGAAATGGTATATGTTTTCTCAAATGTAATAAGATACGTAGAGAATACATAAACGTGTTTATTTCATGAAGTGAAAGTTCGGAATATATTTTCATTGATGTAACTGAATATGGTTAGTTGTTTTTGTTGTTATTGAATTTAAGGGAATTTGAAGTTATTGAATCCAGATTCTGTCTTGTTGATTTCCTGTACAGGATCATTTAGTGCTTTTTCTTTCTTCTTTCCATTTCTTTTGTAAGAATTTATTTTATTTATAAATATAATATTCCTAAAAAATACTCATATAAAATCAAAATGATGTCCCTAAGCTCACAATTCCTCGAGAAAGAATACATTAAAAATTATGTCATTTGATTTTATTGTTAATAGTAGTTATGAAGCAAAAACTAAACTGAGTTAATAAGTTTTATTGCTGTTCGTTATTGTATTGTTTCGGTGTATACTATAATGAAAATAAATTCGATATGCCGGTTATATCTTTTAAGATTTTGTGTGCGTTTTTCTAACTACTATCTGATGCTTTTCTTTTATACTAGTACTTCTTTAAAAAGTCATGGGAACAAGAAACAGTATATTGAGAAATACGTTGAAGATGCTTTACAGATGCAAAGACGAGAACGTTTGGCGGAACGAGGTCTAATTACTTCATTAAATAACTTAAGAACGTGGGATCCAGATTCGGCGACTGAGCTTTGGGAGTTTAGTGATAAGTTGGAAAAACACAGGTATAAATATTTATCGATGTTGTAAGTGATGATGATGATTTTTCATAGTTATTGTAAGTTTTTTTTTTTTTTGTTTTTTTGTTTTGTTAATTGTGTTTTTCTTAGCATTGCTATCTCTTGTTTGCACAATAAATTTGATTGATTTGTTTACTCATCTTACACAATAATTTATCGTGTTCATTATGGAGAAATCTGAAAATGTTTTCTATAACTTGGAGTAAAAAATTCAACATTTTATTTGCTTCAGACAAAAGAAAGCAGGGGCTGCTATGCGTATAGTGGTAGAGAGCTCACTTCTGGTGCTTGGAATCCCTAGTTTGAGCTCGCTGGCGCAAAATAGGCTTCGTTGTGGACCAATACCGTGTGCGTGAGTTTTCTCTAGGTTCTCCCGTTACCATTTCATTCATTATCATCATGATGATCTCCCTTAGTCTCTACACTAAGGAATGTTATACTAAGAAAAAGTCAATTTCTGAATTATTTCGATATGACGGATCCTCCCAATTTTCTTAACTTCGTTGAACTATCATATCTTGTTCAAATACTCATATTACAAAATTAAAAGCATGTTACATTGAGTGAACAATGGCTTCAAGTGGATGCATACACTGATTATTTTTAACTGAAGTTTGAGGCGTAGGGAGCAGTTGAAGAGGTATAGAATATAAGAATATAGAAATATAGAAGAAATATATTCTAATAAATTCAAAGTAATTATGAAACTTAAATTCTGATTTAGTATTTATGTATTGCTTGAATGGAAATCGTAGGAGTGAAGGAATGCAAATGTGCATATTACTAACATGTAAATTAGTATACAGTGTGTTAATGAACTATACCGACAATTTGTAAGAGGTGATTCCTGACATTAAAATAAGAGAAAAAGTTCATATGGACGTATGGCGAAAAGTGCATAGTTTCAGAGCTAGGGCTGTCCAAAATCGTGAAATAGCCAAATTTCAACAGGCCCTATTTCAAATTTGAGAAACTGAGGATGGTGGTTTTTAGTGTAAAGGAAGTCTTGCATAAGTAGTCCAAAAATCACATTTCATTAATGTTCAATGAGTGTACAGAGTATTCCCTGCAGAGTGAAATTCCCAGACATGCCATCAACCAAATTTTGAGATATGCTCTGACATTATGATTGGTCCAAAGTAGGCAAACGACAAGTCTTGATAGCAGTGAACACGGAATCATTTGGCACAATGTCAGAAGTGTTAAGGATAGTCAACAGCACGGTCTCTCGTACTCGGTAAAACGCATGCTGCGATGTTTTCTTTCACGCTTACAAGTGAAGAAAACGTGAAATATACCGAGACAAAAATATATCGCATCACACGTTATTATGAACAGAAAAACATGGAGCTACCGGTTCCTAACACTTCCAACTTCCCTCCGAAGCACTGGATTTCCATTGCTGCCAAGGCTTACTCCTGCCTACTTTGGACCCTCCTTGAAATCAGGGTATATCTGAAAACTCTATTGAGAGCATATGTGAGAATAACACCCTGTAGGGAATACCCTGTACACCTATTGAAAATTGATGAAATATGCATTTTTGGGTTGTGTATGTGTGGCTTCTTTTACGCTGATAAGGACCACCATCCACAGTTTCTGGAATTCGAAATAGGCCCTGCTGAAATTTAGCTATTTCGCGATTTTGGACAGCCCTAGCTCTGAAACTATGCAATTTTCGTCATAGGTCCATATGAACTTTTTCTCTTATTTTGATGTGAGAACTCACCTCTTACAGTTTGTCGGTATAGTTCATAAACACCCTCACCCTGTATACTCCCAATAAATTATGCTCTGTGATGAGACTTCAGAGTGAAAAAAGTGCTAACTACTACTATGCTACGCTGCCATACATCCTCTAGTCTTGAGGTTGGTGCTTATGGGTAATAATTAGCACACAGGATTGGTAAATCGGAGGTCGAGGCTGATTTTCAGCTCACTCACCAACTTTTTCAGTCTGAATTTTCATTAACTTCTCAGCTCAATTATAAGGAACGTAGTGTAAGGAAGATCGATCCCTCATATAACATATTTAACCAAGTCATGAGTTAAAACCCAAATAAAAAGCTATTGAAATAGCTTCTTAGGTAGACGATTTATTTTTAAGAAAATCTGCCTCAACTGCTATACATTTCAGTGGCGCGAAGCGTGCCGTAAAAACTGAGTAGACAGACAGAGATAGGTAGATAGGTAGATAGATATTGTATTTTTTACTTCTATTTTTTAGTTCTGATATTTCGTACTGTATAAAGGATGCTGATATACACTAATCACTATTCCAAGTAAGATGATACCTGATAATTCATAAATATAGTATTAATGTTTGAGTTTTGAATATTCTTTGCAATATATGTTTACTCTGTTCCTTTAAATATAAAATTTTATAATTAGTTAAATTTAGTGTATAGTATTTTTTCCGAAGTTTAGATTTTTGAATAGTACCACATTTACTAGAAATGGGGACATTACTTCCCCATATCTTCTTTAGGGATAGTCATTTCTAAATACCTTAAAAATGAGCTGTAAAGTTTAAAAAAAAAAAAAGTAAAACACAAATACTTTACTGTAACCTAATACCTAATATCTTACAGTCTTGTAAATGAGCTCCATACCCTGTTCTTCATTTCGGCGAAAATATTAATAGCTCTTTCTTTGAATTCAGATATCCTTCACAAAGCTCTCACACAAGTTCTTTATTGTAAGTGTCCGTAATTCAGAAAGTGTTTTATTTGTCATGCTGTTCGTTAAGTAAGTTTTCACTCTTTTTAGGGTACTCATTGAATGTTTACAAAAACCTGAAGTTAATGGAATGCTCAATACCATATTAGGACCTTTGTTATTTCCTGATGTACGCTTTGAAGTTCATTATTGAGAATATATTTCAAGTATTCGAGAAGAGAAATGTGTTTGTTACTATCGTAACACAAGTTGATAAGTTTATTCTTAAGCTGATCTGAGCAAAAAATATTGGGAAAGGTGGATATTAAGTCAATCAGTTTGCCCTATGGAAAAATTTGTTGATACATACTAAATTTTCTATAATTTAATAGTTCTATAATGACCAGATTTTTGTATTTTCAAATCTTTCGTCTGCACAATTATTGAGCGAAGATTTTTAAATAAAACTCTGTTTTGATTTTAAGAAAAAACATGCGTTCCTGTGCAAAGGGCAGAAATTTCATTTTCAATTTGCTGTGCAGTATTATGACATCTTAAGAATTCTAAGTATATTACTGTCGTTAAAATTTCGTTTACGCACAAATTTATATCTGATGCAGGGTTTTATTTTTTATTTTATTTTATTTTATTTATTTATTTTTTTTTTGACTGAAGAACACTAAACAGATGATCAGTATAAATAAAGATCTTTCCATACAAACAAAGCAAGAATAAAAATTGTGGGATTTTAGAAACGTTCTTTAACACGATCGCAAATAGAATTGACTCGGGATACCAGTCATTAGTTGCGATAATGTGCTCAGTTGCATTGTAAAATTCACTGTAGTGCATTTTGATTGTCTGTACTACTCGTCAATGGTAGCTCCACTGTGTGGTGATGGGTGAGGTAATTGGAAACCTTAACACTTCATTTTTTTAAATGTTCCATGTAGATTAAATTAAGTTGATGAGTATAGCTAAAATAGGTAATGGGCAAGATTTTTGAATAATTGCTTCCCCCTGTATGACCGGATACATACAGTGGGGGAAACTGCCGCTATCATATGTTTGACCGATAAGTTTTGACCTCGAAATGTTCCAATCTCTTAAAACAGTACTAATTAGAGAAGTTAAGGCATTAGCTGTTTCAGTTGCAGAAACATCACCATATGTGGATACAATAATACATGAAGGGAACAGTGTATCAAACCCAAGGGAAAAAGCAGAAATATTTAATAATTTTTTTATAAATGTTGTCGCAAAAATTATGGATGATGATAAAGTAAATAAATGTAAACAGAATGGCTACAAAGTAGTTACTGTAAATAATTTTAAACAAAGTTCAAATAAATGTGAAAAAACAATCTTTCTACAGCCAGTATCAGAAGATGAAATAGCAAATATAATAAAATCTCTCAAAAACAAAAATACAGCTGGAATTGATGATGTAAATAGAGGAGTGAGCCTCAGGCTCGGGTGCCAAATGTAAAATGACCTCTCAAGCATCGGTGTGCAGTAATTTGCATATGACATGAAGTGTCAAGCATGTAAATTAGGCTGAGGCTCTGTAGAGAGAAGAGAAATGCGTACCAGTGATGGTGAGGTATGTCTCTCTCTCTTCATTTGACAGCAGTCTTACGTCACACCAGGGAAGACTGGCTGTCATCGTGGGTTCCATGAACTATGAACTTTTTAGTTGCGGTAGAGACTGAATATATAAAAAAAAATGTTGAGACTCTTTAAAAACAAAAATTTAATTTAGATAGAAAAATCAAAAATGCCCCTATGCAGATCTATGCTACTTTTACAATTAAAAAGAAAATCCCGATTTAGAGATCTACACAGGTCTCATAGTTCATGTTACCTACCCTGATTTTACGTTCTCGAAGTGACTCATGGGCTACACAAATAGTAGCGACTCATGTAACATGAGACTGAGTCTATTGATTACCAACAGAATACACACAAACAAGGAATACTATTTGCAGTAAGTTAAATGAAGTCGCCGAACGAAGTCCACCTGAAAAAACAGAAGTTACAAAACATTTTATATACATTTTTGTACTCACCAAGCAGCAAGTAAACCTTCAGGAATCGTACTGGAATTGCAGTATGAAACGAACGAAGAAATAAAGTTTCATAACGGTTTAATATATCCTTGGCGGAATTGAATTGAACTATTTACACTAGGTTTCACAAAAACACTGTACACGAGATAAAAAAAAATGATACTTGTTTGTCAGTAGCTACTTTTTTACTTATACCAATAGTTCTAGTCCACGCGTGTTTTAGTTTGTTGTCTTCACAGAAATGTTCTGCATGATTCCAGTCTTCACTGCAGTCTGGTTCCTCCAATCTGCACGCATTCTTCCGTATATGCGTGACGCACTTTTATTCCACATAGTACGGTTTTTGATGAACAGCCTTGAAGATTACGCTGTCTCCGTTGATCTCTGCATTGTGGTCTCTCTCTTAAATGTAGAGAGTAACTATCATCCCTATCACAGTAAAGGTGACATAGGCTCGTCACACCTTACTGTATTTTGTGCGCTGTGGTGCAAAAAGTCCCACTAATTAGTTTCACGGGTTAAAAAAAATATTGTTCGTGGTGCAAAAAGTCCCACTACTTAATTTCACAGGTTAAAAAAAAATAAATGTTTATGCAGATGACAGATTTTTAACATATCTGTGTATTATCACAAAACAAACTGGTTGGAAGTGTGCTCATTGTAAACGTGAGCCTTACGGTGAGTCCACCAACACACGTTACTAATATCCTCTGAACACGTACATGTTCTCAGTTAATAGTTGGTTATGGTGTACAAATAACACCCCTAACTATATGTACGAAATAGTAACTATATAAAGTTACTAAAAAAAATCACACTCCCGATGGGGTCATATATAGAAGATATTTCCCCTTTTTCTATCTAAGCACAATATTGTACTTTTCATCGTTGCTGCTATTACACTAGCAAAGACTTGATAATAGAATGTCAATGTACTAAGCGTCTTTTTGACTAAGAACGAAATCTCACTGAGCGACGTGAAGTGTCTCTTGGCTCTAACCGAAGTGTCTTCAATGAATTCTCACTGAGCGACGTGAAGTGTCCTGTGATCAGACCCGAAGTGTCTCGTGACCTCTCTTGCGACCGTAGTTATTAGGCTCGCTGGAACTAGAAAAACCTAGACTCACCTTTAGTCTACCGGTTTTCTTATGGGTCAACGTTGTCTCTCTCTTGTGGTGACTACCCAATTCCTAAATAGGTCACCAAATTTATTCCCTAATATCTAGTTTATATACACGCTCTGGTGAGTTTCATATAGTTTACATGATTCTTTGATCTTTTATGAAGATTTTCATATATAACAATACATATGTTATGTACCGGAAGATTATTAAAACAATTAAGAAAACAAAACATATTAAAAAAATACATGTTCCCCCTTCCATCAAGCACTCACGTGACAGGTAGTGACATCTATAAACCAACACTATCTGCAGCGAGGTGTAATCTCAATACAAACTTTTACTGAATTTCACTCATCCCTGCTTATTGAACATATATGCTGCAAAATTAAACCTTACATTAATAACATTATACAATTTACTTACTAAATACATTATAATACATGACTGTCATTACCTTAGGGGTGGTTAATTAATATATTGGTCTTCCGGATGCATTGGTTTGCAGAAAGCTTCTTCCATCTTTGCAGACGAACACCGTCCAACGAGTTCAAACAACTGCCTGTAAATAGTACTGTCAAAACGTACTGAAAGAGTACGTGATACTGTCGGACATGTGACATACCGTGTTAAATAAACATAATTTATAATCGGTTGCATCCAAGAACCTTTTAAATTTGAATAAAATCAAATTTCTCAAAACCAAATCACAATTTCAAAAACATATTACTCCGCGGCGTTGCTGGCGGTAGCTTCGTTTTTCTCGGTAGCGGGGGAGGAGGGTAAGGTGACGAAAAACGTCATCAAGTTGGTTTCTAGCACCTTATTGTTCCCAAAAACCAGCACCCATGTGCGACTAGAATACAATAGCCATGTTCACGACTGAACGGCGCTATTTGGGAGAGTAGCCAACCCATCTCTCATCCACTAGCCTTGGACATGCAATTGTAGTTCTGCGTACTACTATCTCTGAATAGTCCAATCTCTAGTTTGGGAACTCATAGTAAGCTGGAAACAGTGTTACTATCGTAGTTGCTGTTCGTGGGTGTTCCGCTGGAGGCTATGAGTTTGCTGAACTTCAGGTTGCAAATTTAGAAATGTTCTCCAGAAAAAAAAAAACTCAGTACTTGAAGTTCTTCCATCTCTTCTCATGAAAATGATATGAATTCAATACAAAACATATACATCTTGTTGGCTTCTAACATTTAGTTATGCATGTTTAAATATTTAAATGAATTGATATAAAATATATGTGGTTACACATTTACATATAATTTCCATTTTGATATGCAAAGATTTTGATATGACATTTGCATATCAAAATTTAAATAACGTACGCACTAGGTCTTTTACAAATTCGCCCCTTTCGATATGTTTTGAGAGTAAAGATACTTTAGCTATCAAAGCTTATCGAAATACATCATTACACACAAGTATATACAATAAGTGCGGACGTAATAGAAAATACTTTAACACAACAATACTGATTAATACATAATAAAAACATTAAAGAAAAACTTGTTCCCTTAATAATCTAATGGCATAATACATACACCAAAGGTTAAACTATTAATGTTACACGTAAAATAAAATATTTACATGAATATAACACGAAGAGCTCAGTTCTTCTTCGGTGTTTCAGAATTCTCTTCTTCAGCTGCTGGAATTTTTCTCTGACTTTCAGGAGTAATTGAGTTTAGTGGCCCACACATGTAGGTGTGTGGGGCAGTAGCCTTCTGACAAATTACACATGACCCGCAGTATTTCCTTATCTGCTTTCTCATCTTCGGCCAAGTGTATGTTTCGACAAGCTGTGGTATCAGCTTCGAAGCGGATAGGTGCCCACTTTCATCGTGGTGGTACTGCAGAAGTGGTCGAACCAAGACTTCTGGTATACAAATCTTTACACCATCCTTATCTTTCTTACATAATCTTCCACTAAACAAAATGTATTCGTGATGCTGACTTTTGATTTTCTTCGACGTTTCGGCACTCTGTGTCGCCTTCTTCAGAGGACCGTAAAAGGCATCTGACGATTGCAGTTCTGGCAACACTGCAATTAACTTTCGAAGTTCACACGGAACTTCCTCTAACAATGACATTAATGTCTCGCGTAACACAGGCTTACTGTCAAAATTTGTCACGTTACTAGTCTGTGCTGGGTAGCGTGAATGATAATCCGCTTTATTGTCTCTTGAGCGAACAAATTCGAATGAAAAATCTAAATTCGCGAGCCCCAAGGCCCAACGTGTGATACGTTGATTCGTCAATCGACAATGTAAAATGAACTTCAATGATAAGTGATCGCTGCGAACTCTAAATTTCCTTCCTATCAAATAATATTTGAATTTAGCGACACCTTCTACTAAGCTCAAAAGTTCCTTCTCAGTAATCGAGTACGCCCTTTGGGCACTATTGAAGACTTTTGAAGACATCCCAATGATTCTGTCTTCACCATTGTCGTCTATCTGATATAGGATACTATTACAACTCCTATCACTTGCATCCACTTCTAAAATGAATTCTTTATCTGGAAGTGGTTTCTTTAAAACGATTTCTTCTTGAAAAATCTCTTTTATTTTTACCAAGGCATCATTATGCACTTTTTCCCATTTAAATTTCGTATTCTTCTTCAGAAGTTCAAATAGTGGAATTAGTACCTCAGAATAACGATTACTGAATGGACGATAATGTTGGAGGAAACCTATCAACTGTCTAACTTCCTTCACCGTCTTTGGAGGTCTAAAATTTACTACTTTCTCCATCTTTTCCCTGTCTTTTCTGATTCCTTCAGCAGACAACTCGAAACCTAAAAGTTTGACATGTGTGCGTGCAAAAACACATTTCTTTAATCTGAGCGTTATTCCGCCAGTTTCCAGCCTAGTGAAAACTCGGTCTAGATGGTCTAAATGCTGTGTAAAATTGTACGAGCCTACCGCTAGGTCATCGACGTATGTTTGACAAAAGCTCTTTACATCATCTCCTAGTACTAAATCAAGTGCCCTTATACAGGAAGACAGAGACGTCTTCGTCCCAAATGGTAGTCTGACGAAGCAATATGAAATGCCTTCGTGCACAAATCCTAGATACTTCTGAAATTCCTCTTTTACACGTAATTAAAAAAAAAATCGACTGCATCGAAAACAGAAAAAATATTTTTGTCGCTCAACTCTTGTAAAACATCAATGGCGGGGATTGGTTGGTCTGTTTCTGCCAAAGTGACCCGCGAAAGAGGGCGTCCGTCGATACATAGACGCAACTTCCCATTCTTCTTCGGTACTACAACTAGTGAATTGCTATAAGGCGTGGCAGCCTTTTTTACTATTCCCCATGCTAGAAAACGATTAATCTCATTCCTGACCTGATTCTGATAACAATGTGCAAACGGGAACATTTTTGAACGAATCGGTTTTGTGTCGGTTAGATGTATCTCATGTTCATAACCTCTAATGCAACCAGGTCTCTCATCAAACAGCTGTTTATGTCTTATGAGGAGGGAGGTGAGTTCTGCTCTCTGAGAATCAGTGAGATCAGTGTAGCCATCTACGTGCTCTTTAATATCACGCTCACTCGCGCTTGTTTGAAAATTTTTCCACTCTTCTGGTGAAAATACGGTTCTGGCTAATTCTGTGGGCGTCGGGTATCCTCTAACCTGCGACTTTACGGGTGGGTTGCTCTCAATTAGCCTATTCTTCCCTATCTCCGTACCCATCTCATGATTGCCAACTTGTCTACCTCTTACAAGTGAATAACCGTTATTTGGATCTCCGCCTTCGAGATCGTCAAAACTAAAAATCTCCTCAATATTTCTTAGCACTAGATCTTCATTTGATATTTCGACGTCTTTGAAACTTACATCTACTTCTACTGGCTTCTTCAAACTGAACACCCCTCTCCCATAGTCTAACACAGCGTCAGTCTCAGCAAAGAACTGAGAACCAAGAATCAACTTTCTATTCAACCCTTGCACTACTAATGACACAGTTTCAAACTCTTCTCCATTGATCTTTACTTGCAATAAAATTTGACCAAGAATCTTAGCCACACTACTTCCGAATGCTGAAGTTACTTTCATATTATTTGTTCTAAGGAACGCAGGTCTGGGGTTACTATTCTGTACTGTTTGCCACAATTCACTACTGATCGCGTTGATACTCGAACCTGAGTCCAACAAGCCAAGTACCGGCTGAGCGAACACGGTAACTTCAATTTCAGGTAAAGTTATCACATTATTTCTAACAACTAGGTCTTCACTAGTATCTAATAAATTATCAAAAATAGCATTTGCTTGATCATATTCTGTTCGATTCAACAGTATTACGTTTCCATTTCTCAATCTCAATTCTAATTTCTCACTATTTATATCAAAATTTACTAAATTTTCCTTAAAATGATTTTTCTCAATAATTTCCTGGCACTGATTACAATTATCACTAGCATTTACATTTACTTCCTTGACCAATATCTCATTTTCATTTATTTCATTACTCGAAATTTCCAGCACACATTCAGTTACATCATCCGACCTCATTGGTGTGTAATCGCTATTCTGAGATTCCACGCTAATGGGATTCCAAATGTGTGCCGAATGTCCTCAGTTACGAGAAACATTCAGGACACGCCCATTGTTGTCGGACTGTACTTGTCTCGAAGTACTTGCCCGAGTCTCGTCTCGTGTATCGTACACTTCAAGAACTTGTATCTGTTCGTCTCTACTATTTCTCGTCTGGTGGTTAGGCCTATTCCTATTGCCTCTGTTGCTACCTCTTGTACCTCGGTACGAACTAGTTCCATTCCCCCTGAATCGATTCTGTCGGGATTCATTACGAGGATTACTACTAGGCTCACTATTCTCATTAGACCGTTCTAGCCTGCCCCTACTATTTCTAGTATACGGCCCCTGCTGTGCTCTGTTCCGTCTCGTGTTACGTTTGAAGTTCCCCCTGCTGATTGATTGTTTTCTACCACTTCAATCATATTTATGTTTCGACGCTGCTGGTTATTACCGTTCTCCCTGTGCGTTAACTGTACTTCATTCACTAACGCGAGCAGCTCTGAGATGCTTTGTGGCTTCGCACTAATCAAACACCTACAGATCCACTGAGGGAGCTGTCTCGGTAGTAATTTCAAAAGATTTTGTTCGGACAAGGGAGGGTCCAAAACAGCATTTCTCTGCAGCTGAGTGAGAAGGTACTCACTAGGCTGTCTGAAAATTCGAGGGTCATAATGACTCATTAGCAGGGTTGCCCGCAAGGACGCTAAACGATCCGAGCTTAAGTAGTTTTTCTTAAATTCCTCTATGAAACTAGTATAATCGGTGATCTTGTGTTGCATCACTTTGTACCATTGTAGACTGATTCCTGTTAACGAGCGTGTTAAGAAGCTCAGTCTATGCTCTGGCGCTACTCCAGTTAGCTCGAAATAATTATCTAAATCTACTAGATAATTATGGGTAGCTGATTCGTCCTCATTTCCATTCTATGTCGGTAGTTTCAGGTCTCTGTGCAAGAACGAGTTCATTGCAGTGGCAAGTTGGGCAGCTTCGCCACTACTTTGAACTGTTTGAACGCTTCCGTGTCCTCCCACACGCGATGTTGATGGCACAGGTTCCCTACTATTACTCGACAACAGTACAGGCGGGGCTAACAAATAGCTCGTGCTGGGACCACTGTCGACAATGAAATCTCAGATAATTTATTGAAAAGATGTTTCAATCAGGTGACAAAGCCACTTTGTCATTTAGCAAATATATCACTTACAAATGGCGAGTATCCAGAAAAGTTAAAAATTGCAAAAGTTAAGCCATTGTTTAAAAAAGGTGAAAAGCAAAACATAAATAACTACAGACCAATATCTCTCCTACCTGTCGTTGGAAAAGTTTTGGAAAAAATTATGTATAACAGGGTAATTAATTTTTTATTGAAAGAAAATGTTATCTCAACAAAACAACATGGCTTCCTTAAAGGTCGATCTGCAAACACGGCAATATTTAATTTCATTGAGAAAGTAAGAAATATTGTAGATAAGAAAGAAAACTGTATAGGAATCTTTCTTGATTTGTCTAAAGCTTTCGATACAGTACAACACAGTTTACTTTTGAACAAACTGGAGAACTGTGGCATACGTGGTAAAGCAAGGGACTGGTTTAGTTCGTACTTAAAAAATCGTAGGCAGGTCGTAGAAATAACGCATAAGAATAATAACATTGTAGAAAGCTATTTATCAAATGAATTATATATAAAACACGGAATTCCACAAGGATCTATTCTAGGGCCATTGCTCTTCCTTTTATATATTAATGATTTTGAAAAAAGCATATCTTCGGCAGATGTTACCCTTTTCGCTGACGATACCACTCTGCTAGTGAGTGGAAAAAATGAAAAATTATTGGAACAGAATGCTAGGCAAACACTAAATGAAGTATCTCTTTGGATGAAAAACAATAATCTTTTTGTTAATGTTGAAAAATCCATTGCTATAAATTTTCATAACAAGTGCAGTAAACCAATATACCCTAACCTATATCTGAACCAAAATAAAATTAACTATACAACACACTGTTCGTTTTTAGGCCTTACTATAGATCATAACCTGACATGGGAATTTCATATAGAGTCAGTTATTAATAAATTAAATAGAATATGTTATGCACTAAGGATTATTAGAAAGAAGGTAAATTTAAAATTAGCTAAAACCTTGTACCATTCGTGTTTTAATTCTATCTTGCAATATGGTATCATGTTCTGGGGAAATTCAAGTCAGAGATTTAATGTTTTCAAAATTCAGAAGAAAGCCATAAGAATACTTTGTGATAAGAAGCCGAATTTTTCTTGTAGACATTTGTTTAAGGAGGTCAATATACTTCCTCTGGATAGTTTATATTTGTATCGTCTCTTTTTGTATTTGAAAGAACACTCATCGGCATTCGTAACAAATAAGGATGTACATAATCATAATACGCGAAATAAGAATGATTTTCATTTGTGTAATCACCGGTCAGCAATATATCAAAAAAGTGTAAGTTATGGTGGTGTTAAGTTGTACAACATGTTGCCTATTGATATAAAGTATGAAGAAAATATGAAAAGGTTCAGACAAAAGTTAAAATTATTTCTATTAGAAAATTTTTGTTATATGATTGAGGAGTACGTAAATGTCATGACAAGGTAATATTACTTTATTTTACTCATGTATTTTTTTTTTTTTTTTTTTTTTTGGAAATATGACGCATGTTACACTTACTTGAGGACATTCCTCGTACTTGTAAGTTCATACAAAAGAAAT